>NC_091129.1:54435641-54749872 GCF_040183065.1 Periplaneta americana | reverse complement strand
ATTTGGCGTATGTGTATTTATAGATCACTATTCTAAATATCATTTCATTTAGGCTTTGAGTATTTCTGAATGTTACTAGAATCAGGAGAACTCATAATAACGCACATATAATGTAATCGACTTTTATAAATCCTCATGATCACACTTCTATATTCAAACAATAATATTATCTGTGCTAGAATTTTAAGCCCACAGCCAGAAAAAAACATTCTAAGATTAAGACGCATCGTTTTCGATGTCATATGAAAGTATTTATAAAATTGTAGTGAGCAAAATCGTTGCCTAATGAATCCCAGCTGGCTACTATGGGGGGACATCGTAAACACGCGCCAGAGATCTTCGAGAAATTGCGCAGTTAGGCTCTTGGCGGGGTCAGTAGCCTCTGTTTCTGTGTTGTGCAGATGAGTCAGAACATAAAAAATAAATGCACACTGATTCTTCTTACACTTCTTCAATCATTTTTCAAGTCGAATTACAGATTCCCGTTGATTCATCAATTTGTATCCTTATTTCACACAAAATACGAGGTTCAAACAGCACGATGAGAACCACTACCCTTAAAGCGTAAAATCTCAATTTTATCCCTCTATGTCTCTTCCATGCTTCGACATTCGAAAATTTATTGCAACTAGTCACGAAATTTCAGGCTTTGGAGAACATCAACTCAACACTGGCTACCGGCATATCTAATAAAACAGATTACTCTTTTTAACAGACGCTCCTCTTATGCTAAAAAAGCAATGGCCATGTACAGTCTTAGAAAAAAGTTTTGTTGCATTGATAGTGTATAAGTCCCAGAAAGGAGGCAGTGCTCATGATCAAAGGACGAGCGACCTGGTTCACAAGAAAAGGACTAGTTGAGGTAATAAAATTAGTTTTTGTTTCGTTGTATGTCTGATCATGGCACTGCCTTCTTTCTGGGTGTTATAAAGTATCTGTCCGACAATGCTTTTTTTTTTTTTTTTTTTAAGATTGTACACAATTACGTCACTCTTCCTGTACTTTCCGTATCGAGAGCAACTCTTTAACACCGAGATTCGAATTTCAGATAGACAATCGGAAAGTGCTGAAGTTCTTCGCGCTGAACGGCTGCTCAGGGTTGTTCATGTCCGTCGCGCCAAAATTCCAATACGCTGTGTCGTCTCTTGTTTGCAACGATGGTCAATTACTCAGTCCAATGGCTCGGGTATTCGTGCTGACTTTTCCTTATTGATCTCTTGACCTCTAATTTTTATGACTAGGAAGTATTAAATATAGGAAGAATCAAATGGCAACATACGTACTTTAGGGCAACATTCTGTGTCTGATAAACTCATCTTACCTTGAAGAATGAGCGATGAGTTCTTCCAACGTGCCTTTTATCTATGCTCCCTTGATAATAAAGATTTTTCATCTGAGTTCGTCCGGCGTTGTGTTGACCCCATATTTAGAAGTCTGTCTAGCGTAACGTCTAATAATCATATAGAAGTAACTTGGGTAATTCCCACTAGGGTACGCAATCAAGGGAGGCGGCAAGAACATGTATCACGAGGAGGAGAATGTGGAGAGGAGAGGAGAAGAAATATAAATACTGATGACCTTAAAGTTATCATATAATTCTTCATGTGATTAGAAACTTCGACATATGCGTAATTGTATACATTCGTTTAACAGTTGAGTCTCATATTGTGTCATACTACTTCCAGAATTTAATTTCACAAAATGTGACAGCAGTTAATCATTTAGGTTGAATGTCCTTTTTATAGTTAAAAATAACGTCTTTATTGATTTGAATTTTCCACCAATGGAATATCAGGAAATGTATTTGCGTGACTTGTTTTCCCTCAAAATATAATCTAAAATTGTAGCTTAATTAAATATTTGTTTTGTTCCGTCTATTACTTACTCTTTATTGTTAAATATTAAGTCCTTAAATTAAGACATAATTATACAATCTCTTGGCAGTACTAGAATCGACAAACGTTTTCGCCAAGAAATGGCATATTCAGGTATGGTTAACACTAAAATAACACTTTTAAAAATATCTAGTTCTCAAAAATGTTCCCTTATGTACACTTAACGGCAAAAAGAATGAGCCGCCGGCAATTTCTAAGTTCCAGAGACATAACATTGCGCATGCTCGTCTCGTCAAAGCCGTAGTTCAGCAGGTAACACATAATTAAACCATTTAAATTTGCTGTATTTTGTTTAAGAGTCTAAAATATGTTATAAGATCGAATGGAGGGTTGACTCTAGACACATCAGGGCCTCTGAAGAGTGAAATAGTAATAAAATTGATAAAAACAAAATCAACCGAAGCGAATATGAACATGAAAGCAAAGTATTATGCTGAAATGCCATTAACAGTCGCAGTAGCGTAAGTCATTACGGCATTGATCTAATGAACGAGTTAACAGTAGTTGCTCAATGTTCGAATCTCCCACAACGACTTCTTTTTTAATTACAAATTTGCCATCATATACGTCTCGCAAAGCTATATTTATGTGGCGCTATCTCTTAGAATATGCCCAAACTCTAATATGTAATAAACCTTCCTCTCTCCTCCAAGCAATACTCCTGTCTGTTAATAAAATGTTCTGTCTCATCATTACGCTTGAAGAAGGCAGAGGGACAATAGAGAGCGTGGCATATGGTGTCGTCGAGCTATGAGAAGTGAACATTGCTACTCTCCGACAGAACTTTGGTTGAAGAAATGTAATTTTCTCCGACAAGGTAATTGTCTCCAGTAGCAACGATGGTCCTGCCCTAGTTTATCGTATGGATGGCCACTGATGCGATGAACTCTTCGTGAGACTACTTAACAAATTGGGGTGTGTGAGCGTCGCGTGTTGGGGTGACATACGCTGGGCTAGGAATTCTGGAACGCATCCACGGTCGGTTTACAGCAGAAGTTTAAGAACACATTTTGACAAATGTAATGATCCCTTCCTCCTGAGAACGATATCCAGAAGGAACACTTCTTCCAGGATAATCACCCGGTACACACCGTCAACCGGATTCAGAGATGGCTTACGAGGAGGCCTATTGTCGACCTGGTCGACTGGCCCCCACAATCACCAGATATAAATCCGATTGAAAATTTGTGGACTACAGTCAAACGGATCTTACGCTCTAATTGGACAGAACAACCACCCGTTCGGACAGCTGACCAATTGTGGGACAGAGTTCTAGATGCGTGGGAGGAGGTGGCCATGAATATAGACCTGTTCCATAATCTTGTGAACTCCATGCCGCTCAGAATGGGGGCAGTTGTGCATGCAGGTGGTTTGTGGATGAGATACTAGTCTCCACCACAGGCCTTTTTTGTTAATATATTAACAAACTGTGTGTTTTTTTGTTTATTCAAGTATTTATGTTTGATATGCGTTCGATTTTTTAGGATATGAAACAAGTATTTTTTGTTTATACAGGCCAGATCTCGCCTATTAATAGTCCATAGGTTATGGGCAATAATATTTTTACAAGGCAGGCATAACGAAGTTTATGAACAAATGCCATTTCACATATAAACTAATAAGTTCATTGAAAGCTAGAAAAAATAATAACAATAATAGTTTTACCGTACCGGGAGGCGAACTCACAACCTCTTAGCATTTCTATCGACCAGGAGTCGGCCCATTCTTTTGCCGTTAAGTGTACATACACATACAGGCATTAATAAATAAAGGCACTAACAATAATAATACACATATAACATAATAAATTATTCAAAACATGAATGAAATAATATGTAACGTTAATGGGTTAATGCTTTGGATAACCAGCAAGACTGTTCTACGCATCAATGACATACATTCTATTAGTCACGACTATTTTTTATTGATTTTGCATTTTAACTGTGATATATTTTATAATAGAGATATTGGTTATTTCCATTAACCCATTAACGTTACATATGCCATTCATGTTTTGAATAATTTATTACGTTGATTTTATTATTGCTACTAATGTCACCCTTCCTATTCTGTATAGGTTGTAGCATTCTAAGTACCAGATCTCAACCAAATAGATCACATCTTGATAGGTAAACGAAGACATACTAGTATAGTAGACATTCGAACCTTCAATGAGGAAGAATTTGATTCTGACCATAATTTGGTAATTGAAGAATTAAGAGAATGACTATCAGTAGCCAAGCGAGTAGAGAAGCAAGTTAATATTAGAAGATTTAGTATTCCGAAATTAAAGGATGAGGAAACTAAGCAACATAATCAGGGTGAAATTTCAAATAGGTTTGCCGCTTTAGGCAGTTCCGAAGAAGTTGAGGAAGAATTAGATGTTAATAGCATGTAGGAAAATATCAAAGGTAATATAAAAATTGCAGCTGAGCAGAGCGTAGGTTATTATGAAAATAAGAAAAAGAAACCGTGGTTTGATGAAGATTGTTGCAGGGTAGTAGAAAGAAGGTAACAGGCAAAATTGAAATTCTTGCAGGATCCAGTTGAGACGAATAAAGATATTTATTTCAATAAAGGACGGGAAGAAAGTCGTACACTTAGGAATAAAAAGAGAGTTTATTTGAAGGAAAGACTCAATGAGGTGAAAACAAGTAGTAAGAATAAAAACATTAGAGATTTATACAAGGTGTTTAAAAAATACGGGGCATAATTTCAGGTATGTATTTCCCACATGTAGACAATCAAAATAGTTCATTACAACATGTGTCCAGAAATGCTTTATTTCCGAGTTATAGCCTTCACAACATTGAAATTCACCGGAACGTTTTTCTTTCCGCAGGTCGTTGCCGTCAAAGGAGACATTAAGAGGGCACTCTGACAGTTCATTCTGAGGCGAAGGTTACATTCAGTGTTGTGTAGGCGTTAGACTGTGCGACATGTATTCAAATCAAGAGCTGGCAGAGATACACTTCATGTACGGTAAGGCGGATGGCAATGCTGCGCTGGCTCGTCGTTTGTACCAGGAGAGGTACCCACAGCGACAATGTCCAGATCGGAAGACATTTGTACGTCTCCATTACCGTCTGTGCGAGTATGGAAAATTTAACTCTCCTGGTTTGGGAAGAGGACGACCAAGATCTACAACTCCAGAAGTATAGGAGGAGATTCTGGAGGCTGTGAACATGACTCCTTCTATCAGCACACGAAGGGTAGCGTTGCAAGTCAATGTTCCTCATACGACTGTCTGGAGACTGTTGAAAGAGTAGCCTATCAATTGTATCCTTATCATTTGCAACGTGTACAGGCCCTGTCACCAGCAGATTACCCTGCACGAGTTAGGTTCTGTCAGTTGTTCTTGCAGCAGTGTGGTGTAAATTCGAACTTTCCTGCCTTAGTATTATTTACAGATGAAGCACAGTTCACACGAGATAGCATAACAAATATCCACAATCAGCATGTATGGGCGTATGAAAACCCACTTGCAACTGTTCTATCTCATCACCAGGTGCGGTTCTCCCTCAACATGTGGGCCGGTATCATTGGTGATCGATTAGTTGGACCCTATGTACTTGTAAACAGACTTGCGGGGCAGGCGTACAGAAACTTCCTGGAAAACACCATACCTCATGTTTTAGAAGACACTCCACTGATCAATCGTCAACACATTCACTTCTTGCATGATGGTGCTCCTGCACACTTCAGTCGTACGGCTCGCCGGTACTTGGATCGAAGGTTTCCTGATCGATGGATAGGTAGAGGTGGCCCAATTGCTTGGCCTCCACGCTCACCTGATCTGAACTCTCTCGATTTCTACTTGTGGGGTCATTTAAAATCATTGGTTTATTCGTCTCCGGTGCCTGATTTGGAATCCCTTCGGAATCGAATTGTGGCATGTTCTGAGGACATACGCAATACTCCTGGAGTTTGGGATCGTGTTCGCAGGTCATTGAGACATCGATGTGAGGTCTGTATTCAAGCAGGAGGTGGACATTTTGAACATCTTCTTTAATGACAACGACCTGCGGAAAGAAAAACGTTCCGGTGAATTTCAATGTTGTGAAGGCCATAACTCGGAAATGAAGCATTTCCGGATACATGTTGTAATGAACTATTTTGATTGTCTACATGTGGGAAATACATACCTGAAATTATGCCCCGTATTTTTGAAACACCCTGTATAAGAACCTGAAGGAATTGAAGAATGAATATCAGGCAAGGGTAAATGTGGTCAAGGATGAGAATGGTGACTTCCTTATAGACTCTCATTCAATCCTGAACAGATAGAAAAACTATTTTGGGCAACTACTAAATATGTACATAGGCCAAATAGAAATGATCGGGACGAAATTCAAATACAAATTGCTCAGCCATTTATACCCGAACCCACACTTTCTGAAGTCGAAATTGCGATAGAGAAGCTGAAAAATTATGTCTCCAGGTATTGATCAAATTCCAGCAGAATTAATATAAAAGGGTGGAAGCGCATTATCTAGCGAAATTTATGTTTGTACTTACTATTTGGGAAAAGGAAATTGTACCAGAGCAATGGAAGAGAGTCCATAATTGTGCATATCTTTAAAAAGGGGGACAAGACTAACTATAATAACTTTCGAGGAATATCACTTTTGTTTACGTCGTATAAAATTTTGTCGATTATCCTTTTGAGGAGATTAACTCCATATGTAGATGAAATTGTTGGGGATCATCAATGTAGTTTTAGGCGCAATATATCGACCACTGATCAGATTTCCTGTATTCAACAGATATTTGAGAAAAAATGGGCGTATAAGGGTTCAGTACATCAGTTATTAATACATTTCAAAAAGGCATATGACTTGGATAAGAGAGAAGTTTTATATAATATTCTTATTGAATTTAGTATTCCCAAGAAACTAGTTCGATAAATTAAAATGATCGGCCACGGTAGCGCGTTGGTATAGCGCTGGCCTTCTGTACTCGAGGTTGCGGGTTTGATCCCGGCCCAGGTCGATGGCATTTAAGTGTGCTTAAATGCGACAGGCTCCTATAAGTAGATTTACAGGCATGTAAAAGAACTCCTGCGAGACAAAATTCCGGCACACTGGCGACGCTAATATAACCTCGGCAATTCTGAGCGTTGTTAAATAAACCATAATTTTAATTTTTAATTAAAATATGTCTCAATGAAACGTACTGCAAATTCCGCATAGGCCAGTTTCTGTTGGATAGTTTTCCAATTCACTGCGGGCTAAAGCAAGGAGATGCATTATCACCTTTACTTTTTAACTTTGCTCTACAATATGCCATTAGAAAAGTACAAAATAACGGAGAGGGTTTGAAATTGGACTGATCGCATCAACTCCTTGTTTATGCGGATGACGTGAATATGTTAGGAGAAAATTCACAAACTATTAGGGGAAACACTGGAATTTTACTTGAAGCAAGTAAAGAGATAGGTTTGGAAGTAAATCCTGACAAGACAAAGTATATGATTATGTCTCGTGACCAGAATATTGTACGAAATGGAAATATAAAAATTAGAAATTTGTCCTTTGAAGAGGTGGAAAAATTCAAATATCTTGGAGCAATATTAACAAATAGAAATGATACTCGGGAGGAAATTAAACGCAGAATAAATATGAGAAATGCGTCTTTCGATTGAGAACCTTTTATCATCCAGTCTGCTCTCAAAAAAACTCAAAGTTAGAATTTATAAAATAGTTATATTACCGGTTCTTCTGTATAGTTGTGAAACTTTGACTTTCACTTTGAGAGAGGAACAGAGGTTAAGGGTGTTGAGAATAAGGTGTTTAGGAAAATATTTTGGGCAGAGAGGGATGAAGTTACTGGAGAATGGAGAAAGTTACATAACGCAGAACTGCATGCATTTTATTCTTCACCTGGCATAATTAGGAACATTAAATCCAGACGTTTGAGATGGGCTGGGCATGTAGCACGTATGGAGAAATCCAGAAATGCATGTATAGTTTATTTGGGAGGCCGGATGGAATACGACCTTTGAGGAGCCCGAGATGTAGGTGGGAGAATAATATAAGAATGGATTTGAGGAAGGTGGGATATGATGGTAGGGACTGGATTAATCTTCCTCAGGACAGGGACTAATGGCGGGCTTATTTGCGGGCGGCAATGAACCTCCGGGTTCCTTGAAAGCCATAGTAGTAGTATTTTATTATTGTTAGTGCCTTTATTGATTAATGCCTGTATGTATTTGTAAGCGAACATTTTTGAGAACGAGAGATTATTTCAAAGTATTCATTTAGTGTTAACCATTTAATGTGAGACCTGAAGGTCCCATTTCATGGCGAAAATTTTTTGTCCCTTTTACTTTTGCCAGTAGATTTTATGATTATGTCATAATGTAATGGCTTAATATTTAACAATAAAGGATAAGTAATAGACGGAACGTAACAAATATATATATATATATATATATATATATATATATATATATATATATATATAAAATTTACTTTCAACATTTATGCTTATTGGACCAATATGTCCAAGAAATTAGCCTATAATCTAAAATATTATGGTTTTCCCCAAATGTGATGAGTGCTTCAAACGTGCCTTTTATCTACACTCCCGTGCTGATAAAGACCTTTGACAGAGTTCGTCCGTCGTCGTGTTGACCCCGCGTCTTAAGTCAGTCTAGCGTGACGTAGAAAATTGCATAAAAATAACTTTGGGTAAATCCCATCGTAATTAAAGGAGAGTGGCAAGAACATTGAGTACTGGAAGGAGAATTTGGAGTAGAAGACGTAGAAACAGAATAGTGACCTTAGAGTATCGTGTAATGCCCTATGTGGCTAATAAACTTTAAATCATATTACGCATAATTAATACAAATTCATCTAACAGTTGAGGCACCTACGTGAATATTTCTTCCAGCATTTAATATCTCTGAATATGATTGCATTTTTTATATAGGCTTAACATATTTTTTCAGTTAAAAATAATGTCTATAACAACCCGAACTTTTCGCAGGTTACCCTGCGGAATATCAGGAAAATTACTTTTATAACACAGAGTTCCTCAAAACATAATCCTAAATATAAGGTTATCATTTCTGGAAGAACGTTACGGTTATATCTAGATTTATATTACATAAATTTGTGAAATCCTGTAATGACTTTTTGTCCGCCGAGTAAGCTCTATGGTAGCGCGTCTGCCTCCAGACTAGCCGGCCCGGGTCCGATTGACGGCGGAGTCAAAGATTTTCATGTACAATTTCTACTTCGGGACTGGGAGAGGTGGCGGTGCACAACTTCTAATCACTAAATTCTGCACCAATATGCCTGGGTTAAATCCCAATTCTCTCCGCAGCGCAGAGAAGACATTGTTACTCTTGATAATGATTCATCCATCGGATGGGGACGTTAAGCCTGACGGCCTCCTTGGTGCTATTCGGCAGGAGTAGGCTACGTGCCGGCACTGGGTTTCCCCTTCTCCCTTTCTCACTTTCATCTTCTCCCTCACCCATTCCTTACATTGGACTTACACGAACACTTACATATACTCCCCCAAGTATACACGACATAACTCTTCATAGATACACATCATGTACAGCGTGGTACACCGAATTGGTGTACACATTGAAAATGGGTCACAGTCCTGCCATCTATCCGCAAAATGCGGAATCCGAATCATGCAAGTGACGTAGGAAGGCATTAGATACACATTGTTAGTCCATGATCTGTTTCACATGTTTTCGCGCAATTGCCAAGGGAGACTTTAGTAGAGAGGAATTTGGACATTATAATTTCTTTTAGATAAAGGGAAGAGTATAGTAATTATACACTGTGTCCCAAAAGTCCATGCATTGAGTTTAAGGGGTAGTAGAAGAAATCAGAAAAAGCTTTTTTTGTCCGATGACGTAGGATCGGCGTCGTACCCTTAGGCCGCTAGACGGTATTAAATTTGAGAGCTCTGTATTACATAAAGCACATCACTCTGCTGGATAGAGCTATTGTCTGCCCACCCTGTGCAAAATTAGGTGAGGTACTCGGTAGAAACCATTAAACAATGAACAAAGAGAAGAACCATTACGTGTCGGACTCTCTCAAATATCCCAGGGGTTGCACGTTTCGTCCAAAATCCTGTTTCTTAGGTCCTTCTTATCATTTCCAGGAGTTGTATACACTAACATAACCATGTGACCCCATAAGAAGTCCAGACTAGTGAGATCAGGATATCCTGATGGCCAAGCAACAGGTTGGTCATAGCCAAGTCACCATTTTGAAAATGCTTTGACTAGGGACGCACGAACATTAAATGTGAAATGCGCTGGTTGGCCAACATGCTGCCACCACAAGCGTTATCTTACCTCCTAGAAAACCTCCTCGAGGAAATTTAGGAGGGTATCCTGGAGAAGGTGCATGTAGGTTTTGCAGTTAAGATGGGCTGGAAGAAAGATGGAACCAGTGTACCAGCTGAAAATACAGCACTCCCACCCAATTCTAACACTGTTTAGCGGGCTAACGACGCAACGCTGATCCAGAGTTGTCTGATAGAAATGTTTGCTTTGGCCGCTACAACAATTTCTTAAATGTAATGTATGCATTATGGAACATCCGGCATTTATCAAACACATTATATTGAAAATAGACTACTTTATATTAATATTGTTTTTAAATAGGATGCACCGAACACTATTATATGTAATATGTGTGTGTATGTGTGTGTGTGTGTGTATTAAATCGGATGTATTTACTGTAGATCTCGTAAGAGCCAATACTTACTATTGCCAACAGAGCAGAAAAGTGTATTTAACTGTTGAAATAATTAAGTCATTTATCTTTACATGTTTATAAGATTTTTTTTACTCAGAATAGTCCATGCTAACACCCCCTAAAATACTTACTATTTTCCGTCTAGCACCCTGTAAATATAATGCATAAGCATCTTCATACAAAGTATATGGCACTTTACGTTTTTATTTTCCATTTAATCCTGTCTTCTTAATTCATTTCTTCTTACCCTTTCTCTTGCACCTATCTTCTAACCTCACGGATCCATGTGATCTGATCTTAGGTCGATTTCTCTTCTTTTTCGAAGGTGGAAATATTACATTTTCCTGGGCAATCTCTGCTCTGGCTTTCGTCTTACGTACCCATACCGTTCCAAGTATTTATATTTTATAAAATCTAAAAGCTACCGGCGTAACTCGGTCGGCTAAGGCGCTTGTCTGCCGATCCGGAGATGTGCTCGCGCACTGATTCGATTCCTACTTGGACTGGTTAGGATTTTTTTTCGAGATATTCCCCAACAGCAAGGCAAATGTCAGGTAATCTATGGCGAATCGTCGGCCTCATCTCCCCCATCACGTAATTTGAGGAATATTTAATAGGATCCTTTAATCCCACATGTAATTTGAGGAAAAATTCTTCAAAGTTCCCTTGTAATTTGAGGAATAGGCACAAAATATTTCAAGGCATATTTTGCAACATTTTACACGAAACAAAAAGACTTCTTCCCACTTTTCTCAGACTTACAACTGGAATAATGGTGTGTGTGTGCTTTTTTTTTTTTTTGGTGTCTTTACTCTGAAGTACAATTATTAATTTTTTTACTATTTCTTTAACTTTATTATTTTTAAATATTGAATTTAAATTGGCTCCTTTCCCTAGTCATATTATTGACGTATTTGAGCATCTCAATTCTATGTAGTGTTCCACGCCTAAATTGTCTCACCTTTAGTACCACTGTTAGCTAACGTTTACGCAATGCGGTACGAATTTATTCACCTCATGAATGTTTAGCATTTCTATGTAAGTTGAGTGGGAAACTTTTTTAAAATGTAGGCAAAATACAAAAAGTTCGGTTGAGATTGAAGTTGAGCATTGAACGCTGAGTGAAACGCTTGACATGCGTTCCTGGTGTTCTCCGTTGGCCTAGCTTGATCCCATATTTCTGGAGGGTAATTCGAATAGCTGTCTATATCATTTTCAAGAAGATTCGATGTACAGTATAGTAGTGGCTAAAAAAATCGGACCGACCCTTGTAGCTGATTTCAGAGCCTTGTTCACTCCAGAGCACGATAGACTGGTAACTAAAACTTCTTGGTTCGAATCCTGCCTGGGAAGGAAACTTTTTCTTGTTCCTTATTGAAATTTATTCCCAATACTTTTCGATTGCAGCGATATTTTACTATTTAATTAACTTATTATTCCCAGAACATGAATTTTACCAGCAATCGAAAAGTATTGGGAATAAATTTGAATAAGGAACAAAAAAATTTCCTTCCCAGGCAGGATTCGAACCACGAAAGTCTTAGTTACCAGTCTATCGTGTTCTGGAGTGAACAAGGCTCTGAAATCAGGTACAAGAGTCGGTCCGGTTTTTTTGCCACTTCTGTACAGTTCTGGTAATTTTTAATTACAGACTCAAAGAAGTTGAAAGCAAAGCAATATCCAAAATCTTAAGTTTCAGAAATGCCAACCTAAATAAATAACGCAGCCATTTACTTAGCCTGCTATTTGCTTTCTTGATAGGCTACTCCGGGCATGTCCTTTAGTGAGTTGTGATGCAAACATAAGTTGTACCTTTGAATTGTCTGTATCGAAGTCGTGTTATTCCGTGTCGATTGTGAACAATTCGCAATGGAAGGAGAAATTTTAGTTTCTGAGTATGAAATAAATATTAAATGCCTCATTTACCGCAGGACTGTATGTGGCTTTTTAAATCCAATATAAAACGTCATTATACCACGTGTTACTCGCAATATTCTGTTTTAAAGGGCAAGGTCCACCTAAATGATTGTTGTTGCTATTATTATTATTATTATTATTATTATTATTATTATTAGTATTATTATTATTAGTGCATTAACTCCTTTATAACATTTCTAGTTAACTGGTGTGGAATATGGATTATTATTATTACTGTTATTATGACTATTGTTATTATTATTATTATTATTATTATTATTATTATTATTATTATTACGGTTTCTTCGATTGTTCCATGGCATCTATGTATGCTTCAACTGTAAGTGTGATTAACATTGAGCAATCAAAATACAGGATACATATTATATTTGACAAGAACATTTTGGGACAAGTTGCTTCTGCTCGAGTCGATGAAAAAGGTTACTTATTAAAAACATGTATAAACCAACTTCTTTACAATGAATTATTGATTGAGTTGATATAGGAATGACGAAATTAATAATTAGTTAACACAGTAACAGTTCGTTAGTAGGCCTATAGCTATACCTGTTATAATTGCTACATAAGAAGCAATATACATTGGCTCACAGAAGAGAGTAACATACATTATATTCATTTTCAAAATAATGTTGATTATGTTGAGGAGAAAATCCACAAAGTATTAGGGAAAACACTAGAATTTTACTTGAAACAAGTAAAGAGATAGGCTCGGAAGTAAATCCCGAAAAGACGAAGTATATGATTATCTCTCGTGACCAGAATATTATACGAAATGTAAATATAAAATTAGAAATTTATCCTTTTAATAAGTGCAAAAATTCAAATATCTTGAAGCCTCAGTAACAAATACAAATGACACTCGGGAGGAAATGAAACATAGAATAAATATGGGAAATGCTTATTATTATTTGGTTGAGAAACTTTCGCCATCCAGTCTGCTCTCAAAAATGCAAAAGTTAGAATTTATAAAACAGTTATATTACCGGTTGTACTGTATGGTTGTGAAACTTGGACTCTCACTTTGAGAAAGGAACATAGGGTTAAGGGTGTTTGAAAATAAGGTGCTTAGGAAAATATTTGGGCTAAGAGGGATGAAGTTACAGGAGAATGGAGAAAGTTACACAACGCAGTACTACACGCATTGCATTCTTCACCTGACATAGTTAGGAACATTAAATCCAGATATTTGAGATGGGCAGGGCATGTAGCAGTATGGGCGGACGCAGAAATGAATATGCAGTATTACTTGGGAGGCCGGAGGGAAAAAGACCTTTGGGAACGCCGAGACATAGATGGGAGTATAATATAAAAATGGATTTGAAGGATGTGGGATATGATGGTAGAGACTGGATTAATCTTTCTCAGAATAGAGACCGATGACGGGCTTATGTGAGGGCGGAAATGAACCTCCAGGTTCCTTAAAAGCCATTTGTAAGTAAGTGATTGATTATTTGTATTTAAAAACAACTGTAGGGAAATATTTCAAGGAATAATTTTGTGAAAATATATTATTTATGTTGATAATTCGAAAAATAAACGGCCACTGGTGCCGGATAAATGTGGTAATCCACCACTGCCACACTTTGTGATTGTATCAGCTACTTCTCTGTCCCCACTCCTTAAACTTAGACTGAAGTGTTGCGGGCTGCATTCAGCAGTGATTCGGCGCTACCTATTACTTTGGACAGGACACACCTGGACTACGCATGGTCAAGGTTTTGAATTGTTCTGTATCAAGCCTGTCGGAAATGGAAGCGGCACCCAACAGGTCTACCACAAAATGAACACTTCACCGACTGAAGGAAACAATCAAACTGAACAGGACGTTGAGAGGGATTAAAACAAAAACAAATTACTTACACAGGCACTTCCAGGCTAGCAAATTGATGAACACTACACACGTTCAAAAGGAAAAAAAAAATCTACAGACACTGACAGACGATTTGTTCCTCAGATTTCAAGAATCCCCTTTGTATCAGCAAACGGAAACCATCACCTGTTCCTCAAATTTCATGTGCCCATCTCGCCAAATACCATCTCGCTGTCACGAATCTCATCAACCCTAAATAACCTCGTAGTTGATAAAGCGTCGTTAAATGACCAAATTAAAATCTAAAAGGAGTTTTCAACATTCATTCCTTGTCTCACTAGGCCCACCTTATATCTCATTCTATCTCTAGAATGTCTCGCTGATCGTTTCAAATAATATAATAATTATATTAGTAAAATATTTATGAAAGGGTAAATATTTTGTAAGGATATTACAGGAAAATAGTGTGTACCCAATACTAGGTAACATGAAGTGATTCTGAACTCTGCTTCTAAGAAACTAAATAATTGCCTGTTTACACTCCAGTGCATTGATGGTTGGAGTCGGACAGCATAAACAAATGCTACCTACCACAACCCTCTACCATGTACAGCTGGCAGTTGCAAGCAAGGCGTTCAGTTTGAGTTCAACGCAGTGCAGTGGCGGACTTTATTACATTGTAGATCTATTATACATTATGTTTCTATTTTAAAAGTTACTTAGTATTAAATTAAAATATACTCTTTTATTTTCGAATCGACGCTGAAATAAAATTTTTGTTGTATTTTTGTTACTCCACATAAAATATTAATTTATTATCCGAAAACATTTAGTAAATAGGTGTTGAATATTTCACTACTGACTTTCGTCCTTCCGACACTGAAGAAAAAACTCCCTATTACTATGATCCTAGATCATATATCCCCCAGATAGGTCGGCCTTATAGGCTTTGATGTTAACAACTTTTGTCAGGTTTACTACGCTGCCATCTAGTTGTTACATAAGGAGTCACGTCATAATTCCCATTTGATTGCATTAGCGACTGTACTGCCATCTCGAGTTCGTTTACGGCGGACGAGTGGCGATCCTGGCGGTTGTTCTCTTCAAAGCGCAAACGATTTTAACATAGCGATGACCTATGTGTTACATATATGATCTAGGCTATGATGTAACGAAGTAGGCCTACATATGAAGTTTCAGAGCAGTAATTCTGCGTTTCCACATGATGAAGGATCTGTGGAACGGAGAAAAATTATTTTCGGCACCGGTTGGAAACCCGGGTTCGAGTTACGGTACCAGAGAGAATTTTTCTTTATTCTACAGATTCTTCATAAAAAAAAACTTCTTGCTAAACATTTTACTGGTTGTTCTTGTGCTTTGGAAAGAAAGATAATTTGTTGTGTATATATCTTCCGACCATCAGTGCACACGAGTGTACGAGAAAGTTACAAACTCAGTTTTATTGCAATGAATCATCTTGAAAATAGGTGAAATAGTAATCTAGTTTTGCATACACTTCTATTGAGGATACGTTCTATTCCGGCATTATATAGGTAACCAATGAGCATCTGTTATCACCAGTTTCACCACGCTAGTTAGCTTCGACTGCCTGCGAATAGAGAACCTGCAGTGTGTCCTCTGGCTTCTTGCATCGGTTCATTGCGCGTCTGTCTTAGATTAGAGAAGCAATATCTTGTAAATCGCCTCAAAGAGCATGCGATTAGCCCAAAATGAATACCCTGTTCACGTTCCGATCGCATTTATTATAACCTTTAATTTCAGATATGTGATTCGCTGGAATGTTCAATAATTCTTCCATCGACTTTCTAGTCCCATGAGATAAACGTCATATGACGTGCCAGTCTACGATGTTCGTACCGGTATATATTATTTCGACAGTTTTATAAATATCTCGCCTTACTACTTTTTTTAAAATTCATTTTGAGTTTTGTATCGGATAAGTCTATAATCAGTTTTTTTTCTTCAATTTGGACGACTTACAATAATATTTTCATTAAAAACAAATTTATAGCATACACACATATAATAATTGTTCTTTAGTAGAATGATGTGATATTTATTGTGAATGTTTTCGCCGATTTGGCAGTATCAGGCAGTGTTTACAATATCTAAAATACATAAGGTAGAGTAGCATGAATCGCACCGCTTCCTAAATTGCACCACTGCTAGTTTAAAACAACTTAATGTAGTATTGTTACAATCTACCATTTGTACTTCCACCACTTGATTTCTGCCACTTCTTTGTGTCTGCAGCGTGGTGATAGTGTATCTAATATAATCACTCAGGTGGATGTATATTTAGCTAACATTTTGTAACTAAATAACGGATTTGTATGCAAAGGAATCCATAATCTTAATATGTTATTGATTTAAAGAAATATTAAAGATCATTTAACTTAGTACGATTTTCGAACATGTCGTGATTATAGGCTAGAAGGAAGGAAATAACTTATGACGTAGTTTCTCAATTCGCACCACTTTGTAGGTACCTAATTCGCACCGGTGCGATATGAGCAACTGTAGCTATTCTAGCCGTACAAAAGAAGTCCCCAAAAATTTTAGCTGAACGAGGAATGCATCAGGTGAGTGCAATATCAAGTGGTGAGAAGGGCGTTAATACAAAAATTGTTTGTTGTACTAGCGCACCAGGTATTTTATGCCACCCATGATCATTTTTAAATGTCAAACAGCACATCCTACATTATCAGCTGGTGCTCCTCCAGGATTGTTATTTGTTTGCTCTGAGTCAGGTTACATCAAAAGTGAACTATTTGTTGAATAGCTCACACATTTTATTTGTCACTCAAACCTGTCATAGAAAAAAGTGCTGGATCTGTATGTCCACCTATACGACCCATTTCAACAATTCAGAAGCTATTAGATTATCTCGGGAAAATGGTTTGCTCCTGCTTCAGTTTCCTCGTCATAATACTCATAGGCCCAGCCTTTAGAATGTTTCTACTTTCAAGCCATTTCAGACAGCGTATATCATGAAGCAACTCTTTGGTGGCTTCGAGATAATCGTGGAGAAAAGGTGACGCAGTTTTCAGTCTGAACTCCCTGGTGAAGCACATGGCAAATGTGTAACAATAAAAAACGCATTCAGGCAGTTTAAATGTTAGGTAATTTATGCTTTACTTTTTTTCAATTTCATTTGAAGAAGCGTTACTCTCGTTCATTAATTTCAATAAACTTGTAATTTGCATTTATTACATTATTCATATTAAATACTGTTCAATATGTTCAATATTAAAAGCTTTCCTTCGTGATAAAGAGGTGCGATTTAAGAAACCACAGGTGCTATTTAGGAAATCAGTTGCCTAAATGGCATTACTGACAAGTGTTTCGAAAATGTCATTCTAATTTTAAAATATTAAATCAAATTCAAGGATTCTTTTTACACGAATGGTGAAGGTTCTGGGAATGTATCTCTGTAAAGGAATGCAGAAAATAGAAACTGTGCTGTTCAATAAAAATTATAAATACTAAAGAGGTGTGATATAGGCAACCTTACCCTATTACATGTGGACAATGGTAAACATTAAATATATTTGGTTAAATGAAATAAAATATTATGAAGTAAAATGTATATCAGTTAATATATACAGTTATGTTGTATAAATACATCATATTTTAGTGATGATCTGAACTAGGAAATTGGTACCGAAACTAAGTTTTATGAGCTTTGATTATATCTCTACTAAATGAACAATGGTAACACAGCTCTGAACGTCAACAAACTAGCATGAAATTCTGTAACGGCACAAATTAACAATACAAAATAATACTGGATGTTAATATTGTTTATATAACACTCAAGGAATATTAAGAATCAGGAAGATACAATTGAATATGCAATTTCGGAAAGGGTACATGTCGAATTTTTTAGCATAACATTTTTTTTTCCACAGATATATGTTCTAATTACGTTTACACATGATTTTGTGCGAAAAGGACGCCCAACTTGCATTAGTATACGCCGCTGTCAGAAATGCTGTCCAGTAATAATAATTGCGAAAAAGTCGCATCTCTGTCATCAATAATTATCAGTCTCATCAAAATCTCTAGTGCCACGAATAAATTTGATATAACACAGGTAAACACAGAAGATATAATCGACTCAAAAATGATGTCACATCAACTCTAAAGTAAATCCGCTTTTTGTGAGAAGCTATAGAAAACAAGTACCAAAGGACAAGAAAGGAATATTTCAGTTCTTCTCGTTGTGTGAATTTCTGTTTATCCCTGAAAAACCAGGTGAAGTGATAAAAAATATGACATAGATAATAATATTTCTGCAGAAATGTTTAGTCTTTCAAAAGTAAAAGTTATTGCGATTCACTGCGTAACAATACAGATTATCCATCTTACAAAGAAAAAGTAACTATCAACCAATTAAAAATAGCACACATTGTAAAAGTGGAAAAGTACATACCTTTAGAATTCAAAGAGTTTTACCAGGTAATATTGCAGTGGCCATCTACAGCGGCGATGACATGTCAGAATAGGACTTTTGATTGATTTTAGTATATTATTTTTCTCGAAATACTCATAGTCATCTAATATTTGTCAATGAATACATATTTTTTCGTTTTGTATATTATAACCAGAGGTAGGCCTAAGAAGTTCGTACCAAAACCGTTAAGTTGTGTGAGCTTGGACTATATATCTATCGAAAGAATTGTAGTGACGCAGCTCTCAATGTCAACAAACCAGCAAAACAAACATGTACAGTGGGATGGGAACTAAAGATCTTTGTGCCAATGATCCATGGCCTTGGAATCAGAAACAAAATGAACAAATAACATTGTGTAAAAACAATAATTGGCAATTACAATTTTCGTTTTCAATATAAAATAATTTACATATACGAGTAATAAACAAAATACGTAATAAGTATCCAGGATTGTTACACTTACTTAATAATTTACATTTTTCAGTTTATCAAAAATATGCTTTTCTATGATCACAAAAATAATATTTGTACCCTGAAAATGTTCATTCTACGTCACAAGATGTAACTGAAGCAAATCTGAAATATGATGCAGTAGCCTGTTCTTTACTATATCATCAAGTGAAGAACAGCTTTGTAAATATAATACTGCACTTCCTATATGACACATAATATTAAACTCATAATTATTTTCAAGAACATTTTTCATTTCTATTTTAATGACAGCTAGGAAGTTCGTATCGTAACTCCGATGTTGAACTTGGAGTTTCAACGCAACCGAATGCATAGCAGCGCGAGACGTCAACATTTAACGGAGAATAATACGTGAAAAAAATAAACGTTTTATACATCCTGGTTGCATTATTATTTAATAACAGGCGAGTTTACTTTTATTTGGAATCACACTTAATATTAACATTACGTAAATAATACAATAATAACAATAGATCACTATGTTCAGAACCTAAAATATTAAAATAAATTAACAATAGTCTTCAAACTATGGACGACTCTACACAGCTCCGCAGAATGCCGCTATGCGTTGTTTATGTGAACATTCTGTATCGTCTGTAGCGAGCGGGAGCAGGGCGAGGCGCAAATGACATCTATAGGCCTACTCCTCGTTGTACTGAACTGAAATCTACTGTTTTGGTAAAAACTTCCTACCTATGGTACCGGTAATAATAGAGTAAATGCCAAAGCAAAGCTATCCCATTACAGCCTCCGAAAGGCCTTTACGAGGGCGAGATGTTAACCCGGGAATACACGCGCTCAGTGTTCTGACGTCATTGCACACAGCTAGTTTTTTAGAGATGCTTTAAATATGCTCTCACAGTTTCTTTTCAATTTATGTATTAACGGACAGATGTTTATGTTAAAATGAAGTAAACACATTAACAACTAATTCACCACATTTAGCAATATATATTTTTCTAAAGTTAAATATGTTATCATGATAAAGTGTTACAATGTTAGTTATGAAAATAATATAGTAACAAATAAAACTTCACTGTTCATTTCTGAGTGTATTGTTTTATACAATTTAACCAATATGAACTAAACATAATGACTTTTCCACATACCTTAATAATTCAATAGAAAATTTAATAGTTGACACTGAAGCAGACTTAATAAAGATTATTTAAGGTACCAAACAGCCGAAATTATAAAAGATTGCAAAAAAAAAAAAACCTAACACTATAAAACATTTAATTTATATATAGTACATTATTTTCTTATCTTCTTGTGCCTGGTGAAGATTAGGCCCAAAAACCTATTCAGAAATTAAAATTGTTGTTTATTCCTTTACGAAGTCGTCCTACATTTGAGCTGTTCAGAGCAGATGTGGTGTAAGTCAAAAATGGGTAATGAGGTTTAAAGTAAACATTCTGTAAAGTACAGCGCAAAGTAGCAATTAATATTCAATTTATTTAAACTATTAATAGTTAGTGGATAGCAACAAGGACATATTAATTGCAGAATTTTTACTTTAAACCTCATTATCCAATTTTCACTTACACCACTTTTGCTCTGAACGGCTCATTTCTCTATTTCACTGTTTTATTCATATAAGGTAGGATGGGTAGACCGCTAGACCATGCAGCTATCGCAGGGCTGACATTGAGGACATTCTACTGTTGGGCGATTTGTATAGCACAGTCTGCTGAGGATGAAAGTTTAATGAAGATAATCTTCTGTCTTGTATTTCAATTTTAATGTAATGAAATGGTATTTTTTCTAAGATTAGTAATAGTCACTCTCAGATCATTGCTTCCGTCTTAATTTTAGCATTTTCTGGGCAAACATTGATTAATATTATGGACTGTGAACTCTTTTGTAGAACACAAAGGGACAATCCTTTCTCACGAAGAAACCTTCAACTTATTGAATTATCATCAGACAAAGAAAGTCTTTGCACTTTTTAAGTAATTCGGAATCTTTCCTGTACCAGTATATTTAACTGATGTCTGGTTTCATCTCAGGCATGTATATGTGTATCTTCTTCGTTTATGTTGTTTGAGTAATGTATTTCCAAAAATAATTGCATTTCTTTTACAGAAATTTACCAAAGATTCTCCTTTGTCATTTCCTTTTCCCGATCCATGTTTTCCAACTGTTCTTCCATCTTGTCCTTCTCCCACAATTGCTTTGCTTGTCTGTCATTAGCATTACCCATGCTCCCGTCTTCTCTTTCTCAACTATCTCTTCTGTCTTGTCATAGCTTTCTTTCACTTTCTCGTCTGCTAATCCACTATGTGACATATTTAAACTTGCATTAACACTAAGTCTATCTTCTTCCCTTGTGGTCTTACCATTATCATCCGGTCATCCACATAACACACTGCCTTTCCACTCACCACTTGAATAAAACAAACCTAAATTTATCACTCACCACTATTTTCCCTCCTCACTTCTGATATTCCCATCACATCCACTCTGTCTCTTCTCATTTATTCCTTCAAGTTTTCCAACTTACCCTCTTGCAGAAGAGTTCTCACTAAAGTCCGAAGGTTTAGCTTCGTTTCTAGCCCGCAAAGTGTAGCATTACGTTTGTTTGCTGCTTCGTATGCATCAGATACGAATAGTCAAGTCACAAAAACAATCGTGGACACCTCAAGCTCCAGGCAACCCGATCAGTCTGATATTATTTGTCCATGCGTAATAATATGATTATTAATGAAGTCACTATACTGGTAATAAACAATGTTATTGAATTATTGTCGTTCACAGAACACAGGAAGACAGCTGCACAGGAGAACTAACATTTAAATTATAAAGGAACAATATCTGAAGTCTGATTAGTGTAATATGTATCTAGTCAGCGATGTAGGCAATGGAGGGGAAATAAACTGGCCACTCTACCTCATTACTTTCTGGCATAGTTGCCTCTTGGTTGTTGGCTTATTGTTGTCACTTGTGAGGTTAAAACCTATCGGATAGGTGACTAAAAATTTGCCAACACATCCGATGCAGCAGAACGTGCCAAGATGACGAAGTGGAAGTGGGGGGGGGGACACGTGACGAGAATGGAGCACTCAAGATGGACGCAAGCGACCACCATGTGGGACCCATACATCGGAAGAAGAAACCAGGGAAAACCACGACTCAGATAGGCGGACATGTTTGTGAAGATGACAGGCAAACAGTGGTGAAGAAAAGCAAGGGACAGATTTCAGTGGAAAGATCTAGGATTAATACGAACTAGAAATAGTTAAGAGTGTTACAATGTATAGTGCTAATAGGTTACAATGATGAATAGTGCTAGATAATATACATTAGTTTTAAATGTATACAGACCGACAAAGACAGATCTCGCCTGGAATGGCTCACCAGGTGAGTAATAACGAGCCCACCCATTTTTATAGGAGGCCTTTGCCCTTCACGGGATATAATAGTTAAATTCATGTAGGTACAATATCAGAATTTTCTGGAACAAAACATTACTTTGTTCATATAACATGGAGTACATAGATGGATTACAAGCATAGTAATTATATTATTTACATTTTACATTAGTATCTATGTCTTTAAATATTTACTTACTTACTTACTTACAAATGTCTTTTAAGGAACCCGCAGGTTCATTGCCGCCCTCATATCACATAAGCCCGCCATCGGTCCCTATTCTGTTCAAGATTAATCCAGTCTCTATCGTCATATCCAACTTCTCTCAAATCCATTGTAATATTATCCTCCCATCTACGTCTCGGCCTCACCAAAGGTCTTTTTCCCTCCGGTCTCCCAGCTAACACTCTATATGTATTTCTGGATTCGCCCATACGTGCTATATGCTCTGCCCATCTCAAACGTCTGGATTTAATGTTCCTAATTATATCAGGTGAAGAATACATGTATTGTGGGTCCCTATCACCAAGGTATTTGCTATCACCACGGCATGGCGCGTCTTCAGGTTGCGGATAGAGGAGACGGCCTCCAGATATAGAGGGTAGCTGCGAATATATTGAATAAACAGTCGTGGACAGCCGATAAGGGGGAGGGGGTCCTCCAGCTTGGGGGTTGGGCGAAGGACTAACAACCCATCACTGTAAAAAAAAACAGCTTGTTAAGAATCCATACAATAAGCCTCGGAATGGGACTGATTCTCTGGCACGACCACAGCGAAGAAATAAGGTTATGAGATTTGATACGTGGAACGTAACTAGTATTTATATCTTAAATTATTTATTTACTTAAATTACATAAGTTACATTTCATGTAATTGGCTTTCATTCAAGATTGTTCAATTTTAGCTTCTTTCAATAGCGAGACTGTAGCAATGTCCTATGTTTTTTACTACAATCATCATTGCAGTGAATTGCAAATATTTCGAAGAACAGTTTTCTGCGATGCTCACTCTGACAGCGTTTGTATAGTAAAAAAGAGCGCTTCACTTCATAGGACGTAATAGGAGCATAATATCTTAAATAAGGGATATCACTTTCACAGAAGTTGTCTTACTACACGTTTGCGTCTGTGGAAACAGTATCTCCCGTATAGTCGACTTTACTGCGTACCCACAATTTATTGTTCTTGAGTACTTATGTTTTTATTAAATTTATATTTTAGGTTTGTGACAATTGGTCCGTTAGGTAACCTATTAATATGTGAGATATTGTCCACTTGTTTTAGAGATTCAGTCATTGGAAACTGCAGTGATTAAAAAATGATGATAGTTCTTAGAAATAACTGAAAAGTTATGGTTAGGTAAAATTATTATTATTCATGGACAAATGCTATGAAATTGACCGCGTTGCCTGGGGCTTGAGATCCTAATTCCTACTGCACAAGTGTTTTTGTGAGTTGTTTGTACGTTCCTTATGCATCGTACAGCAGTAAACAAACGTAACGCTACACGTTGTGGGCTAGAATAGGGGCTAAATCTTCGGACTCTAGTCCTCATATTCCAAGTTCCAATGCTCAATCTTTTTTTCTTGTCTCTGTTGGGTTGCTTCGTAATGTGTCCTTCCCCGAATTGAGGGATAGTTTACGTCTGAAATCTTTTACCGTGGAAAGAAGTTTTTCTTGGGAAGGATAAATGCGGTACTTCCCGTTGCTCTCCGCACTTCACTCTCTCTTTCCCATCTTAAAAGATACCGGGGGGGCCAGTATGGAGTTGAGAAGAGTGTATTTGACTAATTAGGCCTTCCGGACTTCACCTAAATTCACCGCAAATGTCGCAAATGTTAAATATCAGTTCTATCATAATTTGTGACCCCATCAGAGACCGAGAAATCACAATTAGCTTTTGCCTCCCAAACATTATACGTTGTTACCATATTCAAGACAAAAACACTTTTTTTTCCCCACTGTGCATGAAATTTACTTTATCTTGAGGTGCTTACATGGTTTGGAAAGCGATATTGTAATCAGCCACGTACGTCAACAGTGAAGAAGTAGCCCACGGTCTGTTCAGACTTCAACACAGAGCGAAGGAGCGCTGGTGCGGGGTTTACTTATACAGGTGGAGTGAGCATGTAAACAGAATCACAAGTGATCGCGATTCACGATTTGAGCATCTATGATATACAGAAACGAACTGACCAATAGGGACCATACCTGTATCTGCCAATAAAAAAGAGAAGTAAACTGCAGAAAGGGAGATAGTGGCAAAAATAGTAGATTCCAATTCGACCATATCAGGTGCTAATATATCAGGCAAAAATTTAATATTTGAAACAATATAATAAATGTGATGAACTAATTTTCCTCTACGCCACCAGAGAGATTAATAAGACGAACAATGTAACCCCAAAATTTCACAGAAGTGGAGACAAACCGAGAAAGAGCAAATGAATTAGCTTTTGCAGATAAGACTGATAACTTAAGGAAGAGAAGATAGTATACTTAATATTAAGTAGTATTCAGCTATCAAGGAGTTACAATAACTGAATAATATTTGGTATTATTTGTAAACTGTTTTCCAGCCCAAAGGATGTAAAGCTACTGCAAAATGTTCTGAGGGAATTCCCCATTTCGCTCTAAAAACCTACCACCGTAACTTGGGTTACTTTGCTCCGTTTTTCTGATATTTTAATTAAAATAGACTTCGAAAATGACATTTTTACGGCATTAGTATTTTTTGATAATTTTATTAACTAATTTGGCTTAAATAGGATGTCTTAGCATTACTATGTTCAACAAAAAGTACTAAAGTTTCTCCTATTTCATTTTTTAAAAAGTGGAGGAAAGTTTGCTGCAAGATGGGGAAAATTTGCACTAGCCTTCAAAACCAACACTTAGAGATGTAATATTTGTTACGGAGCATTGTATGACTTTTATTAAGACTATTACACTTTTACTACGTCATACTACTTTTGACCAATAAAACGGTACGAAAGGACGTCTTTCAACCAATCATAGCTAGTTATCGCACAATTTTATCGCGTCCCTAGGATATGTTTAATTTTTCGCTTCCCTAGCATTTGTTTGTTTTTATCACTACCTTAGCATTTGTTTCTTTGTTTGCCAACATTTCAAACTGCACTGGTCTGGACGTAAAAAAAAAAATTACAAACCACTCCAGTCGATACACAGAACTTTTAAATATGACTCGTATTGGCATTCAAGAACAAGAATTAATAAAGATCACTGGCCATAGCTATGCATCTTCCCTGAAACCCTATTTACAAATAAATGAAGAGCACCATTCGGAAATCCTGAATAAGTTCAGGAATAAACCATGTACAGTACATCGAGTTCCACTTCTTTTACGCACACGTCCAATATAACATCAATTAAACCACCACCATTAAAACATTCAAATTTAAAAGTTATACTTTCAATAATTGTTCCTTTTAAAAGTATTCATGTTTATTTTTTATTTCATCATCCTTAATTAAAACTTTTCTTGTTTATCTCATCATCCCTAATTAAAACTGTTGTAACACTTGTTTATATTACTTAGGTTATGTTATAGCTTCTTCTGTATAATATTATGGATAGTCACGTATCAGAGATTGTTTAATATTAAGATTTATTGAAAATCATTTGTCAAGTGACGTTGATTACAGGGATGCGGATAATTGAAGTGGAATGCAATTGTTTTAATAAAAATGAAACTGAATCAACAAGGCCTTCCTGATTAGTAACTGTCCACAGAGTTCAATGAAGGTTCCATAGTTGGCGCAACTGATAACAAGAAAACAGCTAACCATAACACACTACTGCCATCTAGCGTGATATTTTTAATGTTGAGATGGTACAATAACACATTGTAGACAGTTGGATTTTCGTAAGTCAATTAATGTTTTATTGTATTGGAGTACTTCGTTACTTCTAATCTTTATATACTTTCTTCTAATCGTGTAATAGTCAATTAAATCCCACTCGAGTTTTGATTTTCTCTAGATAAATCAAAACCTCTAGTGATATTACTGTTGATAAAATGTACGGTATTTATTAAACTGAAAACAAACTTTTATACAGAAAAATTCTTATTTAAGTCACAATATTCATATTTGTTTTTGGATTATATGCTATAGTGATACATAGCTGATTTGAAACCTAGACACCGATGAAACTTTTTATTTAAGGTAAATGGAGCCGTGTATGACCCAAAGGAGCAAAGTAACACCAGGTTACGGCGTATTTCAATTTTCCAAAATAATGTGTATTTATTGTGGCGTTCTTTAAGTTGATTTATAGTACAAACATATTTTACTGTGTAGAAAGAACAACGAATGTAAGTTTAATTAGTGTTGGAAAATCATGTTTATTTAATCCTGAAAAGACACGTGAATTAAACAAACTTAATATATCACATTCTATTTTAATACTAATGTACAGGAATTTCACTTCGGGTTATCGAGTTCTTAAAACTAAATCTTGCCGTTTGATACTTGTGAGCTCCCTCATAGCGCATCCGTTGTGCTGTGTTTCTCGTAAGAAGAAACTGATTCAAGTCGCAAGCCTCTTGAAGGTGAGAGGAATCGCCTCCACTGAGGCCACAACGAAAGCCTTCTTGTTCATAACCAATGGCACAGGGGTTTCCTTGCAAGGAGACACTTCGTACCGCGAAAACAAATGAATCAGTCCTGTTTTGGTCTGCATCAATCCAAACCGCTTTCCTGTAACATGTCGCATGGTTTATTTCTAGGGTGAAGTGTGTTTGTACTCACACATCTGTTCATGTGCATCTCCGCCATTTATTACCAAGTAATTAGTGCACTTCAACCGACAGTATCAAAATTACCAGCAATATTCATTTATTGAGGATGAGAGATCCAAAGCTCATTTTATTTAAAATTTTGAATTTTGAAAAATTGAAAGAACTTACATCAACATGTATTTTATTAATGAAATCTAATGAATATAAACTGTAAATGTATTTGATATCGTTAAGAAAATTCTAATACATAAAATTTAGAAAAAAAAAAACATTGTAGTAAGAAAACAGAGAAATTAAAATTGAATAAGGCAAGTTTGAAACCAAACAACTTCGGAACAAACACTAGTGGATAAAAACATTTTGGAACAAAAGGGATAAAAGAAATGAATGTGATCAGTAGCCACACGTACACAATTCCAGTTGCTAGTAACTAGTAATGGTGTGAACGAATATAGTCTTTTATTTATTAATGAAACAAAGATTTTGAAGAAAAGTAAGAATATAGTAATAGCCCTTTTTACAATTTCTCATGTTCAAATTCTTGGACCCTCACTTTTCTTGCAATTGCCCATACATGTTTCATTACCAACTGAAAATTCTCTATTAGACTGAATAAAAGCAAAGTTTCAAATTCCTTAGGTCCTCACTTTCCTCGAAATTGTTCATGCATATAGTGAGAGTCACATAAGAACAGTTACGAAACAGCAAATATTGCCGTCTTGTCAGTGTTGCCAACTGTTGCCAGATATCACACGGATCCTACGTACTAAATGACTTATTTACTTACCGTACATTATGTTGAAAGATTATTCTAAATAATTCAATAATTTGTAACATATTTTCGTAGGCAAACTATAAGGGAAAGGGATCAACATGTCAAGTATTTTGTCTGGCAATACGAAATTCATTGATTTGACTAAACAATTGACTCACGCGACCTAGGCTAAACATGTATTTTGTTTGACCGCATGGATTATTAGTACTAACTCCGAAAACATACATGACAATAGTCTAGAATTATAACCACAACGCAACACATAAAATAACTATTATGTATTAATATTAATACTGCTATTAATTAATTATTAGTATGTTCAAATTTCACTAGCTTCCAGTAACCGGCTCAGAAATCTAGTACAATTTTCATTTCGTGGAACTCCAGTACCGACAAATATTGTCGAAATTTGTCTCAGCTGCCAACATACCAGTTACAAAATCACTACCATTTGTAGCATTTGTCAGTATCGAAAATTCAACCTGCAAACTAGAAAATCACCACAATCCACTAGTATATGTAGTAATGGGGGAAAAATGGTTAGGTTTCACCCTTAAGGTATGAAGTAAGCTGACCCGGACATACATCTTCTTAAAATTCTACAGCAGTATGTACAAGACATTCTATATAGTACTGCAAATTGTTACAATCTTACTAATTATCTCCAAAATGTTTTCTTAATAGTTTTCCACATGTTAAAGTTTTCCAGCTTTCACAGGCACGATGTTTTATGTAACTTCTAGGGATATCATGTTTAAGCTTTTCCTTTTTTTCGAGCAGGGTTTGAATTATTGTCAATGAGCAGGCTACTGGAGCTAAATGACAGCTTAAGCAGTATTGGAAAAAGATAAATGCAAATAAGACGAAGACCATGATTATCGGAAGAAAGTTAGACCATGATTATCGGAAGAAAGTTAAAGAAGGAAAATTGCGAATTCTAAATGAGGCACTGGAACAAGTGGACATCTACAAATGTTTGAATTATGCTTTAAGTAACAACATGAGCTGCTGCCAAAAGTCAAAAGGAGGATAACAATGGCAAAGGAAGCTTTTAACATAAAAAAGACCATCTTCTGCGAATCTCTGAAAAAAGAACTAATGAAGAGATTAGTGAAGTACATTGTGTAGAGTATGACATTTTATGGGGTAGAAACATGGACATTATAAGTAAAGGAATAGAAACGACTGGAAGCATTTGAAATGTGGGTATGGAGAAAACTGGAGCGCGTGAAATGGACAGACAGAATGAGAAATGAAGCTGTGTTGGAAACAGTGAGTGAAGAAAGAATGATGCGGAAACTGATCAGGAAGAGGAAAAGAAATTGGTGAAGGATGAACTGGAAGTAATGGTGAACGGAAGAATAGTTGGGGGCAGAAGAAGAAATTAGTTGATACATAACATTAAGATACATGAATCATATGCTGTGACTAAGAGGAGAGCGGAAAATAGGAAAGATTGATGAATGCTGGATTTGCAGTGAAAGACTTGCCCTTGAGCAGAACACTCTGAATGAATCATGTCGGTAATTGACTTCCGTCTTCAGGACTAGTTTTTTTCAACGTTATTCTCTTGGAAGGTTTAAACTGGAAGTGCAGCTGGCCAGAAGGTCTGACAAATGCAGCTACAGGGAGAATGCACATTTATAAATTGATAAACTGAAAAAAAAAAAAAAACTCGTCTTGTAAAATCATCTCTGCAATATGAATATCTCACTTTCTAAAACCGTTCTGATATTGATATTTATTTATCAGTCAACTTTTACGATTCATAGTTACGATGAACCTTTACATTTCTGCATTTTCGATCCACCATCCCTTTTCATACCCACAATAATAGGCATCTTCATTTGCCAAGTATTTCCTGATTACTTCCTATTCTTCTGTTATAACTGAATTGTTGTCAATTCTTCCCTATCTATCTTATTCTATTCTCTCTCATATCTAGACTGTCTCCCTTTCATTTCTCGCTTTCCTATTAAATATTGTACTGTATATGCCTTAACTTAATAATTTTCATTATTTTTTAAAATCTATTCTCAAGTTTACCTACTCTTAATCATTCCTTTCTCCTAAATTATTTGTTTATATTCCCGTTTTATCTATTTTATAACACTTATATCACTTATTATTTCCCTACTATTCAATCCACTATTTATCTACATACTTATCGCTTTCTTTTCGCTCCATTCATAAATTCCCTCTTTTATTGCCTTATTCCGTATATTTATATCTAGAATACTACTACAGTTATAATACCCCTGATGCTACTCTCAACCTATAACATTGATTTCTAGAATCATTCAACAATGGGGAAAAATTGGATTGAAATTAAAAGAAATCAATGTAATTAAAATTAAATATCTTCCCAATTTTGTATGATGTTGCAATACATTTTCTCTGTAGCAAATACTGGTTTATTTATGCTTAAAGAACAGAGCTACTTATTGAAATAAAATTATATTTCTCTATAAAAAGAGGTTTAAATAACTTTTGGGACAACATTTTATACGCATAGCATGCACCTTACTTAGAAACATATTAAACTCTTCTTTTTTTAATTTTGAAAAAAAAAGCGAGTTTTTGAACTCTCATCCTCATTCTACCGGATTGGAATATTACTATCCATAATAAATTTCATTTCGGAAAACTATTACAGAATTATTCTTCAAGTATATTTTCTGTTTCCGATCAATTTAGAAATTCGCATATTATTTATAAAAATGTTGTTTCTGTCAGTTATATTTCTGAAACAGTTTCTCCATGGTACCAGATTTCCCGGATAATGTGTAAACATATTCATATATCAGTATTACAATTTTAATATTCTTCAAATCTTACACAGATCGGAAAAATAAGTCTAAGCTGGTTTGTCTTAAAAGATATCACAAGCAGGTTGTTAATGGCAGGATGATAACCCACAAAAAGTATTTGAAAACTACCGAAGGTTTCAGGTGAAGACTGTAATCAGAGTACAAACTACTCAAACTAGATTAAATTGTTGCGCTGTTAACTGCACACTGTGGTATGGAAGTTTATTTGTGCAAAATTTGGAAGAGATGAATCTCTAACATTTTGAGGTGTAGATATTGTCACTCCAGGCGATGTGTGGAGTAAGAGATATAATCTATCCATTCAATTATCTGTCTCTCTTTATCCACATACCTACTTATCTACTTACCCATGTGGCCATCTGTTTTGCTACTAAACGTTTCGAAATATACAGATGTGTTTATCAGTCGTGTGTGTGTGTCTGTGTGTGTGTGTGCGTGCGTGTGTGTTTTTTTAATGGTTTAGTATTGTTACTTGTTTTGTGATTTAAATGAGTGTATAATGATCTCGGCTACTATATAGCTTTATATTCAATGAATGAATGAATATATAAATTAATGGACGAATGACGGAATGAATATATGTATAAATAAATGAAGGAGTGACTATATATCGATGGCCCAGGACCAGACTGTTCCAAGTCCATTTTATTTATTTATTTTCAGAAGATCTATTTTAAGCTCCTGACATTCAAAGCTTCATGAAACAATTTGGAATGGCTTCATAACAACCTTACGGAGAGGAATGTTTATAGTTTTGTTCGATTCATATATACAGAGAAGAACTGGAACACAATGAAACACAGATTTCTTTCTTATAAAAAGTTGAACTTACAACAGTCTGGTTCTCAGCCATCGATATATATGAATGAATGAATGAATGAATGAATGAATGAATGAACGAACGAACGAACGAACGAACGAACGAAAGAACGAATGAATGAATGAATGAATGAACGAATATGTAAATGAATGAATATGAAAATAAATGAATGAAGGAATTAATATGTAAATGAATAAATCGAACGTATTAATATGTAAATGAATGAATGAACGAATGAATATACAAATGAATGATTATACGAATGAATATGTAAATGAATGAATGAACGAATATGTAAATGAATGAATGAACGAATATGTAAATGAATGAATGAACGAATATGTAAATGAATGAATGAACGAATATATAAATGAATGAACGGATGAATATGTAAAGGAATGCATGAACGAATGAATATGTCAATGAGTGAATGAACGAATGAATATGTAAATGAGTGAATGAACGAATATGTAAATGAATGAACGAATTAATATGTAAATTAATGAATGAATGAATAAGTTCCAATGACATTTTAAGGCATATGAAACTTGTGTTATTATGTGAAACCAAAATTATGCTACTTACAGCTAAAATTTAAAAAATCTGCGTGTTATTCATGCAATTAAGTGAACAAATCCGGGTAACAATTTTCAGGGTATAGCTATGTTTGCTGGATATATTTGTTGTTAGAAGATTAGTCCAGGAATCGCACAGTGGATTTCGATGGCAGAAATGCGTGAATTCAATTACTGATATTTTTAATTGAATAAAATCAGTATTAATCGAGAAGGTGTACTATCATTTTAATTTTGTATGTCCTAGAAAGCTACCTCAATAATGTAGTTCATATTGTTCACGCCAATACAGTTCAGGTTTTGTTTTTAGTTAGTTATTTAACGACGCTGTACCAAATACTAGGTTATTTAGCGTCGATGAGATTGGTGATAGCGAGGTGGTATTTGGCGAGATGAGGCCGAGGATTCGCCGTAGATTACCTGGAATTCATCTTAGGGTGGGGGAAAACCTCGGCAAAATCCCAACCCCAAGCGGGGATCGAACCCGCGCCCGAGCGCAACTTCAGACCGGCAGATAAGCGCCTTAACCGACTGAGCCACGCCGGTAGGCAGTACAGTTTATATTAATGTACATTGAAATAGTAGATGTTGTCAATGTTATGCAATGATTTTAACATAATTTTTTAATTTTTCATAACGATAGTAATAGTGGCCGATAACCAGGAATAATTATAAGTATGCATATTATATTAGGGCCGTCTGTTTCCTTATCAAAGTACAATATAGTGTTAATTACTATAGTACATTTTATTAAGTGATTAACGTTAGCATATATACATAACATGTGAGCACGACCCGAGATTCAGTCATTGCCGAGCAGCCACGACGTCTGCATCTAACTCCCGCAAACATTACCACGTAAGGTAATAACTCCAATACAATCTTTAACTTTGAGATAGATTAAAAATTTCACATCTGATTTAGTTCATTTAACTCGTGTTGCAGTAAAACTCGGTCATGCTGACTCTCGAAGCGTGACATTACCTTCCGTCGGAAGAATTGTATAACATCTCACTATGTAACAAGCTTGTAGTCACGTCTTTGTATTTTAATTTTGAACAACTTATATTTTAACTTCAGTTATATTGTACATTTTACATGACACTTATTAATTCCAAAACAAATTATGCATTTGCTTGGTCAATATTGTGTGTATTCATAAATTTGAAGATAGCATAACGTTAATAAATATGCCTTTGTATCATTGAACAATTTACTTCTTGATTTTAACTATATTGTACATTCCTGAATATTACTTGTAGTTCCATGTATTTAGCAGTTCCTTTGCACGTAACCATCGATCAGAAGATGGCATCTTAATGCCGAAAACGTTAATCACTTAATAAAATGTGCTATAATAATTAACACTATATTGTACTTTGATAAGCAAACAGACAGCCCTAATATAATATACATACTTATAATACTTCATGAAGTTTATCTAATGGAGTTGTGGTCAGAGGTATCCTAAATTCATTCTAACAGTATTAATTTAATCTTCCAAAACAATGTAAATAACTCTCATTTTAAGATGGCTTCTGAAACGAAATGCACGGAGTGTTGTTCTACTCACCAATGCAGAATCGGGGTCCTTCCCCGAAAGGCAAGTAAGCGTAGCTGTTGAAAGAATTCTTATTTTGTTCAGAGAATCGCTCGGGATCAAATCTGTCGGGATCCGGGAAGATGTCTGGGTCGTACTGCGTCCCTAGCAGCGGAATATAGACTCCCGTCCCGGCTGGGATGGTGACAGTGCCTTTGCCGGAAGGATGTGGGAGGTCGTAGTCCTTCATGTTCTTGCGATCCAGGAACGGAAGTATGGGATACTTCCTCAGCGTCTCTGTAATAGCGTTATTAATTAAGACAATAGTATTTAGAACTTCATATTATGTTAGATTAATCTTGAGAATAATTTTACTGGAGAATGTTCTCTTTAATAACTAGTCTTACTTGACGATATTGTGCATTCAGTTGACCTAAGTTACTGTTCACTTACGTTACTATTTGTTACTTTGCATAGTAATTTATAAATCAATATTAACTTCCTTTCTGTGTGCCTGGTGCCAAATGTTGAGCAAATTATCTCTTCATAATGTCTGAGATCATTAATTTTATTTAAGTTTCATGGGATTAACGTGTCCATTACATTTGTTAATTATAAGAAGAAAAATTCAGTAGTTTTGAAATGTATGTAAATAAGATCTGTTGTAGAAATATTTTTAAAAGTTACGGAAGAAGTTGCATTAAAAGTTCAGACTGTAATTAATGAATTGCAGTATTTAGGGTGGCTCTTAATAACAAATAGATAAAAAAGGTATAATTTTAATAGTAATCTCACTAGAGGTTTTGATTTATCTAGAAAAAATCAAAACTCGAGTGGAATTTATTTGATTATTACACGATTAGAAGAACGTATAAAAAAATTAAAAGAAATAAAGTATTCTAATACAATAAAATATTAATTCACTTACTAAAATTGTATTCTATTTCACTAGGCTAATGTCAGCTTCACCAAAACGTTTGAACGGAGCGCCATTTTCAGTTGACTAGCTATGCCGTTTATAACTTACCATATATGGCTATGTCTTATAATTAGATATATCCACGTATAAGTTATAGACGGTCTAATAATTAATAGGAAGTTTCAGATGTGGAAAGATACTTTTTGACAAATAGCCACAATTATCAAATTAATTATTTTTTACTTTATGACTACTGAAACATTTTTTTTTTTTAATTTTATGTTCAACATTGTTTATGTTCTTAAATACAAAATAAAAGTATGTTAATAAGGCGTTTGTTTTATATTGTAAATCATCTCGCGACCTCCTCAGCCGTTTACACGACCCCCCAGGGGGCCGCGACCCACACTCTGGGAATTACTGTGCTAGAGTTATTGAAGAAATATTTTCAAAATGTACAAGGCACGCTTAATAGCTTTCGGCTCTCGCTGTTCGCCCAAAATCCATAATTGATGCACAGCGCTTTACTCTCTGTTCGGCGGTGCGGTGAAGCTAAAAAGGACATGGGCGGGAGTACCTCATTTCCTTTTCTCTTCCCCTTTATACCCAGGGTTGATTTATAACATCCGGATTTAAAACATACCAACTAATTCTTATGTGATACAGACAAAATGATAAAAAAAAATGTATCAAGGAATTGTTACAATCTCAACGGAAATACCGGATAACATGATATATTCCGAGAAAAAATTAATAGGACGTGACCTATTTAAATCCTCTTGGGAGGCCTTCCTTCAATGCATTACGCTTGCAATATAATTTTAAAATATTGTAATGTTTACGTAATTGTTACTCCAAAGCCTCATAATTAAAGTGTATTGTTATACCTGAAGAGTCTCGAGACACAGGAAACATTATTTTAAAAGTATTAATTCATAAGTAATCTGCATGACTCCCGAAAAATTCTCTATGAAATAAGCCAGGCATGGACACTATGTTCCCGCACGGGCACTGTATACACCATCCTATCATTTCTCCCTCCACAAATATTCTACCTGTCTGTGTGTGCATACAGTAAGCAGAGGTTGCACTCGGTACCATAGAGGTTTACACAGGGGTGTGTAAAGTGGTGGTATATGGCGAATACATTGAAGAGTGTGATCCCAAAACGCGTTCAGTCCATTTTTACGAAAGGACTTGGGTAGATTTTTATCCATCGGCCTATGTACTGAACGAATTTTTCAAATAATATACACATTAACACAAACTTTTAGACATAAATTTGCGTTGATTTGGAAGAAAAGGAGCTTAAAATATCATTACGGAGGTCTAAAAAATCACACATTATATGTAGAAATCATAAAATACCCAAATAAAATGAGAGAATTTTGGGATCACACTTTTTAATTGTAGGTTTCGTTTTCATTTCCAAGAAGCATGAGAACAAGGCTATTTTGTTGTTTTGGATAAAGGTAAAGTTCAACGCCTCTCAACTGTTCAGTTGAGATTTATATGAAACTTACTCGTAATAGTAGACGGCATTTCGGTCTTGAACATAAGAATATTTTGGGAAATATAAGCTTACAGATAAGGGTTTAAAATAGGGTTGTTAAAAATGGTTTATACGTATTAATGAAAAAGTTCTTACATGGAATGCAGCAATGTGTTGTTTTAATGTAGTTTTATGTGCATGTTGAAATAGTGAAATAGTTTTCAAGAATCTAAAAAATAATTTGTTTAATAGAAAATCCAACCCACAATTACTACAGTTGAAAATTTACTCCAATCAATTTATCGCATTTGAAACATATAGGCAAATCATAGAGAAGAATATCCTTCTTCAAAAGTTAGATAAAACCGGCAAGGAATTGTATGCATGATTACCTAATGATAAATATTCTAATTTACGTAATTTTTAGCTAAGATGCTGGCAATCTTTGAATTTATGTATGTCTGTGAACATTATTTTATTTAAAATGAACCCGATGAAAAATATTGCTCATCTCGTAACTGCTTTACGTTTATGTTGTAACAGTATTCATCCTAATATAGACAGACTCGTCCTGACCAAACAGTATAGGCGACCAAGAGCATAAGTGCTTATTTATAATGAATGCTAAGCCATATGACCAAATGAATGTCTATATTACGTTTTTGACTTGATTTGAAATGTTTAATGTAATGGTATGCCACATTAGTTTTGTACATCCCTAAGCGAAAGAGAGAGCACATTCATGTGATGTAAACACGTCCGAAATATTGTGGAAGGAGTGAACTAATCATATTTACATCCCCTCCATTATGTCCATGCCAGAACTAAGAAAACGGGAATTTACCGCTTGGTGTCAGCTTCTCCAAGAACTCACTTCAACCAGTTTTTGAGTCAGGAATCATTAATTCAAAGCGCTCTACATGCGGCCCTCCGAAGCTGCTGGCTCTCTCGACCGGCCTCCGTGGATTGTATTCAAGTGGTGATGGATAGCTTCTGCAACGGAACCCGGGGCAGGCCTTCTCGGGGGAGGACTTCCGCCTCGGACCTTTAAGGAAGCCTTGGGGGGAGGGATTGCCGAAGCAGGAGGGTACATGGACTCTGTTGGCTGTAGGGACCGGTCGTTAAGGGGATCAAGTGGTTAGGACGGTGCGCGTAGAGGATCGGTGGGCGCGCAACTCATCCCATATGGGGGGGTGTACAATAGACCTCAGGTCGTAGTGCGTGGGATGTTCCTTCCCTCACTCCTAACAAGAAAAAAAAAGGTGTTTCCTGCTGAGAATGACGTGAGGTCCTTAAAATGCTAGCTAATATTTACACAGTTCGCTTCGTTCCGGGCAGGACCTTGGACTCTAGTCTCTGTCGGTGTTGACACAAGGAGGAAAACTTGCTCAAATCCAAGGTCCTATCCGCACGGCGAACTGCTGAGAAAACACTCGCTACCATCGAATTAATTCCTTTATTTCAGAAGAACTAAAGAAGTTCATTGACCTGACAACATAAATTTTAAAGAAAATGATTTTAATGGTTATATCTTCGACCCTATTGTTAGATGCGAACTTCATAAAGGTCAGTCTGAAGAAGCAAACACTGAGAATACATTTATGAACTGACATTACCTTTTTTATAAAAATGAACGTAAACTGAGATAGTGTGTTTGAATTGATGGTGGGCGCACGCGGCGCTGTACCATTTTATTTTATGGAAGTTTGGAAACGTCTCGGACTAGTTCTTATCAAATTAAGAAAATTGTTATCATAATTAGCGGGTCCTTGCTCTTAAAATAATATTTGTGTAACAGTTTATAGGATAAAATTGAATTTTATTCGATTGCAATTTATTATTACTTTTGTTCTATTTCCTAATATACTGTATCATTTTTATATTAACTTTAAAGAGTTAGTATTTTATTACCATTAATATTGCATTGTCATTTTGGCTACCTGTAAAATAAAGTTGACCAAGTCCTATCGTTTGGAACAATTATTTGCAACTGTGCACAGTGTTATAGAAATTCGTAATATAAAGTTTTTGATTATTTAAATTTAACACTATATTTCATTCTATAAGTTTGTTGCACTCTTCATCCTGATTCAGATGATATAAGTATGAAGTACTATAACTTTGTATTCAGGTCATTAACAAAACAAAAACAATTTAAATATCATGTGTACAATGTTAGTTATTGATGAAAAATGTCTTTAAAAAGGTAAATTTCAATACAAATATTCAAATTTATTTCCTCTTCTGCAATACATCTTTCAGAATTCTTTTTTTGTATGAACTATTGTAACACAACACAGTACTTGGAATTAATATGTCTGCATATCTCCAAAATCCTCTTTTGCAGAACCTCGACATTTTCTGGCTGGATATAGTAAACATTTGGTCTTAAGGGTTCCCATAAAAAGAAATCTACTGGTATATCTGTAGAGGATATTCTGGCCATCTTATTGGCTCCAATTCATCTTTGTGGGAAATCCTTGTCCAGATATTCACATATAACTTCTGCATTATGTACTGGCACACCATCTTGTTAATAGAACATTATTTTGAATTCTGTCTTTTGAAGGTAGTCTGAAGGTAGTCTGACAAAAACGTCATCCAGAGAATGTAGATGTATGGTCGCTGTTAAAGTGTCTTAATAAAAATATGGACCTAACAAGCGTCCATATAAAATCTCACACCATACTGTACTGTACATTAGTACGCCACACTTCGTCATTGGTTTCTCGCACCCAATGGGGATTTCTGCAGCCCAGTAGTCCTAGTCTGCATTACGACTCACTACTCCATTGTTATGAAATCTTGCTTCATCTGCCCAGGTAGGAAACTGGGATCACTTGTTTAAACTATTACATCACGGCAAAATTCAAACATCTCGAATAAACGATATCTCTAAGACCCTATACTAAATGCAACTTGAATGGTTACAATTTATGTTTTATATGTACTAAAACTTTGGATATTTCTGATACTTCGCAATATCCCTTAGGGATAACTGTAAGTTTTGATCAACGTACGCCAGCATTGCTACTGAATTCTCATCACAAGTCACTTCCTTTTTATGCCCTGGTTGTTGGTTATTTGATAATTCTTTGTCAGGATGAAATTTTTGTTCATGTATGACTAAAGCATTTTCAGAAGACTGCCTTCTTTCTGGATAACGTTGAAGATACATTTGCAACTATGCCATGAATTATTCCTTCAGTTTCCATAAATTAGGTTCATATCCACATATTCATCGCTTGAAAACTCGTTGCAGTGTGTTTTAGTGACAAACAAATGTTTCGAAAACAATTATTTTGTTACCATAGAACAGCCTATCTAATATTTGTGTTCAAATTTCGTAAATCACGATGAAGCGTGCAACAAATTTATAAACTACAATATAGTATGTCCCATTTATAAAAAAATTCACTTTGTGTTAGTATGAATTTCCGTAAAACACTGTATAATTGCGAACTTACTGTAAATGGTAGGCTTTGGTTAACCTTATAATGTAAATACATAACTATTTTAGATATGTACATTAAACTACACCAGTTATGGGAGTGCCCCAAAGGTTATGGGATGATATATATATATATATATATATATATATATATATATATATATATATATATATATATATAATACTGCTCAATCTTTCTTTAATACTTACTTACAAATAGCTTTTAAATAACCCGCAGGTTCATTGCCGCCCTGGCTTATTGTAAGGTTTCGTAACAAACTACTTTTTACGGTGATGAGTTGTTACCTCTTCGCTCAACCCCCAAGCTGGAGGACCACCCTTTATTGGCTGTCCACGACTGCTTATTCAATATATTCGCAGCTACCCTCCATATCTGGAGGCCGTCTCCTCTCTCCGCAACCTGAGGACGCACCATGCCGTTGTGATAGGGACCCACAATAAATGATCAATCTTCCTTTAATATTAGAAATTATTGCTAATATAATTTTCGTTCTCTCACCATCCATGTCACTCAACATGAGCAACATGAGTCGGTACCCATTGGCAGCTCTTTTAATTAGATACGTAAGCTTACCTGATTTGGAAATAGTGTACACAGGAGGATTTTTTCTCTAACGCTGTTTTTTAATCATAAATAAACCCGGATATCTTAAGCGGATGTTTAATATTTAGTTGAAATTGTCACTGCACTTTACTGAAATATATTTACCTGAGACGACCATGTCGAGATACTTCATCTCCTGAATGCCATCGTAAGTGACTTCGTTATCATACTTTTCCATCACCTCGAGGATCTCTGTCCTCAGCCTCTCTTGCAGGTTTGGCTGCAGAGCCAACTCGTATAGGGCAAAACACATAGTGGAAGAAGAGGTCTCAAATCCCGCCATCAGGAATCCGAATGCAGGGGCCACGAAGTCGTCGCCTTCGAGTGCTGAAATTGAGTAACAGAGCCAAATAGCTTAGTTCCTTGATTGGTATTATATAGGCAATATAATAATAATAATAATAATAATAATAATAATAATAATAATAATAATAATAATAACAATAATAGTAACAATAATAATAACAATAATAATAACAATAATAATAATAATAATAATAATAATAATAATAATAATTCTCCATTTTAATTGTCATCGCAAACGTTTCATATGTACTATCTAGTATTGCTGCTCTTCATCCACTAGTAATGATAGTTCTAGTAATAGTGATATTGGTGGTACCTATCGCTGCAGCAGTAGCAGCAGTGGTGGTACAGTAATTTGGGGTAACTTTGTACCGGTCAGTGTAATTTTGTACCATTTCCCAATTTTACTACAGTATTTATTTTCACATTTCCTAAGTGTTATATTTTCGAACTGAGGCCCTCTCCATGAACTACGATATCTATACTTTGCTTTCTATCTATTATGTAGAATATTTAAGGCTCCACGTGATTAAATATTGCATTCTGTTATACAGAGAAAGGCACCAAAATGTTACCGCACTATGTAGGGAACGTCGGGCAACAGATTGCTCGCAATCCATTGCTCGATTCACCGGTAAGCGGTCGCAGCGAGGGCGGGCGTTCAATTTCATTACGGTAGGCCTAAAATTCCCGAGTGGTGGGGATGGAGTGCGCGGATAGCGGGAAGCGTACGGAGTGTTTATTAATGAGTGGAGTGTTTGTTAAACACACGTTATTACGTAGTGTTGCATTACTATATTTGTTATTGAACATTCTTTGTGTTATTTATGATCGCTATCAGTATGGTGGCATGTAGTATTGCACAATAGCACAACGGATATTTCTAGTTGATGTTTCTCGTGAAGAAGAAATCGTATGACAGTACCATTCGAAAGTTTCTACGTCAGTTTCGTGATGCTGCAGGATCTACGAATGAGGATTGAAGAAGCCGCAGCCACATTGATACCTGACATGTTAACTAGAGTCTGGCAGGAGTTGGAATATCGCATCGATATTCTTCGCGTCACACATGGCGCTGATATCGAATCGCTGTAATGAAACAAAACCTGGGAACCTTGTGCGCCGTATGAGCCATCAAACATTGTCTAAGATTGGGTAGTATTTGGAACAGAATGAGTATTAAAGTGGGACTTACTTTAGAGACACTGTGTACAATAATAACCTCATGGGTTACAGAGTCCTATGTCTTGTAAATTATAAAATTAATCCGACAGTGCTGTTTTGGTTCGTTTTCAGGGTTATTTTGAACCGCTAAAAAGTCTGCATTATAACATTGATTCTATTATAAGCATTTAAATTTTCGATTATAAATATAAACATAATTAATTTGTTTATTAAATAACATGAGACAGTTATTGCATAAAATTAATATGAAATGTAACTACTAGATCTACTACAAACACACTTTAAGTTTATATTGAAGAAGTAATGTTTTTAATAACAATAAGTCCCGCATAGTTAGTTATTATTAATAACATTTCTTTGACCTTGTTTATTCAACTACTGTTGTAATTTTTGCACTCGTCTTGGATTTCCATAATGCCTTGATATTTTTAGATGACAAGAGGTCAAGAGGATTCTCCATAGAGATAAAATTATCCAATAGAGGCCAGGTATCCCAGTGAAACGCTACAGCAGGCACTAGTTATAAACACTGGAAAACTTGGTCAGCGAGAATCTTCACGTTTGTATTCCATTCCAAGACAAACACTAGTGAATAAATTGAAAATTAATGCACAAATAATTTTGGGAGACCAAATTTGTTTTCACCGAGAATGTTGGTGGTCTGTGCTATGATGACTTTTTAATAGTCTCATGTAAAGGGTCACTGTATCCTGATAGAACAACTGTTAATGTCATTGAACTGCATGGTCCCAAAATCAGTTGTAAGGTCAAGAAGGGAATGCATTGGATGCGGCCTGACCAGATAGGAGTAATAAAGAAAGTTAATGAATAGATAAAAAAAAAGGGACACGTATGAACTAATTATGTTAAGATTGGAAAGAATTTGATTAGCAAATTAAAAATAACTTGTATCCAAAATATATGTACGTAATAAACATATTAAAAATTGTGCTTTTGTAGTGCTAGTATATTTTGTTTTATAGTAAATGTCTTAAGTTTTCAATAAACTTTCGTTTTGTGACTTCATATTATGAAATAAAGTGTGATATATTTTCTTATTGTATGATCAAAAGTTACTTTGAATTTGAAGGGTTATATAGAGAATTGAATTTAATAGAAAAATACACATGTGGTACAAAGTTTCCCCAATTAGCCGTGTAACCTTGTACCACCATTAAATGTCAAATTTCACCTATTTAAAATATGATTTTTTACCTTTATTGTGTCTCTATCCATAAAATAAGCAGTTTTCTTAAATAATTTAATTTTAAACATCAATTTCAATAGACACTATTTTCGGTAAGTACAAAAATAAGAAGTTACCCCAAATGACTGTAGCTACTGTTAGTGCAACATCAGTGGTGGTAACTCTTGTTAGTGCAGCAGCAGTGATGGTAGAGAATTTTATGTAGCTGTAAAACTGTTTGATTATTCTGACTTGATATCATTTTTCATTATGCAGTATTTAAACATTCAATAATATGTGTAAGTGTAGCTTTTTTACTACAACCTTTATTACAGATAACGAAAACGCTACTTCATTAATTATTTTCATTAACTTAAAGATATTGTGTCTTAAACATGATAATTTATTAATTTGAAGGGTTCAGAGTTATAGTGGACCAGGCGCCATTTATTAAAAATGGAGAAAGCAAGGGTTAAAGTTAAGTGAATACCATAGTTTAATGAAGATGGACATATCATTTAGTTCGAATGTGTATAATTTATATTACTTACTATATGTTTCCATTGAATTATGGTAATAACTTCATTTTAACCCTTGTTTTTACGGTTTTGGTAAATGGCGCTTGACCCACTATGATTCTGATCCCTTCATTTCTAGTTAGGATTATACTTTATATATGCTTAGTGTGAGTTTTCTTTGGATGAAAATATTTGTTAATAATTTTGTAACTTAATTGGGCGTATTAATATAGATTCTTCTTAATGTATGCTTATTTTTCCAGTTGTTTAGATATTCCAAAGTTCCATTTCGATTTCTATAAATGTGGAGTATTACTATTTACTATTACGTCCAGGGATCCTGTCCGCACGGCGAAGATCTGCGAAACGCTAGACACCACCAAGTACGATCAATTACAGCCACTTCCCTTAAAGATGCCGATTACAACACCTTTAAAGAAGTATATGGTTTCTCCGTCACTGGCAGTACACGGCGCATAGATATAATAGCTTTCAAGGAATCTACAAGATCTGAATTCATAATTGATCCCACTGTGCGTTTCGAAACGAATGAGGAACAGCCAGCAGAAGTGGATAAGGAAAAAAAGAATATCTACAACCTACCATTCCATATTACCTCCAAAAGTACCAGCTAGGAAAGCTTGAAGTAATCGGACTTCTGATTGGAGCAAGAGGTACCGCTACTCTCTTCATGAAAGATGTGTTTAAGAGGCTTGGAATACCTACATCTATTATTCCGATTGTAACTTTAGCTGCATTGAAAGGATCAATTGCTCTCCTGAAGCATCACCTATATTCGAAATGAAACCAAGTTCATTAGCATTCTTTACTTTTTTGTAACACTTGCCTCTCTAAAACTAGGTATATTTCCACCAATCACAAAATGTTTTGCAGCTATGTACTTGTAGGAGTTTCATTGTCAAAATAAAATTAATGGTTCACTGAACTTGTAAACATTTATATGGTTAACTACTCTTTGTCCCTTGTGGCAGCTCACGAATAGTGAGAAGATTTCTAAATTAATTAACATTATGCTTCTCGTCTTACTTGTAATGATGATATATCGTTTCCATAGAAAAATCTAAGAAGAATATTTATAATTAATTTTGCTACACTCATATGCAATTTTTCGAGTTGTTAAAATTTTTTGATACTGTTGCATAAATTTGATAGCCATATTCTAATATTGAGGGCATTAAAGTTATTTGGTTCTACAGTTGTTGCCTGTTGTAGGCTATATTTGAACGATTTCAATCTCGATTTTTTTTTCATTAGTTGTTGTATGTGTCTGTGACTACTGATTTCTAGGTCAATCATATATCCTAAATATTTCGGATGTTCATATATCTTAGCACAGTATACTTTATATAAATTTTAGTTTTGTACGAATAATCCTTCCTATTTGTTATACAAGAGCATATTTCTTACGTGTCTAAATTCAAATGATTTAAAAAGAAGAGAGAGAGAGAATTTGATATTGTGCGTGTTTATAAAGAATAAAATACTTTTGTACTGTATTATATCTCACTTAGAAAGATAAAAATGGATAATGTACTGAGGGCCAAATTTCATATTTTACACAAAAGTTTAGCATGCACAAAATGAGAAATCCAGAATGCACATCGTTGCAGTGTTTTCGGATTTAACACAGGCTTATCATAGACTCTGGAAAAATAAGCTCACTGATAAATTGTGAACTAAATTTTAAATAGACGGAAGAGCATTACCATTGACAGCAGAATTTCTGAAGCACAGATCGCAGGTTAAGACTCTTTCTTATACATACACATACATACCCTACTTATGGCTTTTAAGGACCCCGGAGGTTCATTCCCGCCCTCACATAAGCCCTCCATCGGTCCCTATCCTGAGTAAGATTAATCTAGTCTCTACTATCATATCCCACCTCTCTCAAATCCATTTTAACATTATCCTCCCATCTACGTCTCGGCATCCCTAAAGGTCTTATTCCCTCCGGTCTCCCAACTAACACTCTATATGCATTTCTGGATTCGCCCATACGTGCTACATGCCTTGCTAGTCTCAAACGTCTGGATTTAATGTTCCTAATTATGTCAGGTGAAGAATACAACGCGTGCAGTTCTGTGTTGTGTAACTTTCTCCATTCTCCTGTAACTTCATTTCTCTTAGCCTCAAATCCAAATCTCATAACATTATTTCTTTGCTATGGTCGTGCCAGGGAATCAGTCCCATTCCGAGGCTTATTTTGAGGTTTCGTAAGAAGCTGTTTTTTTTTTTTACGGTGATGGGTTGTTAGCCCTTCGCCCAATCTCCAAGCTGGAGGACATCCCTTATCGGCTATCCGCGACTGCCTATTCAATATATTCGCAGCTATCCTCCATATTTGGAGGCCGTCTCCTCTATCTGCAACCTGAGGATGCGCCATACCGTGGTGATAGGGATCCACAATACATATGGTTCACGCCTTGTAAATCTACTTTCCTCTCGTAGGAAGTCATGCTAAGGATTTTGGGTGCATATAGAATTATTGGATATCCATTATTGTATAAAGCGTATTGATTTTATAAATCAAAGAAGCAAAAATCTTCTAAATTTCACAGAATAAAGATATAGAACCTATTTAATTATTGATAAAATATATTTTACAGTGAATATAAATTCTAATAAAAAACAATGAATTTGCTATCATTCTTGTCACAATTTTACTTTCCACTATCGTTCTTATTTGGCTGTAAAACATTCCAGTATCATGTTGACCATACTGAATTGAATCACGTGTGGACTTGTTCCAGTAATAAAATAAACTGTCAAATCTATCGTTATCATTCTTGTCGTTACACCGTCGTTGTCACTAATCCCCATGTCCCTCCTCACTGTCACCACTCACAATCTCTTTGCTAAATCATATTGTCCACGTCTAGCACAAAATATTTGCATTTCACTTACTGAACACAGGCGTATCTGTCTCTTCAGTTGGAGGATTCTTCTCTGCCTCGTTCCCGCGTTTTCTCAGCTCTATGAGACTGTCCAAAAAGTCACCCCTCACGATGCTATTCTTCTCCCTGTTGAACAATTTATTTCTGTTATATTTACCTCAAATAGTTGCTGGTAAGGCATTAAGAACTGGTTGCTACAACATAGACTACAATTTTCATTGATAAAAAGGAGAATCTTCTGCGGATCTTTGGAAAGGAAGAGAGTAGTGAAGTGCTTTTCGTGGAGTGTGGCATTATATGTGGCAGAGACATGGACATTACAGCGAAGCGAAATAAAAAAGACTATAAGCACTTGAAATGTGGATATGGAGAAGAATGGAACGTAGTGAAATGGACAGAGAAAATAAGAAATGAAGCTGTGCTAGAAAGAGTGGGTAAATAAAGAATAATGATGAAAAGATCAGAAAGAGGAACAGAAATTCCTGCGTCACTAGGTAAGAACTGCCTACTGAAGGATGCACCAGAAGGAATGATGAACGAAAAGAACGTTAGATGCAGAAGAAGATATCAGTTTATAGACGACATTAAGATAATATATGGATCATATGCGGAAACTAAGAGGAAGACTGGAAATAGAAAAGATTGGAGAATGCTGGGTTTGCAGTGAAGGACTACCTACCTTTGGACAGAAAACTTTGAATAATCCTCTGTTAATAAGTAGGTCAAACGTGTAAGAATTTATACACATTTCGATTTTTGAAGTTAGTGACAAAGCTACTAAGCTCCAGATTGAGAGAAACTGCACATTTTTAGAACTGAGTTAAGACATTTTGCCAAAGAAGGACTTTTTTTAATAAAATTTCAACACAGTGTAACAGGAAGAATGAGAATCGGAAGTGAGAAAGTTTTTGCTTGTAATTAACGATTACAAACCATTTCCTTGTGTCGCCACTTGCAAGAAAAACATTCTTCTCTGCTTACTGCGGCAGTTGTGCACTAAAATAAATACAATTAAATAAGAAGCGTTTGCTAGCACAACAGTTTTATTTGATCAGTAGCGGTTGATGGAGACGAGATCTGGGCCACCTCCCTCATAAAAATAATTAAATATTTTTTTCACTTATTTAAATTTAAAGAAGTAATGTAGGGGTTCATGTTCATGTTGATTTATATACGCGATTTTACTGAAGTATTACTACATCTTCCGGACTCCCAAATTCTAAGCCTCCTTATCTTCTTACAGATTTTCAGGAATATCTCTACTTAATATTGGTTAATAATCCCAACATTAAGCATGATTTACCATTGTATAATAATTCTACGAGCTCCACTTTAGTGATTTTATTATTGTTTCAGTATTCATCTTTGTGTAGCACAGATTGAGAACATAAGCTTAAATTTAAAAAGACTTCAATAAGAGTAATTTTACATGAAATACATATTTGAGTATTATTTTTTTGTTTCTTACGCTGTATGTCAACTTAATTAACTTATTAATATTGTGAATATGATAATGTAACTTGTTTGTATACATCTTAGTCTGATTAGCGTAATATGTTACTAGTATGGAGGAGGAAAGGAACTTGCCATCCTATCCCATTATCTCCTAGCTTAGATGTCTCATGAGTGATCCCTTATTGGTGTCACTTATGAGGTTCCATCCTGTCTTCTGATAGTTGCAGGGGCGTATTTTGCGGACTACCGGGGCTACCGGCGGTAGCCCAAGGAAATTACAAAAGAAAAAGTTTATAATATAACATAATGTAATAATTTTGTATTACCGTATTAGTTTTACCACAGTAATTAAAATTAAAGTAATTGTTAGATTTATATGCGCTCTCTGCTCTCGAAAAGAAACAAGTTGTCAAGGCGGCATCGCTGGAGAAACCGCTTGCTACGTGAGGTAGCCTGTGACCGTACCGCGCACGCTGTCCTTCGCACAACTGCCCGTCCCCCACGCTCACTTCCGTTACCATCGTGCTGTGTAGGCTGGGCGAGTTGCCGCTCTCGTAATCGGTTTCTTCGCAGGCGCGAAGCAACAATACGCTTAGTACGCTAGCAATTGAATGTGATTGTGTTCTTGCAGTGCATTATTTTAAATCTGTGATTTGTTCGAGTGTCTAAGAGTTATATTAATTGTGAATTATTGAGTTTTTAATTTCCCAATTAAGTGATATTGTGAAAAATATGGCAGAACAAGTTTCTGGAGAGGTTTGTGTTGAAAATGACTGTGTAATAGAAGGTTTATTAAAAGTGCCTTTTAACCGTCGTACATACAACGAGAAAGTTGAAATTGTGAAAATGGAAAGACCAACTCCTGAGTTAAATTTGTCCATGGACGTAAAAGAAAAACAGCGAGCGTACACACACCATTTCACTTCAACATCATATGGTAAGTGGAATTGGTTGTGTGGTAGTTCTAAACTGTCTAAACTATTTTGCTGGCCATGTTTGTTATTTAGCCGCGAAACTAATGTGTGGTCAAAAGAGGGGTTTTCTAATATGAACTCCCTTCGAATGGCAGTCCTAGAATACGACAAATCAAAAGCTCATATTTGTAGTAGCATGAACTTTGCAAACTTTGGGAAGACAAGAATTGATTTACAGCTAGATAAGCAAAAAGCTCTACATATCAACCAATACAATGCTCTTGTGAAAAAAAAATCGGGAGATTTTACTGCATCTTATTAACGCAGTCTGCTTTCTAGGAAAACAAGAATTGGCTTTTCGGGGTCATAACGAGAGTGTGGAATCAGACAATATAGGAAATTATATTGAATATTTAAGTTCCTTAAGTAAATTTGACCATTTACTGGCCAATCATCTTGAGAGTTCAACAGTATTTCGTGGTACTTCTCCTGCAATTCAGAATGACATAATATTTGCTATAAGTGGGGTTATGATAAAGAACATAAAACCTTTTGTGGCCATTGTTGTTGATGAAACAAGTTACTGCTCTAATCAGAGTCAATTGTCCACTGTTTTAAGATACGTCGACAGTACTGCCAATGTTCAAGAACGGTTTATGGGAGTCACAAATGTCAGTTCGGACAAAACCGCTGCTGCTTTGTTTCAGCATGTGGAAGGTGTTATAGCAGAATACAATGTCGGCAATAAGTTAATTGCACAGACATACGATGATGCTTCAGTTATGGCGGGAAATATTAATGGCTTAAAAACAAAAGTTCAAGAAAAGTATCCTCAAGCACTATTTGTCCATTGTTACAGCCATGTCCTCAATTTAGTTTTGCAACAAACTACTTCAGCCATTCCAGAATGCCGCATGTTTTTCAAAACACTGTCGGGTTTAGCTGCATTTTTCTCATCATCTCCTAAAAGATCAGAAAACTCGAGGAATTTATGAACAAGAAACTCCCAAAAGTAGCACCAACTAGATTGAATTTTACATCTCGGCTTGTAAATACAGTAAAGGAATACAGAGAAAAACGGACTGCTTTCTTTAAAAATATCATTTCTAATGACTCTGAAGAAAACTGCGATGATGCTGTATATGTGCAAGCTCAAGAATATTTGAATTTTTTCACACAGTTTCAGAATATATTTCTTCTTGAAGTCTATGCTAGAGTGTTCGCACATACAGATGTGCTCTACAATATCCTTCAGACAAAAAGTCTAGACATAGCATACTACTTGCAAGAGGTATCAAAGTTAAAAAAAAAAATACTATATCCGAGTTCAGACGCAGTGGGTTTCCGTCCATATGGAGTAATATGGAAAATGAAAATTCTTCAGCCAATACAATGGAACCACCATTAAAGCGAAGAAAAGGAGATGATGAATTGAAATACAGGCAGCTGTACTACAGCATACTAGATCGTATGCACATGGAAATTACTGACAGATTTTCTGATTATGGAAAGCTTCAGTTCACACATCTTCTAGATTCTCAAAAATTTTCTGCTTATAGAGAAAACTTCCCGAATGAGGCACTAAACAAATTATTTCAGTCCTATAACAGTCACTTTGATCAAGTACGTTTGAAAAATGAGTTAAGTGTAATATATTCAGCAGAAGTCTTTGATTTTTCGAACAAATCTATCCATGAAATATTATCTGCCATATATGAAAACCAGCTGAACCAAGTTATTCCTGAAGTCCTTAAATTGGCAACATTAATTGTGACAATACCAGCTACGTCAGCATCGGTAGAAAGAACATTTTCTGCGTTGAAGAGAATAAAATCCTACTGTAGATCAACTCATAGACAAGAACGTTTATCCGGTTTGGCACTAATATCCATTGAAAAGTCATTTCTACAGAAACTTTGCAAGTGGCCCAACTGTAATTTCAATGACGAAGTCATCAAAGTATTTTCGTCCCAATCAAGACGTCTGGAATTCAGACATAAATAAGTAAGGAATTTTATTATAGGGACTTTAAAATATATTTTGTGTAATAATAGGGTCAGTGGTAGCCCAAACCCTTTAACCAGTATACGCCACTGGATAGTTGACTAAACAACAATAATGTAACATTTCATCATAATGCCAATTTTGGAACGTTTTACTGCTGGTTAGTCAACTGTCCGAAGACAGGACGGAACCTCATAAGTGACACCAATAAGGTATCACTTATGAGGCAACTAAGCCAGGATATAATGGAATAGATTGACTAGTTCCTTTTCTCTTCATTGCATACATCGCTGACTAATAACATATTAAGCTAATCAGACTATCGAATAATACAATTTTGCTTGTATGCCGTTTCATTACTTAAAAATTTACGATATATATATATATATATATATATATATATATATATAAACGTAGATTCTTATGTGACTATTTCATAACATTAAACAAAGGGAATATTCCAGTACTCTCTCCATAAGAGAAAACGCAAAATAAATAAATAAATAAATAAATAAATAAATAAATAAATAAATAAATAAATAAATTTCTGTTTCAGTTGAAAATTTTTATAGACAATGAAGTGCTTTTATTAAACTGACACAAATACAAAACATATTAAATTAATAATCAGTTTTAAATACATCAAATTACTAATTTCATTGAAATATTCTGACATTGAATGGCCAGGTCATATTAATGCAGTAGACGAATATTAATAGTTTCAGCAGTGTCTGCAATTAATAATTAAATAGCTTATTATTACAAGGTGCGATGGACTGAAGTCGGAACAGATCTAATGACCTAATCCGCAAATGAAGATGATTATTGTAAGGGAAATTACTATTGTAAGAGAAATTCTCGAGTGTGCTAGCATTTCCAAATAAAATGTTGGTGGACTTGTTAGAATTCATGAAAAAAGTATCATTTCCATTTAATGGGAACTGAGTGTCTTCCTTGTCCCGAACTTATTCATAATCGTTATAATTATGTTTCCTATGCCTGTCTTTAAAGCAGATCCACAAGAACGAAGGAGACAAACGTGACATGAAAATAATGATAAAGTTGATAAAATACTCAATGTTGTGGTGACCAAGAACACGAAGACGGTGGAGATTGAAATGATAAAGTATGGAAATGAAGGTAATGACTATGTGAAGGTGATGTAGACTTCATGATGAAGACTGTGGTGTTGACTATGGAGACTGCGATATTGATGACTATGGAGACTAAGTTTATGACGATGGAGAAGAAACTTAATGACTATTGGGACCGCGATGATGAAGGCGATGGGGACCGCGATAATTAGACGATTGAGAACACGATTACGAAGATGTTGAAGACCACGATGATAATGATGATATAGATCACGATGTTGACGATAGAGATCATGATGACGTTGGGGACAAGATGACTATATGATGGAGATTTGTAGATAAATATGAATACGATGGGAACAAAATGATAAAGGTTTGTAGATCAGTATGAAGACGATGGCAACAAGATAATGAAAGTCATCAACGTAGCTCATGCAGTAGCGCTGATCTGGAGCTGCAGTTGGGTGTGGGTTCAATTCATGCTTGGGCTGATTGTTTGGATTTTCTCCACAGTTTTCCTCAACTGTAAGACGAATGGCAGGTAATCAGCTTGTCAAATAACCTGTCGCTATCAAATTTATCGACGCTGAATAACCTTGTAGTTGATACAGCATTGTTAAATAACCAACTAAAATGATGAAGACTTGTAGATCAGTATTATAAAGAAATTGGGGAACAAGATGATGAAGGCTTGTAGATCAGATGGTGAAGGATGGGTACGGCGGAGAAAAATTATCTCCGGCACCGGGACTCGAATCCAGATTTTCAGCTCTACGTGCTGACGCTTTATCCACTAAGTCACACCGGATTCCAGTTCCGATGCCTGATTGAATCCTCTGAGTTTAAGTTCCACCTCTTAGTTTCCCTTTAGCGGCGAACCCTCAAGCACTGTGTCACAGATGTGTGACAGTGGCACAACACGATGTATAACACACTATGTGCAGAGATGCACTCATTACGAGTGACTAAGTGGCCGGAATCCGACGAAATAAGCGCCGTCTTAAATCACTAAGTGATTATTTACGCATATCATATTATTGTGATGTACCGAAATATGTATGATATTTCCATGCAAGAATTCTACATTACCATGAGTGCATGAAGGTTGGCCACCAAAGGGAAACTAAGAGGTGGAACTTAAACTGAGAGGATTCAGTCCGGCATCGGAACTGGAATCCGGTGTGACTTGGTGGATAAAGCGTCAGCATGTAGAGATGAAAACCCTGGTTCGAGTCCCGGTGCCGGAGAGAATATTTCTCCTTTCCACCCAACCTTCATCATATGGTAATGCAGAATTCCTGCACGGAAATATCATACGTAGGCTACTTCGGTACATCACAATAACTTGCAGATCAATATGGTGAAGGCAATGGGGGACAAAACTTAGAGCGCTTGTAAATTAGTGAGGTGAAGCCTACACGATGGTAAACAAGATGATGAAAACGATGGTGAACAAGGTGATGAAAGCCTGTAGATCCATTTGATGAAGACAATGATTAACAATGTGAAGATAATGGTGAAGAAAATGATGACGATGATGAACAAGATGATAAAGACAACGGTGAACAAGGTGATGAAAGCCTGTAGATTCGTATGATTAAGACGATGGTGAACAAGGTGAAGACGATGGTGAACAAAATGACGATGATGATGGTGAACAAGATTATGAAGCCTTGTAGATCCGTATGTAACAGTATGGTGTGAACAAGATGATTAATGCTTATAGAGCAGTATGATTACGATGGCGAACAAGATTATGAAGGCTTGTAGATCAATATGATGAAGACGATGACGAACAAGCTATGAAGGACATTTGTATGTTAGTATGTTTAATACTGTGAGGAATAATACGATAACGATGGAAATCAAGACAATTAAAACGGTGGAGATCAAGGGAATAAAGATTAAAATGATGAACTAATTATGATAATGATAATGGATATGAAATTGACTATAAAAATAAGGATGATATATAACGTAGCTGAGGCTATATCTATTGTCAGACTAGGCGATTTTAGTTGGCGAACTTGAATAAATTACGAACCTGTATTCTACGGTGCTCCATATCGTTTCCCTCAGGAACTGGTTGACGCTTTTGTCCGCATAGCTCAGTCTGAATACCTTGAGCAGACTCGGCACAAAGAAAGACAAGGCTGTGGCGAAGGACCTTAGGATTGAGAACTCGAAGAGTTTGCGAAGCTGCACAATGAACTCTGCGTTAGGGTTCTTGAATGAGTTACTGTCAATGCCGAACGCGCACGACGATATGACGTCTGTTGTGAACCGTGCCATCGCGTCCTTAATCTGCACCGGCTTACCTGTGAAAACAGACTCTTTATCATCTCTCATCGTAAGTTTTAAAACTTTTACGGACCATAAAACGCTTGATCATATATATATATATATATATATATAACTTGAAACACAACTTTATATGCAAAAGGAATGAAAATTCGGAGTCAGGAGTTTCTGAAAGAGAGATCGAACATACAAAATATTGTAATAATTTACCTTTATTGAACGTCTATGCGAAGCTTACGTCTGGACATACACAAAGTAATTTCATAATAACTGCACTAGTAAAATTTAAAAACTCCTGTTATACAGAGAGGTTTTTTTCCCTACCCGCGGGGAATTCAGTCTCCTGTCTAGCGAACGACAACGCTATGATTCCATCCACATAAGCCGGTAGTCTAACGAACAGCACGTGTTATTCACAGACTGATTCTCTACATGGAAACAATATGAGATGGTCGGGTGGGCTAACGGCTGTTTTGTACGTGTTATTTATTTACTGTACACTCGTTCTTGACCCTACATCCTGGCTAGTTATGGTACAGTATGTTGTGTTAAGATATTTAGTAACAGATACATGTTAGAACAGCTAATTTTTACGTAGGTACTGTAATTTTGTGAAAACTGAGTGTGGCAGCAGTGGGAAGAAGATTCCTATAAGACTGCTCGGATTCTGCGGTTCCAAATTCATCGAGTATGCAGGATAAAACCAAGAAATTAAGACATACTAGTTAGTTGATAAGAAAAGCCTATACCGCACCGCAGAGTTCTAACTGCATAAACTTTAGACGATATTGGTCCTAGGCGTGAAAATTTGTCGCGGAAATCTCTAACATTTAGCGCAGGACGTTGGTTTATTTAAATCGCCAGCAAGAGTCGCAAAAAATTGAAGCCAAAACAATACAAGTGCATGAATTTCAATTGGGCGATCCTGACTGCAGGCTGAACTTTTGTATATAAATGTTAAAGAGTGTTTTTTTAATATGAATAAGATGTGCAAACAGTTGTTTTCCCTCCAGACTGCGTCATATTGCTTCCATGTGGTAGGTATTAGTCCATGGTTAAATATGTGTTGTTCGCCGTTTATTACTATTTCCGTGTGGATGAAATCACAACATTGTCGTCCACTAGACGGAAGTAGTGATTTCTTCACGAGTAGGGAAGGATCCTCTGTGTATAAATGGCTCCTTTTGCTCTACTTTTCACCAATACAGGGAACCTAAAATGGACTGTTTCACCTAGTCTGGCTGTGCAAGAGTACACGGAATTACTCACCATCAGATGTTTCCTTGTCCACATACTTGGCTAGTTCCTTTCCACAGTTATTCACCAGGTAAAACATTCTCTTCATCTTGCCAGATGTAAACGTGGGCGATAGATTCACTCTCATGTGTCTCCATCTTTCACCTTTGAGTGAAAATAATCTTCTTCCTGCCAAAGGATCGAGTTCCTCGTCCAGATCCGATATATGGTCGATGAATATTTCCGCGTCCTTCACCAAAACATTCTTCACCAAATCCAAATCACGGAGCACCACGGCGATTTGTGACGAAGAGTATATTCCTACGTAAGGCTGACCCTTATGTTCATTGTACACATCCCTCAAAAATACACCGATGCTGACCCTCTGCAAGGCCACGTCTTGGAGACTTCCAAATAACGGTACTGGCTTCACGTAAGGCACTCTACGATCCTTCCAGAAATTGAAATTGCGTGTGAAGTGACGATAGAGCAATGCTATGACAATTGATAGAGCAACAAAAAGATCAAGAAGCACCGACTCGAAAATGAATGCCATGTTTTGTAACACTGATAACAGCTACTGACTGTAACTCCTGTCAGATTGCATGTTTCTGACTGACTAGCTTGCGAAACATTTTTTCATGTCAAGAGGTCGATGATTACCGCTTGTTTTTAAATGACTTCAGTTTACTCAGTTTATGGCATTGCGCATTGCAATCCCAAGGCAAATGAAGGGATGTGTTATCTAGATAACTACACACTACAGGTCAAAGTACTGTCTGTTAAATGGTTAGACGTGACATTGCTCTTGTGACCTAAAGACATTGAAAAACAAGATAAGAATTGAACTCTACGTGTTTACGTAATTTGCAGTACTAATAATGTCTCCATACAACTATAACGATCTTTTCATTCTTATCTCGTGCTGCGAGAAGTTTTTAATTCCTATCTGTAGGTACTGGATTGTATATTCAGCCCAACTGCTTTTTTTGTTCTTTCTTCTTATTTCTAATAATTCAGAAGTAGACCTATAAGTTTTTGCCCTTTTCGTTGTAAGGTTTTTGTTTCAAATATGTTTAAACCCACAACTTTTAGGCCTACTTGTGATCTTTCTTTTTCTATTAGGCCTATGTAACCAGTGGTGTCACTCTAATTTTTTAACAACCGATTCCCTCCGCTAATAACTACAAATTTCATATTTTTGACATCAAGGAATTAAATAAAGTAATAATAAAGGGCTAAATAAAGAAAATTTTCAATGCAACATACTATTCAAGATTTATGTGTAGAGTAATTTAAAAACTTGCAAATGCTGATTTCCCACGAAGAGGAGTCTAAAATATCTATTAACACCAACTGACTATCTTTGAATATCTGATCACACCGACATATTTTCTGAAACATCCGAAGACGCGCCTGCACATGCACTTATACGATTTACTGTTATATGAAGTTAAATTTATCATTCACTGTTAAGCACATCACCGCCACTTCGTAGTAACGCCATATTGTATTTTTGGTCCAGGGATTAATACTCACGTTTCCATAATGGACGAGTGGTGTTTTCCCTGAACCAAAAATACAATATGGCATTGCTACGAAGTGGCGGTGATGTACTGAATGTTTACCAATTAAACTTTACACTTTATGAAACTTCAATTATTGTACCTGATCTATTTTACTTTTTTTGACGTATGTATTGTTAACACCAATACTAAGAAACCTGGATTGAATGCTTTAGCGCTTCATTGCACTGCACTAATTTCTCCATGCGAATTATATTCAAATATAAAGGCAGCTTTAAAAGATACCGACAGAATGAGTAATAATGCAATCAGTATTGCTAAGACTTTAATGAAAAAATAATTTATTTCATTCAAATGGAATTAAAAATTATAGAAGTATTATTTGTAGAAAAGAAAAGCGAAGAATCTTATTAATGTGCTTAATGGTGTATTTTGCAGTTTATAGTCAATTTATTTTTAATTATGTTTTTTAATACTAGTATGTTTAATTGTTATGTAAGCAATAGCCTATTAGCATTGAACGGGAAAATGATAGACGTCTGATATGTAATCGTAATCACAAATTATTTTCATGTTTGATACTTTGTCAGAAAAGTGCATCAGATTACTGAAACAGTTGTTTCTACATCCTTTATGGATGGGTTACGAAGTTATCTTTCGATTTAAAAAAAAAAAAATTGTTTGAAAAAATTGAGATACGAGGTTTTCATTCTTAGCCTACGATAATGTTTACTTGCTCGCTCGTCTTACAATCTAATACACTTTGACGAATAATGGTACTGAACCTTAACAAGAACTCTGTCTCCATATACATGAAGCTAATATGAAATTGTTAAGAGTGGATAAGTTTTAACAGGCCATAAAAGATAGAACAAAGACATAAAACTGTTATAGAGAATTGAAAAATTTTAACTTTAAGTAACAGAGGATCCAAGATGAATGCAAAGATGCTCTAACATGCCCCATGTTTAAAAAAGGTAATAGAAACTAGAGATAGGATAAACTGTTCTTTTTAAGAAACAGTTTCGACTGTAACTGTTTCATGAACGTAGCTGTTCCAAAATAACAGTTTCAAAGAAACAGTTTCATAAGACTGTGTTTACAACATCAGTACCAACTGTTCCAAGTGTTCCGACTGTTTCAACTTCTCATCTACTTCGGGAACATACTTAAAAGCCCTTGAATCGTCTTTAAATCAGCTGTTCAGTGTATTATGATAACGAAAGTTATTTTTCGTAGGTTACTGTTAAGGGTACAGTAAATAACTGCAATTCAAAATAAATTGATTTTAGTAAAAATAACGCAAAAAAAAAAACATTTAGCCGATGATATTTTTCGCGGTATATTAATAATTAACACTATGTTAGGGCACCATGAACATACATCAATGGGCTGCTAATAATTAGGAGATTTGTTAGAGAATTTGATTCGTACAATTTTATTAAATTGCGCGATCCTACATTGGCTACTGTTGCACGAAGGCCGTGTGGAACATGGATAATATTTGTATCTACTTTCGATTGGAGGTCGAAGATAGCGCTACACGTGGCCTTTGCAAGCAACAAAGAAGAGGAAAACTGTTTATAAATTGAACTGTTGATCTCTTTGAACCATGTGGAACGTTGAAGTGATCACTGGAGCAGTGTAACATTCTTTGGAATAGTTGGAACAGGTTATATCACGAAACTGTTTCGTATCGAAACAGTTTCAATTGTGAAACAGTTTCAAATAAACTGTTCCAGGTTTTTTTACCCATCTCTAATAGAAACGAATGTTCAGATTACAAGGTTATTATAACCTTGTTAAACACAGCTTATAAAATGTACAAAAGAGTACGGTATTATCTCATACAACAAATAAAATAGTTGAATTAATGTTACAAGAACAACAAATTGTTTCCGAAAAAGGCCGGTCAACTATAGATACGTTTTTACAATGACCCAATTAATTAAAAAAAGGAAATAATGCAACTTAGCCATGTTCGATTCAGCGTTAATGGCCCCTGTTTTTCATTGTTTGGCTAGTGAGCGAGCTGTGTGTTGCGTCATAAACTCATAAGAATGAAATTTAATCACAAATGTGCATAGGAGGGGAATAGGGAAGAGGAAGAATGAAAATATTATTTGTGCTCGAAGCTGAGGGACACTCATGTCAAGAAAATATGTCATCATGACATTATTTAGTAAAGAGACGTAGTGGTTAGTAATGGGACGTGTGGAAGAATATTGTGTTTTAAGACGGAGTATAGCGCGTCACGATAAGAAGGAAGTGTTGGGTGTTATGATTTCGCGGCCTGACCTGTGTGACCTAGTCCGCCAGTAGTGACGATTGTATCGTGGATTATACAAAAGCATTCGAGAGTGTAAATAGAAACATATTGTGGCAAATTTTAGAAGAGACATGTCTCCCTAAGCACTTTCTGAGATCCGTACAAAGTTTATATTAGGCAAATCTGGCTTTCAGGTAGTAGCTCCCTGTGAAGCAGGTTTGAATAACTTCAAGGAAAAACTGTTCCAGGGCCGGGTATCGATCCCGGCACCCTTCGTTTAGCGCATGAATGCTCTATCGACTGAGCTACCCCAGGAACTTTACACGACACCGTCACAAATTGTGAATGCCAAGAGCAGTGGCAGGTTATAAGAGAAGAGATAAAAAAGTAGACATTAGAAAGGAACTGAATATAATTATTAATTTAAGTTGAAAAGTGAAATATTAACAAAAAACTTACTTTGAACATATTCAAAGAATGGGAGACCACCGGATTCCGAAACAGATACTAAAACACAAACCGAAAGGGAAGAGATTACAGCTTCCACCAAAGAGATGGAAATATCATTTTTCTTAATTTGAGACCGGAACAGATCGAGAAGCCTAAGACCTGTTGTTGTTATCGATGAAGTAACGAAGTAAAATGGCGTAGAGAGAAATGAACACACTACCTAAGCCAGCAACCCCAATATACAAAAACCGGTGTTATCTTAGAAAAGAAGGTGAAAGTGCATTCTAGTGAAACGCAAACAATATAGGCTGATCAAAAGCTTATCGAAGTCATTCATTCTTGTTTATAATATTACTTACTTACTTACTGGCTTTTAAGGAACCCGGAGGTTCATTGCCGCCCTCACATAAGCCCGCCATTGGTCCCTATCCTGAGCAAGATTAATCCATTCTCTATCATCATATCCCACCTCCCTCAAATTCATTTTAATATTATCTTCCCATCTACGTCTCGGCCTCCCTAAAGGTCTTTGCTATAGTCGTGCCAGAGAATCAGTCCCATTCCGAGGTTTATTTGAAGGATGTTTATAATATTTAAGAATAAACTTATAATGTTCTCACATGAAATATAGAAAGCATAAAACATCAGTTTTCAGATTTTTTACAGAAATGCAATATGTCTTTTCTACGATTCTAACACAGAAAAGTAGTAACTAGGATATTCTGTTTGTCTGTCCCTGGACCATTTTCTGTTTACTACTGGGCGGTTTGTGCTCATATGCAATAGCTACAAATAATTCTATCTCAGAAGTATGCGCATCAAGAATAAAGATTATACTGTACAAGTAAAAATAACGCTGCCGGTTCCTTAACTGAATTGCTTGCCTAAATTGTACAAAGCTATGACTTAAAATTGGAGTCTTAGATTATTATTATATTTTATCATATTAAAAGAATGTCCTCAGAATTATTTTGTTAAGTTTACGAATAGTGAATTTCAGAAAATCTGGATGTCCAATAGAATATACATTTTCCAGAAGACACAAGATATTGATTATCTTGAAAGCGTTTGGTGTTTTAAAATGACTATTTTTTTTATTAAAACATAATGAGATATAGTGTTTGACACACTTGAGCTTGAATGTCTTTCTTTAGTATCTTACTTACTTACGGTTTTAAGGAACCCTGAGGTTCATTGCCGCCCTCACATAAGCTCGCCTCGGTTCCTATCCTCTGCAAGATTACTCCAGTCTCTATCATCATATCCCACCTCCCTCAAATCCATTTTAATATTATCCTTCCATCTACGTTCGGCGTTCTCAAAGGTCTTTTTCCCTCTGGCCTCCCAACTATCGCTCTATATGCATTTCTGAATTCGTCCATACGTGCTACATGCCCTGCTCATCTCAAACGTCTCTATTTAATGTTCCTAATTATTCCGGTAAAGAATACAATACGTGCAGTTCTGTGTTGTGTAACTTTCTCCATTCTCCTTCATCCCTCTTAGCCCCAATTATTTTCCTAAGCACCTTATTCTCAAACACTCTTAATCTCTGTTCCTCTCTCAAAGTGAGAGTCCAAGTTTCACAACCATGCAGAACAAACGGTAATATAACTGTTTTTTAATCTCTGTTCCTCTCTCAAAGTGAGAGTCAAAGTTTCACAACCATGCAGAACAAACAGTAATATAACTGTTTTATCAATTCTAACTTTCAGATTTTTTGACAGCAGACTAGATGACAAAAGCTTCTCAGCCAAATAATAACAGGCAATTGCCATATTTATTCTGCGTTTAATTTCCTCCCGAGTTTAATTTATATTTGTTACTTCTTTCTTTAGTATGGTCTGGGAAAAAAATATGAATTGCTTGGATTTATGAGTTTTCTGCAATTCATGACTGGTGACAATTATTTTATTGATTTAAAACAATTTCTATGCCAAAAAGACGGAGAACAATTTTTTATCTTATAAACTACTTTAAATATGCATATAAACTATTTTAAATATGCATTTAAACCTAGACATTGGAAAAAACACAAACATTCAAAAATGGAAAATTATAGGATTATTATATCTAATTCTTCAAATTCCTTACAAAACAAAGAAACAAAGGAAAGTGAACAGAAAAAAATTTTGGTCTCTAAATATTCCACGTGTCCTGTACTTGTGATCCTGCAGTTCACTGTAATTTACTGCCGCAGTAAAATGTACAGTGAGAATTGGACGTACGGAGTTTCTGCGCAATTGAAAGGCCTATGTATGAATATTGAAACTATATGAAAAACTGAATTTGAGAAAAAATATGACACAGTTTTCTGCAATCCACGATTAATATGTTCGTTAGTAAACTTTTTTTTTTTTTTTTTAAATCAGTAACACTCTTCAATTTCATTGCATGTTATAATATATCGCTGGGCGTGAAGATTACACCAGCTACAGAACTCATGTGACAATAATCTTGAGATTTGCAAAAAAAGCTGTGTGTATGAATTTGATCATAGATTATTTTAATAATGGTTGTTGTAATTGCTGCATTTGTTTATACCACTACTTTGTTAGAGATGATAATCATTTTGTTAGCGCTTGTTCAGTCGATTTCGTCTCGCTGCCTCTATCCGACACCTCAAATGTCCGGATTTGTTGAGGTCTCACGGAGTTACGCTCATGAAAGGAACCCCATTTTCATGGCATGTTTTGCCCCAACCTTCATGTCGGCTTTTAGGGTCCGACCAGTGTCGTGACATGTTTACGGTAACGGGCATCCTTTGTCTACAGTGTGTTATACTTCACGTTTCGTTATGGTTACCGGTATTTGTTAAGTAACACTTCCTTTGGACATCGTTACCGAGCGGTGCTTTAGTTTACATAATTTAATTTTTCAACTGTGATTGTGATTTGTTTGCCAATTTGTTGACGTTCAAGTTGTGAAATTGTGCTTTAATTTACATAATTGAATTTTTCAACTGTAATTGCATTACTGGATCAATACAAATACGCATTTCTACATCAAAGTTGGACCTAGTTGTGCAGGCTTCCATCTGGCAGCGAAAGGAGGAGTTACATATACAATTACCAAGGAGAGGGAGGGTGAATTCTTACTCAATAATACTAATGGGAAAAATCCAGTCTCTATCTTGTCTAAAGAGAAATGACGGAAAAGTTATATACTCATCAATGTCTTTCAGGGATAGGATTCTTTCACGTACTACCGTAAATTAACGATAGAGGTCATGTAGACCTAATGGATTTTATCTGTCTTAAAAGGTAATCGTCCTTGACTGATGTGAATCCGTGAACCCGGATCTAATAGAAAATGCAGTAAAATTTAGATCACTGAAGATGACTAGCATTGCGATATTTAGCAGTCATTCGATTCTATTTCTACTCCGACATCTGAAGAAGTGGTATGCAAGATGCAGTAATGCTGGAGCAACGTCTCAAATGGAAATGGGACGAACACGCGAGTAGGATGGACTGAAACAGGTGGACCTATGCCTCGATCATGTGGGACCTACGCATTGGGAAAAGGAGAAGGTGGTTGGACCTTCTTGGAGAGAAACTGGAGCGCGGTGAACGAGAACAGCGAGGGACAAGCGGGCTTAGAAAAGACTGGAAGAAATTACGAATACTATGTAAAATGTGTTTAGTTGTGCATTGTTTGTATATATATCTTTTTGTGTGTGTTAGTTTTGATAGTTTATTTGCGTATTTAACTGGTTTAATTTGTGTGTTTAGTTGTTGTTATTTGTGTGTTTAGTTGTATTTAGTTTGGATGGTAAAGTTTTTTTGTGTGTTTGGTTTGGATAGTTTGTGTGTTTAGTTGGTACGATTTGTGTGTTTATTTGGTATAGCTTTTTGTATGTTTAGTTTGGATAATTTGTTTGTGTGTTTAGACTTATAATCTATATGTTTAGTTTGTATATTTTTTGTGTGTGTCTAGTTTATATAATTTATGAGTTTAGTCTGTATAGTTTTTTGTCTTTAGTTTGGATAGTTTGTGTGATCAGACTATAATTTGTGTTTAGTTTGTATAGTTTTTATGTGTTTAGTTTGAATAGTTTATTTGTGTGTTTAGATTGTATAATTTTTGTGTTTAGTTTGTATAGTTTTTTTGCTTGTGTTTAGTTTGTATAATTTGTGTTTTAGTCTGTATAATTTTTTGTGTTTAGTTTGTATAGTTTGTTTGTGTGTTTAGTTTGTCAGTGTATAGTGTAAGCTCTCTTGGATTGACTCCCCAAGTGTAGTAGACATTCAGCTCAATCTACGCTACAGCAGGAAGCCGTTGCCCTTGCGGATTTTCAGGCTTTTCATATTTCTGTTTCTACTAATACGCGTAAAAAGGCCTTGTTACAGACGCAAGCAAAAAGGAATTTATGTTAGTTTATATTCGAATTCATGTCTCCGAATGTAGTACTTAACCTTTGTTACAGAGACCCTCAACGTATCTTAATGTAAATTGAACAAATCATGCAGCATTAAATTGAAGCAATGTGGTTGGAGATAGAGTAGTTAAGTGTCACACATACATTATTTAAAGAATTCCTCATAATACCTATAAGGAAAAAACATGTTTGTATTTGCGGAACATATAGAATGAACTTGAACCTTACAATGTGTTGGGTACATACAAACCGTTAAGATTCTTCGAAACATAGACTTTACTTCGCACTTCATTGAAGGTCAGGAAATGATTTATTTGTAAACATAGATGAAGTATTTATTAAATAATGAGGTTATTTGTCTGAAATTTGTAAAGAGATATGTGATGGTTTAGTTGTAGTACTGAATGAGAGAATCGCTTATTTAGTTGCGTGGCTATCTAGTATCGTTGGAATTAGTAATAGCGAGATGATATATATATATATATATATATATATATATATATATATATATATATATATATTTTGAAGAGATGAGTCCCAGGAATATCTTTGGATATTCACCATAATTATAGTTCAGAAAAACATCCGAAATGACCCATTTAAGTAACCAGCTCAATCGGAATTTGAACTCGCGTTTGATCGCAGACTTGAAGAACGAGTTCACTCGCTACCCCTAGACCACACTGTTGACTTGAAAAGAATATGTCGGCTAAACTAGCGCTGAGTTTGTTCGTCGTAAACTCCTTCAAGAGTTTTTTATATTTAATTTCGAGTCATACTCTTTCCATCGAGTTTTCAAATACGTATTTTCTTTTTAACAAAAGTAAACAATATCTCTTGTTTTGCCATCGTGTACTGAAATATTAAATATACAGAGTGTTAAAAATAGTATGGCTTATTACACATAGCTTCGTAAATTTTAATTATAACACAAGTTTCATACAAAAACTGTTGAAGACAAAACCATACAGTATGATACCATTGTTCGAAAAAAGTTATTCAGGCATACAGAGTGTCACAGTAAATTTTATTTTTTATTAGCATCCTATATTAAAATTTACATATTCCGAATCTCCATTAAATTTTACGTATGAATGTGTAGAAATTTTATCCATTCATCTTTTTCATCTCTTTTAACTATTTGTCCATTGTAAATATGATGTGGAACAGTTCAGTCGTGTAACGGGAACTACGGGAAAGAAAATGTACTCTTTTCGTTATAGACTGGAACATTGTTTGGCTGTAAATGGTTCTCATTTTGAGCATCTGTTGTAAAGTTTGGTTTGTGATATTGTTTTGTTTACTTTTATGGCCTACTCAACATGATTTCACATACTTATTTGTCTTAAGTTTGAAGTCCACGAAACAAGTTTAATAAATATTGAAAAGACAACAAACGGGTGAATGGGTAAAATTTCTACACATTCGTACATAAAATTTAATGTAGATTCGAAATATGTAGATTTTAGTATAGGGTACCATTAAAAAAAATAAAGTTTACTGTCACATCCTCTAACGTTTTTCGAATACTTTTGTCATATTGTATGGTTTATCACCAACAGCTTTTGTATAAAACTATTTTTAAATTAAAATTAGAGAAGTTATAAGTAATATGCCACATTCTTTGAATACGTGTGTGTGTGTGTGTGCGTGCGTGCGACTACTTTAGGATCATTAAATGATGAAAAGAAGCCAGTTATTCAGTTTTTTTTTTTGATGAAACAATGTTATCATTGCATTTTATTATTAAGTCAGATTTTTTATTTTAGCACATTCTTTTTTTATAGGAATGAGTGTAGGAACTCCGCTACAAATAACAAAAGAAGCCCTTCAAAGCAGTTACTAATTTCATTAGTCACTGCATTGAAAAGAACCGGGTTACTTCTGGTACATCAAAAATTGCTCGCTTCACTCTATGCTAAGGAACATTTATCTTCCAAACTATCTTCTTGTCTTCATACCACATTTCGTCATTTTCTGCAGGTTACGTCCAGCGTTTTCCTGTCGGTTTCATTACATTAATTAATGTTTTTTTTTCTTACTGATTTTATATATTGTTCCCGAATAATATTTTCCCCCATAAGCGACACCAACATGGCTTCTAATAACTTTACAGTACATTCTTCACTGAAAGGAAAGAAACCTAGTGTATGCTGGTCTTCAGGCTAAGATTCTTCTTCCAAGCTGTCAGTGGATTCTGCATATACCACGCTATTTGCACCGTTCTCATCTTAAGTTTCAGTAGTGGGAATTTTACGGACAGAGTTCTTCGGATGTTTTGTACTGATTTCTCTGACCAAATGAAATTAAATTAGTATTAAATTTTTTTATAATTTTAAAACAGAAAGTCGAAACAAATTAGTTGAAACTTACTTTTCACCTGTTTTCCGTAAGGATATTTAATTTTATTCAATTTCATTAAGTGTCTGTAACAGCAATATCTCTCGTTCCGATATCGACGTGATTCAAACATCATTCTATGCATTTTATACGGTAAAACATATATTATTTTAAGTATGAAAAGTAAAGTAAAATTTTTGAAAAATCGGGGTACAATTTTGTGCCACCGCCACTGACTGTCACAATGTTGTACCATGTATGTTCACGTTTTACTTATGTTCACGAAGAAAAACGCCAAGTTGATAAACACTTATTTAAAATTCATTGTGTACAATATTATCAGAAAATGTAATATATTAAAATAAACATACATTCAAATCCTCTCCGCTTAGAATTTTTCTATATCGAAAAAAGTTTCAACATTTTCTCAAAACCAAAGTCACAACCAACTCACACAAAGTCTTCATGAGACCACTTGAGTGCTGCACTAGCAATTCTGACTATTCCAACAGATAGCAGGAATATCTGGGGACACGCTGTCAATAACATTTATTTCTAACGATTAAATAATGCCTGGTAAAATAAAAAATAAGTCTTGTGATTTAAATGTCACAAAGTTGTACCCACTGTCACAATGTAGCCCTGGTTTACGGTATATATTTAATAATTTAGCAAACAAGATTGTTATATTCACTAAACAAAAATAAAACTGAAAAGCACGTCAGTAAAACGAGAGCATTCCTGACTTCTTAACTGTAATAATAAAGACTGAAAATTCAGAAGATTTAAATTTTTAACTAATAAAGAGCGACCGGAAGACCACCATCCTTTAAGGAAACTACCTGAAAATGTACATAACAGATTTTATTTTAGCTACTGGAAAGCCATATGGAATTTAAATGCAATATTGTATCCATTAAAATGTTTTTTAGTAAAAAAGTCTGAAATCTTCGGGGAAACATCCTGAAATCCGGGAGAGTAGGGGAAATTTCCTCCCGAACCAACCCCCTTAATTCGTCACTCCATTATCCAAGATCACACGCCATATTGATAATCGTGAAAGTCTCAAGTCACATCCAGTCTTTTCTGTGGTTGGACCTTTGCGACTAAACATTAAACTCTTTGTATAAGGCTTCATAAGCCACTTTGTTGCTTACAATCGCAAAGCTATACAATACTGAGAATTTTCCACAATCGGGTCCCCGTCTTTCTTAACCTAGTTCATTCCTTGTTTAATCCTACGACATTTGTCATCATATTTTACTTATACAAAAAACACTATTAGGCCTATCTGTGCATTTCGAACTGGCGGCTCAAGGTCAAGCAATGGATTGCATTTGCCACGGGTGCTTACTCCAATCCTGGACCATTCTCCTCAAATAAAGTCAGCTGGGACAGCCGGAATTACCAGTGCTTCAGTTCACAGTTTTCAGTTCAGTAACTCGTGCGTGGTTTGTTCTTTTGTACGTGAGCTTGATCAGCTAGTTCGAAATGCACAGATAATAAATGTGAACAATAAAGCTCTACTTTCCATTCCGTCCACCATATCTACCAGCATTCTTATAACTTCGCCCCATGTTATCTTGTAAAACTCAAGTTCTTCAATAAAAATAACCCGTAGTTGCTGTTTGTCTCTTATCTTAGTTTCTAATTGCGAGTAAATTGTTTTGGCACCAGTCATTGATGAATTCAAGAATGGATTTTGTAGGAGCTTATAATACTAATACATGGCTGTCTTCATAATAGGTTTTGTGTAATGCTGAAGTGCATGGTCTTTTTGAAGTTGATCTCTAAATTCCATAAATGAACATTCATGCTACCTGAAAGTGCTTAGAGAAACTTCTATAAAATGATATGTATTTATTCTCAGAAAACAATTTTATTTATATTATTCTAAATAATAAGTCAAATATTGTACATAACCTTGTTTGTCACAATAGGCTATGAAAGTACAGATATTGAGCTCAAAAACACAGACAGTAAACACTGATCTCTCTGTCTCAATGAAAGTTAAAATTCGTCCGTCCTGTTTCATAGTCCATTCAAATAAATTAATTCAGTTGACATTCTACGGTGGTATTATGCAGTCGTACTTGTTTACACTTCACAACTGTTAAATCAGTGATAATTTCCTCTCAAATATTACGTTTTCATGGAGTATTCAAATCGATCTGAATACATTTTCCGTACTGAATACGATTCCTGTTCTCATGCAATTTTCGATACGTATTGAAAACGATCTGAGTACGGAAGCTGAAGTTTCGAAAGTAGTTATGTTGGTTAAAATATCATCGACATATTAGCGTGTTGGTCACTCTGTAGACATGAGCTATAAACAATGTTGCGTTTTCCAAATGAGGCGCTTGGAAACTTAATATTCTGGCTGTTAATGAATAATGATAATATTGACTTTTAGGAAAACACGAAATAGTAATATGCGTTACAAGAGCGGTATGTTGAAGTTTTGATGTTCGAGGAAAAGTTTGAAAAAGCGAAACGTAGTTCAGCTTTTTTTAATTTCCGAGAATTGAAAGAAAACATACCGCTCGTGTACCGTACATTATTTTGTGCGAAGATCGTTTATTACATATCTGAAAGAGGAATTTCTAATTAGTTGCAATGAAATCTCCATCTTGGTTTCTGTTCAATGACGGCAAATTTGCAAAACAAAAATATCTATCTTCAACATTGTTGCTTTAAAATGTGTTCTGTGTTTACTATACTCCAGCAGGCCTTGATATACGTCTGTTTTTTTTCCCCAGTCTATGATGAGTCTGGAATCTTGTTGATTTTTTCACGGCTTCCTTAATGTTACTTGCATCACGAATGCAGTAACTTTAGTGGAGTTGTAGAGTTTACTTAATTTTTTCAAATATTTAAAAATAATAATTAACAGTGCAATTTAGGTGAAATTGCAGTGGTAAGTTTCCAATTTATAATTATTACTATATTGAACGTCTCTAAAAATAATATGTTAAAAGCCTAAAGCAGTAAAATCAATATGTCACTTAAGCGGTAAGAAGAGGGAAATTGTTATGTGTGTTAGGTTAGGAATACTGAATGTGGAATTTTATACTTTCCGCGGTTTGGTTTTTTGCGGAAACCAAGCAAATACGCACGATCTCGCACAATAATGTTTTACAACACTCCTTTTCAACATACATTATTGCCCTCGCTGTTGGTGAACAGCTGACACATGAAACAAATGACGATCGATCACGCGCTTAGCGTATTGAAATCGTATTGAATACGGTATCCGTTTTCATGGAACTCAATTCGAATTGAATAGGCCAACGATCCGATCTCACTTTTTAGGTGTATCGACTTTGAGACTCAGATCGAATTGAATCCCCGTTTTCATGAAGATTCCAATACGGTAAATGTATTCAGATCGATCTGAATACTCCATGAAAACGTAGTAATAGACATTTTTTTTCACACATTATACTGTTGTGATAAAAGGTGAAGAAATGAATAAATGACATTCCCATTTTCAAAAGGAAGAGAACTCTTCCTAACCATAACAAAATATGTTTCATTGCACCTTTTCTTAGGATATTTTAACTACTCGATAATAGTTCTACGTGTTAAATATTTTATTTCTCCTCCATGAAATTAATTACTATACTTATGAGGTAGGTGATAACACGAATAAAATATGAGGGACATAAAACGAAGACGAAAATAGCTGTTAGCAGTTAGTTTGAATGTTTTACTACGTTTCTGTTCATTCTTCATTAAATAATTATTTATTCTATTAAGCTTTTTCATCTCGGAAAAATAATTCTAAAATAATTTTTTTATTGAAATCTATTCAGAGAATTAAATTTTAAGTACACACGTTCTTAGAGTCGCCTAAAATTACATATTTTATGTTATTGATTTAGACGAAACTGTTATCAGACTTATGGCTGAAATGGGTGTATTGCGTGAAGAAAATTGCAAATATCATGAAGTTGGACTTTTAGCATCTACATTATACTAATAAAACACGTGTTCTATTTCTGCTTAGAATTATTCAAGACATAAGTGCTTTTAATTCGAAGTATTAAGCACATAGCCTATTGTAATTACAAAGCTGGAATTTAGTAGAAACTCTTGTGTGAAGTTTTGTTTTAATTTTTCTTGTGAAGTATGGTATTCACACTGCACTCTTGAATCGATATTGTTATTGTACCCTTCATATATATTCCTTAGACATGTAATACACACACATTATACAAAACAGTCTCCGATTTTCACAATTATTTGTTTGAGACAGCGGACTCAGTGCGCTTTGAACAAAATACATAATGTGAATATTGTACAAAAATAGAGTACATCACTTGTTTAAGAGGGCTTTTTAGTTGCTGATGACGTGTAAAGTAACTTATACAATTTTTTTTAATGTTATGTATCTTCGTGGCCAGACAAAACGACTGGAGAACTGTATACGTTGCAAATAACAAACACATTTGACATGAAAAATCGATAAATAACCAGATAATTAGAGGGGATCCTCAGATAAAATGTACATTTTATAACAACCTAAGCCAGGCGTGTCCATTTAGTGAGTTGTGAGTTGCGAGCATCGAGTACTGTAAGACGTAATGTTGCCTTCCTTCAACCCCTTCCACTACTCCCTTCATGACAGAGGAACTATGTCAGTGGCGCTTTTCCTTCGCAATGTTTGTATCGAAGTCGTGTTATTCCTTGTCGTTTGTGAAGAAAAGAAACTTCCATTCGCAATGGGAGAAGAAATTTTAGTTTTTGAGTTTCAAATAAATATTAAATGCCTCATTTTCTGCAAAGTTTTGTGTGGCTTTTCAAAACGAATATAAAACGCTATTATATACTACGTGACACTCCCAATATTCTGGTTTAAAGGCTGGACCTACGTTATTATTATTATTATTATTATTATTATTATTATTATTATTATTATTATTATTATAGTTCCTTTGCTTGTTCCATAGAATCTATGTATGCGTCACCTATAAGTGTGATGAATATTGTGAAATGAAAATATATGAAATGGAATATCTGGAGAAACAGGGAATCCGCTAAATGCAAGATCATGGACCCAAGAAGCCGATACCCCACAAGCGTAAGAAACCGAATCAGCGGCCGCGCAAGAAACCGCGAGACAACGAGCACTTGACTGACGTCCTGGAAACGTACGATGTCAAGTGAAGATCAGAAAAGTGAGAGTGGGATTATTTATTGTCACGTTGGTACAGGAGACTGATGCTGTTGACTGAATACGAAGACAGGTAGACAATGCGGAAGTACACAGTTTGTGCATTCTGTGCGACTGGAATGATGACGAAAGGGTGTATGTTGTATCGTGTATAATTGATGGAACTTTGTTTTAATATACTGTGTCAATAACGTTTTGTAGATGTTCTAAAAAAATACCGGATACGTATATTGGACAAGGACATTTTGTCACTATTACGTTGGCTGTATAAGATAGGACACCAGATTTTCAAGTTGTTTTTATTCGAGTCGATGTAGAAGATTAGGGAACAATAGTGATTAAACATAATTATTACTTATTATTACAAACAAGTTCTTCACAGTGATTGATTGAATTGATATAGATACGACGTAATTAAGAATTATTTAATACTGGTAACAATTCATTAGTATAGCAAATGCTATTACATAAGAAGCATTATAAATTAGCTCACTGAAGAGAGTAACATGCATTATATCCATTTTCAAACAAATTTTGATTGTGTTATTTAAAAAAAAATTACTGTAGGGAAATATTCCATGGAATAATTTTGTGTAAATAAGTATGTATGTATGTATGTGTGTGTGTATATATATATATATATATATATATATATATATATATATATATATATATATATATATATATATAAGCTGATAATTCGACGAATGAACAGCCATTAGTAACAGCTAAATAACGTAATCCACCACTGCCACATATTTGTATGAGCTACCTCTCAATCCTTAATCCTCTAACGTTGCGGGCTGCATTCAACAGTGATTCGATGCTATAGTCCCGTCGCTCTTATTTCCGGCATCCAATCACGTTGCAGGTCGGCTACATTTAAACGTGTGCGTCTTGTCATTCGCTATTGATGATGTAATGAATTTCCTAAGGCTCGATAAATACTTAATATAATCGCCCGCCATTTTGGCTCTTTCGTTGGCGTTCGCAGAAATCACACGAGGACGTTATTTGCCGCTCAATTATTTGCTCTATTACAGTGGGTTTGATTTATTATCATAGGAGCTACGACATGATAATGTTTAACGGTGAAGCAAATAGATTCCTCATCTGGTAGCTCGGCAATGAAAGAACAAAAATGGCGATAGACTTTATAGAACCTTCACTTCCTAAGACGTAAGCAAAGGGGAGGAGTCACACCGGAAATAACAGCGACACGACTATACCTATTGTTTTTCACACGCCTGACATAAGTAACTGAATAGGAATAATAGGTAATAAACAAATAAAATATAAGCTAAGTAAAACCGGTATGTGAATTATAAATGTATGTAATAAGACACAACTGGAGTGAAATAAAAGCAGAAATGAACTATGAGCTACAATCTATCGGATCGGCAAAGGATTATCCAATGTGATGCGATTTTATTTTGCTACGGATTGGTTTAGTCTGAGGATCTCTAAGTGTGAATTTGTATAAGTGATATCTAAATTTTGGCGAAATTCTGCTTCCTTTTCCAATTGGAAACGAAAGCAGATACAAGTTTTGGACTGTTGTATAGGTCCTACTCTATTTTTAAACAGCAATAAAGAAAATCCAATGCAAGAACCTCTTGAGCACATTACAATAGTCTTCTCCTTAATTTAAAACTAGAATACTTGTCATACATGGGTAAAGAATTAATTACCATCAATTTTAGTGCATATATAAAAATGTCCCACGAGAAATGTTCAGGACATTTCAATGTGTTATAGATTAGTATCAGTAATATATTCCACACACATACACACACACACACACACACACACACACGCTCACATACTAAACATTTTGAATTGTGATAAAGTAGCAATGTAATTCTAGCTTAAATTAAGCTACTCTGCTTTCTCTGTCACATCTTTATTATCGTCGTCGTCATTATCATCTTCATCGTCGTTGTCAACTAGGCCATCAGTCATCAGGACTTCTCCATGATGAAACAACTGACTTTTCCATCCCACTTAACAACATGACATGTTATACAATATACATAGCAATCCAGGTTAGTCCTGTCGATGGAGTGACATACTACGATCAGGACGAACCTGACTTTAATATTGACTCACTTCCTAACTGCTTCACTGGTGTCAGTATCCATAATTAATAGGAAGATATAACCCCTGCCTCTTATACATCTTATTGACATGTACACGGATACTTCCGCTCGTTACTTGTAGCTGACGAGATAATGATAATTGCTGATGGAGGGTGGTAAAAGCTATCCTGTACTTAGATCAGTGTTATGGTAGAGTGACATACTACGATCAGTAAGAACCTGACTTTAATATTGAGTCACTTCCTAACCATTTCAGTGGTGTCAGTATTCATAATTAATAGGAAATCTATCCCCTGCCTCTTATACATCTTAATGACATGTACACGGATACTTCCGTACGTTACTTGTAGCTGATGCGATAATGATAATTGCTGATGAAGGGTGGGAAAAGCTATCCTGTACTTATATCAGTGTTATGGACTCATTGTGCTATCGTAAGCCCAAATTTTGATGTAGGCAAGAAATTACTGTTTCATTTTATCATGAAGCCTACTCTTTCAGGGATTGATTTCTTTATGTTCCAAATATCTATAACATTGAACCCCATATTTACTTCCCTTTCTAGAAAAACCATGCTAGAGTTTTCATCACTCATTGTCCTCTGCAAGGTTTGAAGCCGAGAATCTGTCGCCAAGCTTGGTAACCAGTAGACTACACAGGGCGACTTAGTTGACCAGATAGACTGAATGCGAATAAAGTGAAAGAATAGGAATGAAGATTTGATTTTACCACCTAACATACTAATTTCGTCAGAAACACGTCACTAGCAAGTCAGAATCGTGCCGAATGAATGTGTCATGTATCTTTTTCGACAACTCTTTTCGCTTGGTGAAATACGAGTGGAAAACATGAATTAATTCATACATGAATACTCTACTACTACAGCACACTGTTAAAATGTCTGATATTGTTAACTATCCCTCTAAGTTGCAATCCTTTTGAACTTGAGAGGGATCCCCGCTACGGATGATATTACGAAGGCCTTTTGGTTGAGTACGAGTGGCACAGGTGTCTCTTTGCATGGGGTGACTTCATAGCGGCCGATGATGTGGATCAGCCCTGTTTTCGTCTGCATCAGACCGAACCTCTTACCTGAAATATTGAAAGAACAGATTATATAGCTTCCTAAATGAAATGTAAATTCACTGCTAAATACTGCAGAAGAGTGGTGAGGAAATTAAAAACAAAATTCGTTTATTTATTATTATTATTATTATTATTATTATTATTATTATTATTATTATTATTATTATTATTTTTGTCATCGTCAATATCTTCTATCTTCATTATTACAAACGTTTGATAATGATCCTTTAAGTCCATTCTGTCTTTGTTTTTGAAAATATTTAACTGATTTTACTCATTAGCATATAGCGGAACTGCGCCATGTTGTAACAGTATTCAAGGCCACGAACAGAATAAACACGAGAGAAGGGAAATAACGTAAGATCTCTATGAAAAGGAGAAAAATCTCCTCCTTACCTGCCGGAAATTGATTCCGTGTTTCCTAGACTTATAGCTAGAACTGCAGCGAATGATAGTTATTATTGAAGTTGTTTTGTCAAAACGTGTATGATTATTACCTTAAAATTCAAATAATTTTATGGTAAAAGTCTTTAAGCTTATAAGATAACTATGTTGAGAAGTAGACTTTTGGACCATATCCTAGAACATATTCAGCATTTCGGAACTACTGGGCGACACGGCGAACATGCGCGTCGCCGAATGGCCGAATCATACCGTGTGACGTCATTACGCCTTGACATACAACTCTCTGCTACCTAACGTTACAAACACTGGAGAAAGATAGCTAAATTTGATAGATTTGTGGCTTGATTTTGAAGAAATCGCTGCTTCACCTTCCGCTTTTCCATGCCACAATATTTTATAACATAAGTTGGCTGTGTAAAACGGTTTGTTGGTTAGAAAACGTAGGCTATTGGTTCACTTTAAACAGGAATATCCTTCTTCAGCGCTGCTTTCAGACTACTGACGGCAGCTTGAAAAGTTTAACGTGATTGTTGGTAGCGCTAGCTATTGCGACGAACTCCACATAATCGAGCAACAACAGCATCTCCAATCCGATACGCATGTTCGCTGTGTCGACCAGGGGCGTATTTTGCGGACTACCGGGGCTACCGGCGGTAGCCCAAGGAAATTGCAAAAGAAAAAGTTTATAATATAACATAATGTAATAATTTTGTATTACCGTATTAGTTTTACCACAGTAATTAAAATTAAGATAATCGTTAGATTTATATGCGCTCTCTGCTCTCGAAAAGAAACAAGTTGTCAAGGCGGCATCTCTGGAGAAACCGCTGCTACGAGGGGTAGCCTGTGACCGTTCCGCTAACGCTGTTCTGTCGCACAACTGCCCGTCCCCCTCTCCCTTCTGTTTCCATCGTGCAGTATAGGCCGGGTGAGTTGCCGCTCTCTTGATCGGTTTCTTCGCAGGCGCGAAGCAACAATACGCTTAGTACGCTAGCTCATCAATGTGATTGCGTTCTTGCAGTGCAGTATTTTAAATTTGTGATTTGTTCGAGTGTCTAAGAGTTATATTAATTGTTAATTATTGAGTTTTTAATTTCCCAATTAAGTGATATTGTGAAAAATATGGCAGAACAAGTTTCTGGAGAGGTTTGTGTTGAAAATGACTGTGTAATAGAAGGTTTATTAAAAGTGCCTTTTAACCGTCGTACATGCAACGAGAAAGTTGAAATTGTGAAAATGGAAAGACCAACTCCTGAGTTAAATTTGTCCATGGACGTAAAAGAAAAACAGCGTGAATACACACACCATTTCACTTCAACATCATATGGTAAGTGGAATTGGTTGTGTGGTAGTTCTAAACTGTCTAAACTATTTTGCTGGCCATGTTTGTTATTTAGCCGCGAAACTAATGTGTGGTCAAAAGAGGGGTTTTCTAATATGAACTCCCTTCGAACGGCAGTTCTAAAACACGACAAATCAAAAGCTCATATTTGTAGTAGCATGAACTTTGCAAACTTTGGGAAGACAAGAATTGATTTACAGCTAGATAAGCAAAAAGCTCTACACATCAATCAACACAATGCTCTTGTGAAAAAAAATCGGGAGATTTTACTGCGTCTTATTAACGCAGTCTGCTTTCTAGGAAAACAAGAATTGGCTTTTCGGGGTCATAATGAGAGTGTGGAATCAGACAATATAGGAAATTATATAGAATATTTAAGTTCCTTAAGTGAATTTGACCATTTACTGGCCAATCATCTTGAGAGTTCAACAGTATTTCGTGGTACTTCTCCTGCAATTCAGAATGACTTAATATTTGCTATAAGTGGGGTTATGATAAAGAACATAAAATCTGAAATAGAAGAAACACTTTTTGTGGCCATTGTTGTTGATGAAACAAGTGACTGCTCTAATCAGAGTCAATTGTCCACTGTTTTAAGATACGTCGATAGTACTGCCAATGTTCAAGAACGGTTTATAGGATTCACAAATGTCAGTTCGGACAAAATTGCTGCTGCTTTGTTTCAACATGTGGAAGGTGTTATAGCAGAATACAATGTCGACAATAAATTAATTGCACAGACATACGATGATGCTTCAGTTATGGCGGGAAATATTAATGGCTTAAAAACAAAAGTTCAAGAAAAGTATCGTCAAGACCTATTTGTCCATTGTTACAGCCATGTTCTCAATTTAGTTTTGCAACAAACTACTTCATCCATTCCAGAATGCCGCATTTTTTTCAAAACACTGTCGGGTTTAGCTGCATTTTTCTCATCATCTCCTAAAAGATCAGAAAAACTCAAGGAATTTATGAAACAGAAACTCCCAAAAGTAGCACCAACTAGATGGGATTTTACATCTCGGCTTGTAAATATAGTGAAGGAATACAGAGAACAACTGACTGCTTTTTTGAAAATTACCATTTGTAATGACTCTGAAGAGAACTGGGATGATGATGTAATTGTGCAGGCTCAAGGATATTTGTATTTTTTCACACAGTTTCAGAATATATTTCTTCTTGAAGTCTATGCTAGAGTGTTCGCACATACAGATGTGCTCTACAATATTCTTCAGACAAAAAGTCTAGACATAGCATACTGCTTGCAAGAGGTATCGAAGTTAAAAAATACTATATCCGAGTTCAGACGTAGTGGGTTTCCGTCCATATGGACTAATATGGAAAATGAAAATTCTTCAGCCAATACAATGGAACTACCATTAAAGCGAAGAAAAGGAGATGATGAATTGAAAAACAGGCAGCTGTACTACAGCATACTAGATCGTATGCACATGGAAATTACTGACAGATTTTCTGATTATGGAAAGCTTCAGTTCACACATCTTCTAAATTCTCAAACATTTTCTGCTTATAGAGAAAACTTTCCGAATGAGGCACTAAACAAATTATTTCAGTCCTATAACAGTCACTTTGATCAAGTGCGTTTGAAAAATGAATTAAATGTAATATATTCAGCAGAAATCTTTGATTTTTCGAACAAACCTATCCATGAAATATTATCTGCCATATATGAAAACCAGCTGAACCAAGTTATTCCTGAAGTCCTTAAATTGGCAACATTATTTGTGACAATACCAGCTACGTCAGTAACGGTAGAAAGAACATTTTCTGCGTTGAAGAGAATAAAATCCTACTGTAGATGAACTCATACACAAGAACGTTTATCCGGTTTGGCACTGATGTCCATTGAAAAGTCATTTCTACAGAAACTTCGCAAGTGGCCCAACTGTAATTTCAATGACGAAGTCATCAAAGTATTTTCGTCCCAATCAAGACATCTGGAATTCACATATAAATAGGTAAGGCATTTTATTATAGGGATTTTAAAATATAATTTGCGTAATAATAGGGTCAGTGATAGCCCAGACCCTTAAACCAATATACGCCACTGGTGTCAACCATTACGTACACGTTCAATTATCAGGGTAAACAGGTACGAACTGAAGGGTCACTTACTCTGTTGTATTGTATTGTATTGTTGGGCCTGTTACTCTTGACTACTCCGAACTACTGATTCAACAGAGTAGTGACTCTTCAGATCGTACCTATTTATCCTGCTGGTGGAACCTGGTATGTATGTAATTCCGAAATTTTAAAGATGTTAAGTCGCAGCACACGGTATTAATGTCAAATGAGGTGACTTCGGACACGGGGTGTGTTCGGACATCAGCTATATTTTTTAACTTTCTAGGTTCACAGCTGCGAGCTGCATAGAAATTATATACCGTGCTTTTTTGGTATATTGTTTGTTTATTTTTGTTTGTTTGCTTGTTTTTTTTTTCGTTAATAAGTTTTGCGCTGTTATATAGATTGTTGCGTGAAGTTGATGTGCTGTTAATAGGGATTACGTTGTGAGTAAGAAAAGTAGTGATTTTTGTAGAGTTTGAAGTTTCTGTTTTAAAGACAAAATAGTCTGGTATTTTAAATCGTAAATTAACTTATTTTGCGCGTGGAAGTGCTTTGAAGTGCGTATTTGAGTCTGCTACTCCTTTTGACGTAAGTTGTTACCCTGTTTGCATTTTCTTAAAAAAAACAGGAAAGAAAAGCACGTGGGGGTAAAATTGGACATGCTACATAAACGGCAGATTGGTGTATAGTCAAAAGGCAATTACGATGGAAAGAAACTTGGAAGGGTTATTCGGGTTATAAGCAGGAAAGTTATTAATGTTATGATGTAGGAAAGTATCGGAGTTGTATCTAATTTCCAGTTCAACTCTAGGAAATCGATAAATAGAAAACACCCAAAAAAATTTGGTGGACAGCCTGTTTTATCTGGAAAAGAAGAGGGCAACCTTGTACATGTAAACTTGAGCTGCACATTGGGGCTATCCGTTTATAGCGGTCTGTGGGATATCAGATACAGCTCACACGACAATTAATTGGAATAGCTGTGAAAGTTGGAACCAAGAACGTGGAGGTGAATTTCTTGCGATCGTATGAGAACAGTAGAAAGATATTTGTGATCTCCGAAACTCCCGATAAGGACACAATATCAAAAGATCAGTTCGGAAAAGTTCTTCCTGATCCAATACAGAATAAGGGGAAGTTTATTTTTAAAGATAGTGTCATCCAATGAATTTATGTTTCACTTTTCAGATGGCTAGTTTGTTTGATTTCTTTGTTTGTGTTCTTTTTCTTTTCTTTTCTTTTCATTTTTTAATTTTCTTTTAACAATTTTACGTTTCCGATTTCACCCTACAAGAAGAGAAAGTCACCCTAACATGTGAGATGATATTAAACAGTATTCATATGCTTCTATAAAATTATTTTATTGTTTATAATAAACTATTAACTATCTGATTTCACCTATTTTGATGGTATACCCAAAAGTATACTTCTGCTCTAATTTTATGATATTTAATCAAGAAATGTTTCTTCTAAGCTTAGAAATTGAATGTTGATAATTTTCTCTGCTTATTAATGCGACAATTTTAGCAAACATAATTAAAATTATAAGTGGTGATATCATTGCACTTAAGTTATATTTTTATGTTATTATATTAAACTTATCATAATTCCTCTTTGGTTCGTTCCGTTCTCACTGTCATAGGAATTATTAACCACATTGGAAATGTATTCGCAGCAGAACTTTAGCCTTGTGATTGCTATGAAGCAATGTTATCGCTCAAGAAAACAGGACAAACAGAAGAAGAAGAGTAACTTACAGTACAAGTGAGGAGGCGAGATCTGGCATGTGAGCTGTGCGAAAGGGGAAAGAATGAGCTGTCAGAAAGAGAGTTTGTTTCATGATGGTTAATATTATACGAACCTACCGGCACGGAAGTTCATCTCAGACTAAAACCTATTTTCCCCCTCATACCGATTAATGATATAGCCACGGCACATGATAAGATCACAGGACAGGTCTTTACTCCACTACTGTACTTCCCTACAGATATGCGTACACATCACTGCTGTATTTAAGGTTGAAGATTATACAAGTCTTGTCACAAAATATATCCATATCATGTAGTACATTAATAATTAAAAATATGACTTACCCATGCAGAATCGGGGTCCATCACCAAATGGTAAGTAAGAATAGTTCGGTATTGAACTTTTATTTTCTTCTGAGAATCTTTCCGGGTCGAATTTTTCGGGATCTTCAAAATATTCCGGATTGTAGTGCATTCCGAGAACCGGAATGTAGACGCCTGTTCCGGCTGGAATAGGCACAGTGCCCTTGCCTGAAGGATGTGGCAGCTCATAGTCCTTGAGACTCATGCGGTCCAAAAATGGAAGTATTGGGTATTTGCGTAGCGCTTCTAAAATACAAAAGCAGGTTGATTGATTTAGAATGCGAATCCTCGGACCTCACCTTATCTCACTATATCTTGCCCAAAAAAAAAAAAAAAAAAAATGTAAAAATAAAATTGTGAAAAAATTGTAAAATATTTGTACAAATTATAATTGTAATCTTGTAAAATTTTGACTTGTTTCACATCTTAAAGCTTCATTGCTAATGTAAGATCTATGGAATATAATAAATGAAATGAAAAAAATAAAAATAAAAAAAATGTGGTGCTCAGGATTTTGGAGTAGGCCTATAGATAGTGTCATACGTGTTCTTATTGTAGCGCCGTATCCAAATGACTAAATCTCAACTACTACGATAACACACATACACAACACCTCAATCACCCCACACAACACAAACACGCAGCATTTCCATACATGATACAGACTGATCAACATTCCTAAGAGCCAACAAGACTACAAGGAAAAAATACACAGTATGAAATAAAGCACAGGAAAATGGATATAACCCGTCATAAGTTAATAGACAACATCGTAAGAAAGACAAACATAAGAACAAAAGATATACATCACACTAACATACGAAAACAAGAACACGTTCAAGATTGCATCATCTTTTAAGAAACTTAAGTATAACATTACAAACAGAACACAAAACATACTACAAATTATCTTAACACACACACGACACACAAATACAACTTAATAGGTGTATACAAACAATCAAGCAATAGTTGTAACTATTTCTACATCGCACAGACTGGAAGATCACTTCAAACACGTTACAAGGAACGTATCACAGCCATAACCAAACTACACAACAATCCAACCTACGCAGAACACATCATAAACTCCAATCACAACTACAGCAACATAGACACTGACATGAAAATACTACACATCCAATTTCATGTTGTATGTTGTATTTTAACATTGTATTACTACACATCCAGCTAAAAACACCAGGAACTTGGCACTTTAGAACAATATGAAATTTACAAACATACAAAAACACATCCCCAGCACATACTGAACACTCAACTGAATTTAAAAACACATATCCTTTTCGACACAATCACGAACACACCCCATCACAACAGGAAACCAGAAGATAGCGCGGGACTTTCACTATGCTTTGGACAATGAAGAATATGACTGCGAAATTAGTCAGCCAGGTAAATTCCTCATGTTAATCAGTAAAAAAAAAAAAAAATATATATATATATATATATATATATATAATATCATTCTGGTGTAATGTACATTATTATCTTCGACAGATGTAACAAGCGTCACTAACTTTCCGAAAGTACGTAAGTATGAGATATTATTCTTACTGTAATGAGGTTCATTATTATTATTATTATTATTATTATTATTATTATTATTATTATTATTATTGTACGATTTTTAGACCATAATGAGTTTTTTCCCCTTCTCCAAGTTTTTGTTTTGTTTTTTCTTTCGTGATTTTAAACTAAATTATTGCATCCGTTACTTGACGTCGATTCTGATATATCGTCAAAATAAGTCAGAGAACTTAATTTCAAATCATTTAGATAAATGTTATCATGATTCTTGTCGTAACAATATTAAACTTACATTTCAATTGAAGATAAGATAAAATAAAATGTTAATTCAAAAGTACATAATTTTCTGCATGATTTTAACACTTTTAATAGGCACAATGAATCTACCCTGTACATAAATATCTTTGAATTCCGTTGATATGAAATCAGCTTGACATCGGACATCCATTTAAGTATAATAGTAATAATAATAATAATAATAATAATAATAATAATAATAATAATAATAATAATAAATAAATAAATAAATTTAGCCTGCTAGATCCCGTAAGGGCAAGGGCCTACTGATTGATAGGGCTTGGCTCAGTAGACTTCACTCACTAGGTGAGCTGGTCCTAAGGAGTGATATTTGAGTATAAGTCTATCCTTATTTGAGCGCGAGAGGCGAGGGAGGCGAGTTACTTCTTGTGACGCAATGAAATTCCGTTATGAGCAGGTACAAGCAATGTAAACAAGGTACACTCACTAGAATCAATAGTTAACGTACCGCCGAGCTAATTCTTCTACTGAGTCACAGGTCGAGATGTTTCTATTATATAAGTATAACTGATAATCTTTCTCCATGTCTCTGAACTCGCCACGATATGGACATAGAAAACGTAAATACAACACTTCTTCGTTCAGAGTAAATAAAAAAGTGAACGAATAAATTATAACAGCGTGCTATAATGAAAGCAAGCAAATCTCCATTCTCTGGTCTAGGCGGAAATAGAACTGACGACTGTGGCCATCATTCAGGGTTTTAAAACTAGCGTGTTCGTAATGTCGTAAAACACGCCGGGAAAATTATAATTTTTAAGAATTGCGTTATTTCATAGGTGTACTAAGCTGTAAGACTAAGAACAAAATGAGAGCAATTTTTGAAAGTCTGTTAGGATAACTTCAGAAAATAGCTGGTAGTGAGGGAATGCGAGGTTATGGAATAAATAAATTTCTGTCAGAAGTAGATTTAAATTGTATATAAAGAAGGAAAATTTCCTGCATGGCCCAAGAGCAACGTAGTCAGTGACTCCTTTACTCACCTGAGACAACCATATCGAGGTACTTCATCTCCTTCATGGCGTCATATGAGAGTTCATTGTTGTGCTTTCCCAGCACCTCAAGGATCTCTGTTCTGAGTCTCTGTTGCAGGTCTGGTTGCAGGGCTAACTCGTATAGTGTGAAACTCATGGTGGAAGACGAGGTTTCGAATCCCGCCATGAGAAAGCTGAAGGCCGGTGCTACGAAATCATCTCCTTCCACCTCTGAAATTACAACGTTGTCTTTTAGTGAAGACAATTTTCAGTTGGTGATATTAAAATAACTACAAAAGATCTACGATTTTTTTTATTACTGAAACTAAAGCCTTTAATCACTGATCTATAGATACTTTGTTATTAATTCAATGAAAACAGTGTAACAATTGAATAAGTTATTTCATGCACTATATTAATTTATTTTCGGAGTATCCTGTGGGACAAAATTCCGGCACATCCTGCGACGCCGATATAACCTCAGCAGTTGCGAGCGTCGTTAAATAAAACATAACATTTTTCGGAGTACTATATGAGGAATGCCATATCTGAAATGATCAGTTCAAGGATGCCCATCAGTAATGACCATCACTTTGTGGTTTGGTATAAGGACTGTAAGATTTCTTGTGAAATTATTTCTGGATTATTAAAGCAGTGACATATACTCACTGAAGACTGGCGTTTCACTCTTGCTGTCTCTGGAAGCATGACCATTTGCCTCGTTGCCCCGCTTTCTAAGTTCTATCATGCTGTCTAGGAAATCTCCACGAGTTATTCCGTTCTTCTCTCTGAGAAGAAAAGAATAAGTTCACTCTTTTAATTCTGTATCTTGTTTGCGCGCGAGTGACTGTGTATGTATGTATGTATGTATGTATGTATGTATGTATGTATGTATGTATGTATTTTTATTTTATTAGGTTATTTTACGACGCTTTATCGACATCTTCGGTTATTTAGCGTCTGAAGGAGATGAAGGTGATAATGCCGGTGAAATGAGTCCAGGATCCAGCACCGAAAGTTACCCAGCATTTGCTCATATTGGGTTGAGGGAAAACCCCGGAAAAACCTCAACCAGGTAACTTGCCCCGACCAGGAATCGAACCCAGGCCACCTGGTTTCACGGCCAGACGCGCTAGCCGTTACTCCACAGGTGTGGACAAGTAAGTATGTATGTATGTATGTATGTATGTATGTATGTATGTATGTATGTATGTATGTATGTATGTATGTATGTACAGAGTGAACCTTAATTAATGTCATTAATTTCGGGGGGGGGGGGTGGTTCTTTGAGATGTTTAAAACAAAAAGTTTACTACCATTTTGCTCTTTTTTGCTTCCTTTTCGAGATAAGAATTTCTTTATAAGAAACATTTAACAGCGTGTTTTGGGAAGCCACTTATTTAATTCTCAGTTTCCTCATTCAATTTAAGAGAACAGTGTATTGTTATTTAGTCAACTGTCCAAGACAGGTCCTAACCTCATAAATCAGCGGTGACCGAAACTCGAGCTGCAGTGATTACATGCGACAGACAGCCTATGGAGTAAGGTGACGGAGGAAAGGTAGTTGGCATGATAACTATAACAGTGGTGGTTCCTGTACTAACATCTTGATCAATCCCGCGGATAAAAATCTCAAGCTTTGCTGTATCAGTAACGTCACTGCTGTCATCAAGAGCCAGTGAATAATATACGATTTTTCTTGCTTCTTTTTTAACCTTCCTCTTCAATATACGCTAATCAGGAATTTTCCAAATTCTTCTCTCGATACTTGGTCGAGAAATTCGTAGTTTTCAAAATTAAAAACTTCTTATGGACAAGTTATTTGAGCTATTTTAATCATTACTCTTTTGAGAAATTCCGTTCTATTAAAAGGCTTTAGATTACGAGATATTTCAAACCCCATTAGGTAGCTAACTTCCTTACATTTATTTATCTCATCTTTGTCTTCCTGGCTATGATTTAAGACATGTCAATTCCTAGCGTTCAACAGTTCTTTGGCACATAATATTGAATCAGTTTTTCTACAATATTATTATTAAATGAATAACTAATAAATAGTTACCCTCATCTAAAGATTAAGATAATTAAAATTGAGATAAAACCTAATAATTTTATCCTTCTTGAGAGAAGATCTAAAAATATCAATATCCATGCACGTACAGAAGAATTATAGAAACACATACTTAGTGATCAGTAGTAATAATAATAATAATAATAATAATAATAATAATAATAATAATAATAATAATACATTATTCAGCGTGACAATTAATATTTCTATATATTCCTAATTGAACCGTTGAGCAAAGTCAGACAGAACAACAAAAAAGTACTCCTTCTCATTCTTTACGAAACCACCTCTTACTGCTTTGTAGAGATGGAGTTTGTAGATGTAATCACGACACCCGCTTTGGTCACCGCTGTCATAAATGATACCAAGAAGACACTACTTATGAGGCAACTAGGCTAAGAGATAAGCGGGCAGGGTGGCCAGTTCCTTTCCTCCAGCAGTGTATTATGATATAATAAATGATCAAAAGAGTTTTAGCTTCGTCCTTTAAATGTGCAGAAATTTGATCCGAACAAATGTAACTTTTCGTTCTAAAAAGGAATTTTAAAATATTACATTTATTCGGATGCAATTTCTACATATTTAAAGGACAAAGCTAAATTTTTTTCAATAATTTATTATCATAATACACTGCTCTCTTAAACTGGCTGAGCATTTTGGGAAAGAAATCAATGGCTTTCCCAAAACACGCTATGAAATATTTCATATAAAACAATTTTTATCTTCAAAAGGAAGAAAACTAGTAAAATTGTATTAAAATTTTTTGTTTGAAATATCTCATAGAATAACTACCTGAAATTAATTATATTACTTACGGTTTAATCTGTATATAGGCAAATATATTCTTTGGGAACTGCGGGAGTTTGTCCATTGAATTGCGTCATCGTCGGTGACCTCGAACAATGTTTATCTTGCAAACAAAGATATTCTGAATTTGTGAATGTCTACTGTTGATTTATTACTTTCAAGAGGACAAGAATAGCAAAGGATGTATGCTTTGTAAGCGAATGAGTGTTAAGAAGTCAGAATTAAGTATATTGTGTTATTTGTTTGCAGTTAATTATTTCATTAAGACAATTATTTCAATTTACGGTTATGAGAATCTGAAAAAATTACATTTTTCCTGTGGCGACTTAATGACATTGGTTAAAACATTTAACCATTCGGAAACTTAGGGAGATTAATATGCAGTTTCTCTGCTTTAAGTTGTGGCTTACAAATAATATATTTAACATTTTTTGTCAAATTTGATTTGGTTTTTCATATCTTAGCAAAATTTACTGTATGGATGCAATATGAAATATGACGAATTGTCACTTTTGTTTAAAAAAAAAAAAGTATTGTGTCACGTTTTCAGTTAAATATAATACAAAACGTTTTTGCAGTTTAAGAATTTTCAACTATGAAGTTAATAAATGTCACTTAAAACCGTTAACTCAGGTACTGCTATCCGAAGATCTAATCTTTCAAGGAAGAAAGCATGTTTTGTCGGGTGAGATACTTTAGAACAAATACGAAAAAAGGGCCTACTTCACTTGAGCAAAAATGAGCTTTCTTTTTATCAAGTGAGGTAGGTGTTTGTAGGCTGTTTGTAGGCAAGTAATGATTGTCGTAAGCTGTATTCCACCTGTTTAGATACGATACATCTAGTATTACACGCAATATTACTAGTTTAAAATTTGTTCATATAAGAGAGGATGTCGTATGACTATAAAGTTTCCGGACAACAGCGTTTGTAACTTGGCACTTCCCGGTATTCAGAGACCAGCAAGAAATACTGTATTATTATGGACTTCGTAAAAACCATTAACGATCGGGGTTTGCAGTGCATTATTTCTATTATATAATTTTAAATACAGATTTCAAAGAGATATACAAACGTGAATGGAAGAAAACCGCCGAAAATGGGGCAGAAACATTTATATTGTGCCACATGTTCAAAAAGAGAAAGGTAAGCACCTCTTTTGTACCAGTTACCATTTGCTCAAAGGACACACAAATTTGCTCATAAGATAGTGTTAATTTGCTCTAATGTAATGCCAATTTTCTCAAAACAATTTTACTGTTTCCTCAGAAGATTAGTAAGTGTAAAATAAATATACATTTTTATATTTAGGCGTACTTCTGAATGATATTTCAGGCTTTTAGTGTAATTGGTTCGTGATGAACTAGAAGTTTGCATTGGCGTTTTAAACTGTAATTTTTTCCATCCACATTTGGGCAATTAAACATAATGAAAATTACACAAAACCAACATTCCAGATCTCGAGCCTATCTGCCCGAATATGGAACTTGTAAGTTTTTCCAAAATCTTGAAAAAATTAAACTTTTTAATATCATACCAAAAATAAAAATACTCACAATAAAATTTTTCTTATTCACGTATTATAATTATAAAGAAATATCGCTCTTCTATCCTTGTTAAACTTGCTTACCTGTAATTAACAGTAGTCCAAACGGTGTCTCTCAGGAACTGGTTAACGCTGGGATCTACAACGCTCAATCTCAACAGCCTGAGTAGGCTGGGCACGAAGAAGGACACGCTGATTGCAAATGACCTCAGGGTTGAGAACTCAAACAGTTTGCGAAGCTGCACGATAAATTCTGCGTTAGGATTCTTGAACGAGTTGCTTTCGATTCCGAATGCACAAGATGCAATCACGTCTGTTGTGAATCGCGCCATCGTGTCTTTCACCTGTACATATTTGCCTGAAAACAAGCGAATAAAGGTGCGTTGAGTTGTGCATTTTAGGCACTGAATTAAATAGTCCCTTAGTATTTAAAGACTCGACATAAGAAAGGCTGCAAGTGCCAATGTCGTTGGAAATTAGTTTCTCCAAAAAAAAAAAAAAAAAAAAAAAAAAAAAAAAAGAGAAAATAATAATAATAATAATAAAATAAAATAAATAAAAATAAAGTCTTATCCCCCTGACTCAATCCACTAATAAAAATGATAAGTCCCATTGTAATTTTATTTAGGCCGTATCTTATCCCAGAGATGTACAGTAGTGGCAAAAAAAACCGGACCAACCCTTGTAGCTCATTTTAGAACCTTGTTCACTCCAGAGCACGATACATTGGTAACTAAGACTTTCGTGGTTCGAATCCTGCCTGGGAAGGAAATTTTTTTGTTCCCTTATTCAAATTTATTCCCAATAATTTTCGATTGCTGGTAAAATTCATATTCTGGGAATAATAAGTTAAATAAGTAGTAAAATATAGCTACAATCGAAAAGTATTGGGAATAAATTTGAATAAGGAACAAAAAAAAAAGTTTCGTTCCCAGGCAGTCTATCATGCTCTGGAGTGAACAAGGCTCTGAAATCAGCTACAAGGGTCGGTCCGGTTTTTTTTACACTACTTCACAAAACGTATGATATTACGTTACTAGTCGCAGAAGAAAGCTCTATTTTCTGCGGTTTGTCTCTTTGGCTTTTTTTATGTCGTTTTCATTTATTTAATTGACGAAGTGGAGACATTGTTATGCAAAATGAAAAAGGAACACTAAAAAAGTAAGAAGATGTACCCACAATTGCTTTGTTTATCACAGTTTATATACACAGCCTGATGGGGACATTAAGGATTGGCAAGATACGATATTGTCTGCGATATAATACGTTTAGTGCGTGAAGAAATTATATGCCCTCACCTTACGGAGTAGTAGGGGAGGATATTTTGAACAATAAATGTTGATATGCTTAGTGACTATTTTCAGAATTTGTTTCAGAGCCGGAATGACAATGTTTTGATATTATCTTGTTTCATTTAAAACATAGGCTAAAAAATAAATTGTAACTTCGTTTGGTGAACTCCATTACAGAAAAAATACATCGAAATGGACTAACAATTATTGTACTTTTCTTAATAGTTCACAGATTAGTTAAAATACATTTCTAAAATGTGACCAGCCTCATGGTCTAGTGGACAGAGCTTATGGCTACAGTTCATGAGATTCTGCGTTCAATTCCCGATTAGAACAGAGGAATTTTTCCTTAAAAGGAATTGTTCCTGCGTTCGTGTATAGTCTGGAAAGTTGGTTAAGTTTAATTAAATTTATGACCTTTCCTGGCACTACATATTCATAATCATCCTATCATAATATCATCGGGGCAGCATAACTCCGCCTTCTAGGCATTCCAACCTCAGATGTGGATTACAAATAAGCCTTTGCCAGGAGAGATGACCAGAAATGTCGAATGATAACCTGGTGGTATTGGAGGAAAAAAATATTTCTAAAATGTAAGTTTGATTTTGACTTTTAATTTTGTGTTATTTCTTCCACGGCCCCATACAAGTCGACGTTAAATACAGCGGAGATAGAAGAACAATGGATCCTAGAAGAAACGAATGTAATGGAGTTATATTTTTTCTTAATTTTATTGTGACAAGAATATACAAAAACAGAAAATACAAAAATTATCGGTTAAATATTACAGCATAAAACTGCAAGATCCCGAGACACTGGGGGTGCTATTCATAGACATTTCGCTATCCCGCGCTACGAGCGTGCTAAACTAGCCCCGACTATCGACTGTTTACTTGTACAGGATTCATATCATATCATACCGCTAACACTGGTTTATGAATACGAAAAACGTTAGTTCGCTGATCATCCACCGGAAGCCCGCGCTAAGAATGTCTATGAATACGGCCCTGGAAGACTAAGGAGGAGATTAAAAGATGGTTTCTGAACCAGAATGAGTCACCAGATCCACCTTCTAGATCAGTGATGTCAAAGCAAGCGCATTTTTTCTGAACTTGACGTCATACGCGGGCGTCAACCGCTAAGTATGGAAGGAGGAAGGATTATGTATATAAATACGCCGCCAGTTGGATTGAGAAGATAATGGTGTACAAACTTCAAACTGAACGTGAAATTTTATGTCGTTATTTTTATATGGCTTCTTTCTCTTTGATATTATCTATATTGTTTGTAAAAAAAATAATTTACACCAATTTCTTATTATTGCAGTTGTGTTTTAAACGTTAATAACATAATAAAGATTTAAGAAGGAAAATTCACATAAATTCCATAGTAGTTGAACTATGCTGTACTAAGTGAATGAATGAATGAATGAATGAATGAATGAATGAATGAATGAATGAATGAATGAATGAATGAATGAAACACGTCATTAATAAATAAAGTGATAGCCTATCTCAAGAAAAGAGGTTGAGTATGTGGTGGTAAGTTGGAATTGGTATAGATGAGATCTTTAGCCTTATGAAAGTAATAAATAAACCAATCAAAACAATATTACAGTACAAAGCAAAGTTTTCTAGGTATATGTTTTAACTGTAACTAGTAGTATATAACAAATCTCTTATCGCATTATGCTTTTAAGGTGATGCGCAGCTCCCTATCATCAGAATATTAAATTATTTTCTCGAAATCTGCTGAAGCTATAGAGCTGACTTTTCTTACAACACATCGACACATATCTTTTGTTTATGATGTAACAATAGTTGCTTTCTTAATTGATTTCCATACAAACATTTTTCATGCGAATATTTCCAAAATTTGTAATGCGCTATCTTCAGTAATACGTATTTACGATATATTAGATTTACGAAAATATTGTTTCAGTACCTGTAAGGCTACTAAAAATAATCTGATAATTTCACCTTTCTGTAAAAGAAGTAGAGAAAATATTTCTTTGGAATAAAAAAGCAAACTTGTGAAAAATAAGCATTAAAATTAAAACTTACGTTCTTATAATGCAATTCAACTTCTCAGACAAATATAAAAATTAACATGGATACAGTTTTAATAAGTTCTCTTCCCTTTATCTATTGAATCAGTGCTGGCCATCCCTGTATATAGCTCGACTAAGCAGCATAAACTACCTTTTCGTCCGTCTCTTTCCTTTCCGCTGTAAAGCGCTCAGGCTCTCCTGAGCTCTAAAGCGCGAGCTTGCGCCTATGGAAATCAGTTGACACGACTGCTCTAGATGATGATGATGAAAATAAACTTGCAGAATATCAACTTGTTTTGACAAATTTAAAAGAACGTTAAATAAAAAGACACGGAGTGAAACTCAAGTGCTGCCTTTATATAGATGTGAGTGTTTAGTTGTAAACAAAGATATAAAAGTTGAATGAATATAGACAGCGGAAATGATGTTTCTAAGAAGCGTGTACGGCTGCTCAAGTGGTAAAATTAGAAGCTATTTACGAGACCAGCTACATACATTCAGTATTAATGACAAACTTGCAGTATACAGTAGAGAGAAAAAGAATCTGGTACCAATATTTTATTAGGAAAGATGCCTGCTGTTACTTAGCAAAGTCAATAGGAAGAATGATCCAGAAAGACCTAGAAGTTAGGACTATGAGACTTTACCAGAACAGCCAAAGGGTTTACACCTTGAAGAAGAAAAAGAGAAAGGTGATTCATGCTCATTTCATCAATGTAATGACGTAGTCGACTGCGATTACAAGAGAGATTAGGTATAATACTTAATTAGAATTATAGAGGATTCCACTTTAAGAAAATAGCATTGAACATATGGAGGCTGTTCCAGCAACTATTTATAAGTATTTTTCTTGAGAACTGGGAATTAATTAATTTCGTTTAATTCATAGAACATAATTTCATTGAGAACTAGATCGATTTCGTGTGCTAAAATTGTATTACATCTCTAAAATTACTATATATTTAATTTACGAATAACGGGATAACGGCTAAATTGAAAGAATAGTCTTCCGCTCTCTTGCCAAAGATCTCCTCTGAAAAAAAAAATAAAAAACTAGTAGGGATGGTACAGTTAAGGCTAAGATTTCACACTGTTAAAACACGCTTATTTGAAAATGTGCACAAAATTTAACGTCAGAAAATCAACAAAGGCATTAGGTATGTATCTTAGGTTCTTGTTTGATTATAGTGTGAAGTTAATAATGGAAAAAGTGTGCTGTACATAATCCTAAATTTGTATTATAAGCGCTTCTTAACATGTAATAACTGTAAAAGTGTGCTGCACATAATCTTAATTCTGTATTATAACCACTTGTTAAACCAATAAAATAACAGTTTTATTATTATTATTATTATTATTATTATTATTATTATTATTATTATTATTATTATTATTGGTAGTGGTGGTGGTGGTGGTGGTGGTGGTGGTGGTGGTAGTAGTAGTAGTAGTAGTAGTAGTAGTAGTAGTAGTAGTAGTAGTAGTAGTAGTAGTAGTAGTAGTTGCAGTAACTTTTTAAGTCCCTAAAACTGTATTTTAATGCGTAATTTCGATCATTATGGAGCCTAGTTGAGGTTCTGAAAGTTGGTTAATGGCCTAAATATCCGTAGTCTGGTTATAATGTATATCAAATATAATGTATGTTATTGCAGACATCATTGTGGCATTAATAGGTTTTTGTCATTTCAACGGACTCAACGTACCTATGTTGTGCGACAAATTTGCTTGAGAACTGTACTTATTAGGAAGAGAGTGAGATAGAGATACTATACCTCACTCGTTCTACTAACGGAGGTATCTTGCGGCAACAGCGTACTGGCCAAGACCCGTACGACCAATGCTTTTTTATTAAGGCGGAATACTCTATAGTTTCACTTTTTATACCAGACAAAAAATTGCATTATTATATTACTGATGAGTTGATGATTGATGAAGTAAAACGTTAATATTGATGAAGTTAAAACAGCAGAATATAAAGTAGATAAGTTTCAAATATCAATAATAGGTACAATCTTAAACATAAAAATAACTCATCTCCTGTAGCGTAAATTTGTCTTAAGACCACCTTCGGGTGGCGCCTGGTTCACACGACTAGGGAAAGGATAGTGAAAGAACATTATAGTTTCAATATTTCCGTCTCTGACTTATTTATTGTAATGTCAACCAAAAATTATTTTTTGTTTTGTTTAATAGATTAAAAAAAAATTAATGTTTGTATAATTGGTCACATTTCCGTATTATATAATATTGATTTTTGTACACTATGCACAGATATCTACACAATTGTCTGAAGATGCCCACACAGGGCGAAAACGTTCGCAATATGATTTAAATGTGTTAAAAAAATAATTTTTGGTCGAAATTACAATAAATATGTCAGAGATGGAAATATTGACACCATATTGTTCTTTCATTATCATATGACTTCTTGAAAAACCTACAAAAATGAATTCAAAATTCAAATTTTTAGGGAAAGGATGTTTATTTTTCATCTAACTTATTGTTTGAATATATCTTTGTTATAGATTATGTATAATACTTAATCTATAAACTGACATAAAAAGAAAAAAAATAAGAAAAAAAAAAACAAACAAACAAAGGAAAAACAGAACGGAGTCGTGCATAAGAAATTCGTTCACGCGTAAATCTAAACTTTCACGAAATCAACCGAAATCTCCCGAAGGGGGCTTGGCGTATGGCAGCCGGTCATTTTTTTCTAAGATGATACATATTGTCATTATGATAACTCACCTTCAGCCACTTCTGCGTCTACGTATTTGACGAGTTCTTTTCCGCAGTTATCCACAAGGTAGAACATTTTTCTCATCTTCCCCGCAGTGAAAGTCGGTGACAAATTAACCCTCATATGCCTCCACCTTTCTCCTCTCAAAGTCAATAATCTTCTTGCTGCCAGAGGATCCAGTTCCTCATCCAGATCCAGTATATGGTTCATGAATGTCTCTGCATCCTTCACCAGGATATTCTTCACTAGGTCCAAGTCACGTAGTACTACTGCCGGTTCTGTCATCGAAAATATCCCCACGTACGGCTCGCCCTTATAATCATCATATATATCTTTCAGGTAAGAGCCAATACTGACCTTCTGAAGTGTTACGCTCTTCAGACTGCCGAAGAACGGAAGCGGTTTCACGTAAGTAACGCCGTGGTCTTTCCAGAAATTGAACTTTCTTGTAACATAGTAATAGAGTGCTATGCAGAAGACGCTCAGCAAAAAAATGGAACTTAGAAATATAGATTCAATGACGAATGCCATTGTTGCCTTCGATCTTGTCTGAAATACCTCAACTTCTCGTTGATGATGGAGCTTACAATGTGAGCTTGCAATGTAACATCGATCTTGTTACTTTATGATTACAGGACTTTCGAAATACACTTACTTATTTATGCTGTGAGGCTAAAGATGAACAGAGTACGTGGTATTTTTTTTACCGAGAATCACTGACACGCGAGTGACCCACTCTTTTAAGAAAACAGATAATATATTCTGACTTAATAATTACGTACATTAAATTGAGCCCTATGCGTGACGTTTTTATTCACTGACCTTTATTCGGTTCATAGTGTTATGATTAGAGCCCGGATGTTTGGCAAAATGCCTTTTTTACTGTGTGGAAGTAAACCTTTATTTGCATAGATATGATCTGGAGTAAATCAAAGTGATAGGGCCAATTTTTATTTTGCATTTTTAAGGTGTTTCTTTCATTTTAAAGCAATATTTCTTGTTTATTTGCAATTTTCTAATCAATTGTGATGTAATGTGTATGAAATTTAAATTTTTGAAACAATGACTAACTTTACTAACGGTAGTAAATAGAAGTAATTTATTTCGGTGCTTAATCTGCTAATAATTGTGCTTTAATACTATTGGTGTAATATGAATAATGATCGACAATCCATAGTTACAAATATAATATGTCATGTCTTCACGACACCAACAATCAACTTTATAATTTTAAATATTAACCTCGTTCTCATAGAAGTTGTAACGTAGCATTTTCAACTGTTTGCTTTTATATTTTCAAATTTTACTGTTACAATTTTGTGCTACACGTGTTTATTATTGTAGGAGAAAGACATTTGAGTGAGGAATAGTCAGTTATTGTCACATGACAGAAGTTATAAGATCGGTTAGCTAGAATGTCTAAATTCAGTAAACCACTGCAAAGTAAACTTTATGCTTACGTTAGTGAACTTGGTGCCCATGTGTTTTCAACCGATGGAACATGTTTTGTTATGTAAGGTTTGTGAAAAGGCACTTAATCACGAAAAAAGTGTTTTATAAGTCAACATGTGTTGCCTACGAAGTAAATATGTGTGTTACGTTGATATAATTTAAACTTTGTGTTAAAATATATTAAGTCTTTTTAAAAATTATAATGCTTTTTGAAAGATTATTGTGCTTTTTTTTACGTTTTAATGCCTTCTTTGCCTGTCTATTTTAACTATTATAAATGCCTAAACATCCGGGATCTAGTTATGATGAAACTTTGTATCTTCGAACTTGGCATAATTATCGCGAATTTTCTGATCGGTACAAATATTTTATTTTATTGCAACAAGTTGATTATTTCAATGCACACATTTGCAGGATTGATGATTTGTATAGATACATTCATAATGTATATTATAATATGGGAACTTTACCGTCTTAAAAAGTTACAGGTAGGTACCAGCCTCGTCATACGAGTAGAAGCAAGCCGGCTGTGATTTTAGCCAATTCTCTACGGTCGTCTGCAGCTCATTGTCTGTGCCAAAATGTTGTCCTCCTAGACACCGTTTCATACGAGGAAAGAGATGAAAATTAGAGGGAGCAAGTCCGGGCTGTATGATAGATGATCAAACACTTCCCATCGAAACCGTTGCAGGAGCCTCTTTGTTGCAGCTGCAGTGTGCGGCCGAGCATTATCATGAAGAAGGACAATGCCTGATGACAACATTCCTCGTCGCTTGTTCTGAATTGCCCTTCGTAGACATTGAAGAGTCACGCTGTATGAGGCTGCAGTGATGGTCGTGCCACGTTCCATGAATTCCACCAATAGTGTTCCTTTTCGGTCCTAGAACACTGTAGTCATACACTTTCTGACGGAGAAGGTTCGCTTGAACTTCTTTGGTTTACTCGGGGAATGAGAATGCTCTTTTGTTTCTTCAATTTCGAAATTGACCCATGTCTCGTCCCCTTTGACAATTTTGTTAAAAAAATCTTCCCCATCATGGTAGCGCTGGAGAAACGTTAAGGCGACGCCCATTAGCTGTGTTTTGTGATGGTCGGACAGCATCTTGGGGACCCATCTCGCACACAGTTTCCAGTAATGTAGTCTTTGAGTCACGATGGAGAGAGCTGACCCTAAAATTCCGAGAAACGAATCACTCAACACAGAAATTCTGAACCGGCGATTTTCTCGAATCGTTTGATCCACTCGCTGAACAAGATCATCGGTTGACACTCGCTTCCTTCCCTGCAAGGAAGGATTACTGTGAAGTCGGAACAGACAATGATGTCTAAACCATGGAGTGAAGATGATTGATGATGATGATTTTATGAAAGAGTTTGAATAAATAACCAAATTTTTCCTCTGATTTTGAAGGACATACGCATATAGTAGTTATACGCAGTGTTTATAATATGTACTCTTCGGCTCCAAGACGTCTTGTCGAAGGTGTCATGAAGTCTACAGCTACTACGTTAAACAGGATTGCTCTAGGCCAGACCTGCAGAACTGTAACTCCTCAGAGCGACTGCCTTACTACCCTTTCTTACCCCACCCACCTTTTCTACAAGTGCGATCATGGCATTCTAGTTACTCTTGGCTGCATCAACATTCATTCTCGCGGCGGCAGGTATACAATACACTATCAAGAATTACAAATGAACAGACAAAATCCTTAGGAAGATACCTTTAGAAAGTAAGAGAAAGATGAATGAGGGCAATAAATAAGTTAAAAGACGTGTAAAATAAATTTTAAAATATATGTGTCCATATAATGTAAGAACGTCTACCTATGTATACAGGGTGTTTAAAAAATACGGGGTATAATTTCAGGTATGTATTTTCCACATGTAGACAATCAAAATAGTTCATTACAACATGTGTCCGGAAATGCTTCATTTCCGAGTTATGGCCTTCACAGCATTGAAATTCACCGGAACGTTTTTCTTTCCGCAGGTCGTTGTCATTACAGAAGATGTTCAAAATGTCCACCTCCTGCTTGAATACAGACCTCTAATCGATATCTCATTGACCTGCGAACACGATCCCAAACTCCAGGAGTATTGCGTATGTCCTCAGAACATGCCACAGTTCGATTCCGAAGGGATTCCACATCAGGCACCGGAGACGAATAAACCAATGATTTTAAATGGCCCCACAAGTACAAATCGAGAGGGTTCAGATCAGGTGAGCGTGGAGGCCAAGCAATTGGGCCACCTCTACCTATCCATCGATCAGGAAACCTTCCATCCAAGTACCGGCGAGCCGTACGACTGAAGTGTGCAGGAGCACCATCATGCAAGAAGTGAATGTGTTGACAATTGATCAGTGGAGTGTCTTCTAAAACATGAGGTATGGTGTTTTCCAGGAAGTTTGTGTACGCCTGCCCCGTAAGTCTGTTTACAAGTACATGGGGTCCAACTAATCGACCACCAATGATACCGGCCCACATGTTGAGGGAGAACCGCACCTGGTGATGAGATGGAACAGTTGCACGTGGGTTTTCATACGCCCATACATGCTGATTGTGGACATTTGTTATGCCATCTCGTGTGAACTGTGCTTCATCTGTAAATAATACTAAGGCAGAAAAGTTCGGATTTACACCACACTGCTGCAAGAACCACTGACAGAACCTAACTCGTGCAGGGTAATCTGCTGGTGACAGGGCCTGTACACGTTGCAAATGATAAGGATACAATTGATAGGCTACTCTTTCAACAGTCTCCATACAGTCGTATGAGGAACATTGACTTGCAACGCTACCCTTCGTGTGCTGATAGAAGGAGTCATGTTCACAGCCTCCAGAATCTCCTTCTGTACTTCTGGAGTTGTAGATCTTGGTCGTCCTCTTCCCAAACCAGGAGAGTTAAATTTTCCATACTCGCACAGACGGTAATGGAGACGTACAAATGTCTTCCGATCTGGACATTGTCGCTGTGGGTACCTCTCCTGGTACAAACGACGAGCCAGCGCAGCATTGCCATCCGCCTTACCGTACATGAAGTGTATTTCTGCCAGCTCTTGATTTGAATACATGTCGCACAGTCTAACGCCTACACAACACTGAATGTAACCTTCGCCTCGGAATGAACTGTCAGAGTGCCCTCTTAATGTCTCCTTTGACGGTAACGACCTGCGGAAAGAAAAACGTTCCGGTGAAATTCAATGTTGTGAAGGCCATAACTCTGAAATAAAGCATTTCCGGACACATGTTGTAATGAACTATTTTGATTGTCTACATGTGGGAAATACATACCTGAAATTATGCCCCGTATTTTTTAAACACCCTGTATATCGTTCTATTACTAATAAAGCCGATTAAGTCCACTTTTTGTGTAAAATAAGTTAAGTACAGTCCCTGACTTGTCTTTCCGTGCTCTGTATTCTACTAAAATGAGATAAGTCCGAAATGTTACACGCAGGCAACAAATCAATTAGCCTACTTTGTTTGAAGAATTTATTATGATTTTTCGTGCATTAATAAAGTTTTAATTCGTATTTTTACAAAACTTGCATTACTGGTCTTAACTGGTTTTACTAGTACTAGGACGATAAATATAAATAAATTGTACGTTGATAAGTGAGTGATAGCTATATGACTGGATATCAGTGCTGTCATTCAACATTATAACGCACTCCAGCCAAATAAATAAATATATACAATACGCGTACTGGAACATGGAAAAATCTAAACTACTTCCAAAGAAATGGGAATATGATTATTTTGTTGTTTGAAACGAAGGAATTCCTTTTTTACTGTGTCTCATCCAATTTATTTCTACTCGTCATTTCAATATTGAACCACATTTCAACAAAGCTCATATTAAGAATTATGGAATGGACAAAGTTTCGGGTAAGTTCATTATTACGAACTGTATATTGATTATTTATTTATATACTGTTAAATTAAGGACGTCACTCGTGGTGTTCATTTTGAATTGAAATGAATAGTGACTTTCAAGGTTCATTACTTAAATGCTATAAATTTGTTTCCGTAGGTGATGATAGGAGGAAAGTTTTCGAAAATCTAAAGCAGGTTAGGTCCAAAGAAATCTCAAAGAAACTACCGACAGGAATTGTAAACCTTGAAACGAGATAACTCATTATAAATGCAATGAATTTATTACAATCCTTTTTGAAAATTATATGCTGCCACTAATCGACCTTTGCACGGGCAGAGAATGTAAATAAGTCTACGCGGAAGTCGATCATCCCCAATAGAATGGAGTGAGGCTGACTTCATATTTCCCTTACTTAAGGGTTCTGCAGCCCTATTCTAGGCATAGGTCATAATGTTGAGTTAAGAGAGTTATTCTCGGGCAACATGCCATACAAAGGGTACGTGCAAAAGTAGAAGTACCTACTAAATACCTAACACTTTTGCAATAAGAAACTAAATAGAATACGTTGGCAAAATGCAAACATAAAACGCTTAAGTAATCTAGCTTAAACGGTCAAAAATAATAGTACAGGTGATATGCTCACGGGAAAATATAATGAACTATAATTTTACGTAAAACTCGAAACAGTGATGTTACCTTCATTCAGATTCCGATGTTGTTTCTTGATTGACATCTGTAACAATCATGGGTGTCACACTTTGGTACTCTCTTCTTATGTTGCGATGCTTGGATTCGCTTTCGTCAGTCCTTCGTATACGAGGTAAGTCAAAGTATCGAGCCTTATTTTTTTTGACCAAACAAACGAAGCAAGGGAGGTGTTCTGTGGTGGATATGTGTACAAAACATTCATGTACACGCGGGAATTTTTTCCCGCCCGCAGATAGCGTTAGTCGCTTGCAGTCAGCCTCTGAGTGAAGACGTGTAGCTAGTGCTCGTCGGAATTCGAATTGTTGTAAAATGACGGAACGACATGAGCAGCGATATTGCATTAAATTTTGCGTAACGCTTGGTGATACGCAAGTGTAAACCATTCGCAAGCTCCAAACAGGTCTTCGGGGATGATGCTGTGAGCATCTCATGGATAAAGGAGTGGTACAACCGCTTCAAAGATGGCCGCACATCAGTGGACAGCGAACCGAGCGCCGGTAGGCTCTCAAGTCGAATCGACATTGTTACTGACCAAGTGCGGACTTCGGTCATGCAGGATCGTCGTCTCAGAGTCCGAGAACTTGCGAACGAGGTGGGATAAGCGTTGGATCGGTATATTCAATTTTGACCGAGGATTTAGGATTGAAGAGAGTGTCGAGCTAATCCATAGTAATCCATGTCTGTGCATGATGGTTTTTAGTCGCCATAGAAACACACTGCTGGCACCATCCTCAAAAGGGTGCACGGGTGTATCAAATGACTAACATGCGACTATATTTCAAAGTCATATACATTGCGAATAATCATGCTTGCCTGTTTATTTATATAAATATCTCGTCCAATTATTGGCGATGGTATAATGTGATGTTAAGATTAGTTATCACCTCTATTTATCATATGACCTCTGTAAAGAACTAAATTGCTCACAATGTGTTATGTGGTTGTTTGTACTGCAAATACTGCGTACATAACATGCAAAGCATGAACTGACAACAAGTAAGAAAGATAAAAACATTCTCACCTATATCTCCTGTAACTTTCAAATCCCGTCGTCGCAGATAACGAGACGATTGTTTACACTTAAGGATAAGAAATCATCTATTACTTCTTTTACCTTTCTGTCTGTGACACCTTTAATGCTGTGTTGAAGTGGCACTTAGAGAATGTTTAAATAACCGAGTATGAATCTGCAGTTGGTCGCTTGAAAAATTCCGACATTTACACGCGTTTACTCATATTCTCAGAGATATATATAAGCACGATGTATTCATTGTGTTACATTTCATGGAATATAACTTTAGTTTCATTCCAAACTTCGATGATGACTCGTCGATTTCAATTTCATTTCTGTGAGAGAACTTCGGTGTCTGGCTCATACGTCAATTTCGTCTGTGTAAGAGAACTTCGGCGTCCGGCTTGTATATGTCAAGGTTGTCTATGTTGGACAACTTAAGTGTCAGGCTCGTATACGTCAATTTCGTTTCTGTGAGAGAACTTCGGTATCTGGCTCGTATATGTCTATGTTGCACAACTTCAGTGTCTGACTCGTATACGTCAATTTCGTGTCTGTGGAGAGAACTTCGATGTCTGACTCGTATACGTCAATTTTGTCTATATGAGACAACCTCAGTGTCTGACTCTTATACGTCAATTTCGCTGTGGAGAGAACTTCGGTGTCTGACTCGTATACGTCAATTTTGTCTATATGAAACAACTTGAGTGTCTGACTCGTATACCTCAATTTCGTTTCTGTGGAGAGAACTTCGGTGTCTGACTCGCATACGTTAATTTCGTTTCTGTGGAGAGAACTTCGGTATCTGACTCGTATACGTCAATTTCGTTTCTGTGGAGAGAACTTCGGTGTCTGGCTCGTATACGTCAATTTTGTCTATATGAGACAACTTCAGTGTCTGACTCGTATACGTCAATTTCGTTTCTGTGGAGAGAACTTCGGTGTCTGACTCGTACACGTTAATTTCGTTTCTGTGGAGAGAACTTCGGTATCTGGCTCGTATACGTCAATTTCGTTTTTGTGAAGAGAACTTTGGTGTCTGGCTCTTAGCCGTCAATTTCGTCTGTGTGAGGCAACTTCAGTGCCTGGCTCGTTTACGTGACTTTCGTCTGTGTGAGATAACTTCAGTATCTTTGTTACAATCGTCTACGTGAGATAACTTCGGTGCCCAGGTGGTCTTCGTTAACTTTCGTCTGTGTGAAATATCTTCGGTGTCCAGGTCGAAATAACTTCTGTATCCTGTTCATCTACGTCACTTTCGTTATGTTAGATAAACTAGTATGTCCGGGTAGTTTACATCACTTCTGTCTGGGTGAGATGTATGAGATACCTTCGCTGTCTGTCTTGTCCATGTCACTTTGTTCTGTGTGGGATAAATTCTGTATCAGACTCTCCTACGTCACTTTCGTCTGTGACAGCCCATTCCGATGTCTGTCTCGCCTTTTGTCACCGAATGCATCATGACATGTGATGGATTCGATATCCTGTTCATCTATGTCATTTCGTGTATGTGAAATAACGTCTTGTCCGAGTAGTCGCCATCTCTTTAACCTGAGGTTGTCTTCGTGACGTTCGGGGCAGTTATTGGTAAAGGAAGTAAAAGAAAATGGAAGTTGAGCTCTTTTAGTTATAGCTGAATACCAAAATAAAACTTTTATATTCCTCGTGTATGTGATATATGGCTGATAATTAAACAGTCATCGATTCCAATTGAAGAAGTGAATTCCAAAGTCCTATTTTTAAGCTTTTAACCTTTTTAATTCACGTTTTAATGTATCCTTTAAGATACAAAGAATTAGAGAAGCCTGTGGGTCTCTCAGCTGTGCTGAAGTGCAATCACGGATATTAGGAAGTGATCAGAACATTGTTTAGCACAGGGACGTACATTTTGAATACTTACTACAGTCTTGCGATGGTGATTAATAATAATTGCGAGCGAGAGTTCTTTTATGTCCGCTGCGCGCGCGCGGAGCTCTCTTACCTGTAAACATTGCTAAAGGATGTACAGATCTTAGAACACAGCGCATCATGACGAAACGGAAGCGCTTAAAGCTTTCAAGGAAGAGTGGAAGATACAATATTTCTGCTTCGAACATGGTTATGAAGTCCAGTGTTTGTTGTGTAAAAAAAAATATCATTTGCAAAAAAAGCAACATAAAACGGCATTATGAGACACAACATGAAAAAAAATATAGGCATTATTCAGGAGGAGAGAGAAATAAATTGATTTCGGAATTGACATCGAAGGTAAATTAATTTACATTTGGGTCAGTAGATTGTATCTAGATTCCTTTTATTTCTTTATTTTAAATGTATTGTTGATGTTTTATTTGTTGCTTGTTTCTGGATATTTACTTTTATTAGACTAGTGTTTCTTTAATTTAGAAATAATATTTTATCTTTGATTGCACTTTAACTTATACTATTACTAAGCTCAAAATGCTAATGCACTTTTATTACAATAACTATTTTCAGGATTTTGAGCAAATATGAACTAAACATTTTGAAAACTTTGATGCAAGAAGCTTTTTTAGTAACGTCAATATAAAATATACTTAAAATATAATTTCAAAACTATTAGACCTAATTGCACCAAATTTTGTACAGATGATATTATTATAGATCTGTTTATATAGTTTAAATTTCATAAATTTTGGCCGAAATTGTGGAAGTTTTAAAAATCATACATATCCCCTTAAATGATTGATCCCAAAAATTTCGATGGCTCTCAATATCTTAATTTAATCAATTTGTTTTTTTTGTGTTACGTGCATCTCACAAATCACTCTAAGAAAACTCATTACATAATCACGACTGGAGAGTAAGGACTACATTTTCACATTCACACAATCAATATACTCTATTTCAATCAATATTGTCATTATTATTTTTTCAACAAATACTCAAAAGTACTTAGAGATCACACACGTCGAGCAGGTAGACCCTATTAGTTTCTTCTAACCAATGAAGTGAAGTATTAACATAATAAATAATTGCTTTTAACAATAAAATGGTTTACATACAATTAACTTTTACTATTTCTCTTTTTGTTCCTAAAAAAACCCTTCCCTTTGCGATTTGTTTATATATGTACATGTATATTAAATAACTTAGTAATTAGCCCTATTAGATAGCCAGAAATTTAGCAACGCAAGTTATTGTAATAATTGCTGCCTTTATTCGCTGCATGTGCATGTACTGTACATCCCTGTTGTCTACGTTACGACGCTACGTAGTGGATGCGCTATGCGCTCGTGATCAAGGTCGAGCTCTTCTACCATGATTGGGAGCTAATATCGTCTCATCCCTGACTTACTATGAAGAGTGTAGGCCTACGTACATAAACAACATACACTATTTCTCAGAAGATACCATTTTTGTTGCTTTGTAAGTAAACTATAAAAGTTAGAAAACAATTTCAGTAAAAGTTGTTTCTTTTTAAAAGTATTTGCCAATGGTACCTTCAATGACCCATGTTCTCATTTGAAATTTCGAAGTTGACCACAGGTGCTCCTACTTCCGGTTTGTTACAGGAAATGGTACTACCACCAATCGATTCTTTACAAAATTTTGTATGAACAACCAGTATCACATATTTTTCGAGAAAAACGGCTGATACGGTATATGATTGTGTAAGTTTATTTAACAGACACTCCTATATCTTGACTTAGTGTCTACATATGTTTCTTGAAACCGATCTAAGGGCGTCAAATTTATTTGAACAGTTTTTATCATTTTTCTCATAATTTGTCATTTGGAATAGGCCAGTTTGGAATACACTCTTGAATTAGTTTGAATTATATCGATGCTCTTCTCTACGTTCAATACTTGATATAACTTAGCAAATAAGTAGAGTGAATTGGTTCATTTGTATCTGTAGTTGAGCTTCCTTGTGCCGCTGTTGTTCAGTGGATGGCGCGTGCACTCCCTATCCAAGCAATTATTTTGCGATTCCTAACTATCGTACATAGAGATGTAACTTCATCCTGCGGAACTGGCAGTTTGTCCTTTTGTGTTGTTGCTCTTTAACATCTCCCCGGTATCTTTGCATCGTGCTGACCACGAGGCCCGCCATGTGAGAGTCTAGTGTCGACGCCTCAAGAAACAGTTCAGTTTCAACTTAGATAAATAGGATAAGGGTCAATTACATATTACGTGGCTTCATAAAGACTGAATTCGTACTAAGATTTATGTGTGGACATCAATGTTAGCATGTTTACACTCATCGCAGACTAGTCAAGTATGCTAATTAAAGAGTCATTGGCGCAAGCGGAAAGTGATCTCAATGAGCTGAAGTGAAGTCGGATATTCATGTCAAAAAAGAGGATCCATAATATTGAGATACTTCGAGATACATTAATTTTTTTTTCTTCCCTGTAAAATTTAGAAAAGTGGACATACAAGGTTTTCACTCTTAGGTGTCGATATCTGCATTTGTGCCCTAACTGTAACATGCAGAATTTTTATTATTTTTCCTCATTTCAGTGATTTTTTTAAGATTGAACTTTAAAATTAAACAAAAAATGTCTCAGCACTCAGGAGGATATTAATATATTATCTGTACTCGTATTCGCATTTTTCTTCCTTTTTCTTGTTTCCTGTAACTCGTCTTTATTCTCAGAAACTGATTCTTCTACAGCATCTTTTGCCTTTTGATTTAGCACCCAGTTTCTTACTGTCCATTCGCCTAAGCACAAAGTATGCAGAAACATCGACTTACATAATTGTATTCGTTCACCAGTTTCTTCCCATTGTAGATGGTAATACAGTGAATTAGATCGACGAGAATTCTTAGCTGTTGTCTTCTTTTCTTTAACATATTTGTTATGCACGAGAAGCTGTGCTGTGAATCTCTTTCCGGACCATGATTCCTTCCAAAAATCTACAAATATTTTCTGTCTTCTATTTTCAGAAAACTTTCAACATTTTACTCTTAAATTTTTTTTGTTTGCATTACAAGAACAGGGTTGTCACAATTTTCTTTCTTTCTTTCTTTCTTTCTTTTGTACATGAAAAGGTGGTACCTGGTCATCATTTTTCTTCCTTCCTAAATACTTTTCACCTTTCATCCGTTTATTTTTATTAATCTGCACAGTCCATAAATCTCTCTTAGTTCTCTCTTTACGCAACGTTTACTATTTTGATTTTCATTATTCTGAGGCTGTCTTTTTTCGATTTCACATACATCCTGTGTTTTTTATTGATTGTTTTAATCTTCGTTCGGCTCCAAGTTGTTGAGTTCATAGTCGTCTTCACTGTGAATTTGGTTCTGTTCTTGGTTACTTCCATTACGAATAATTTCTAAACCGTTGCACTCTCAATGAAATTGATTTTATCAACTGTATTGAACGTGTTAGAATCCTTACCATTGTCATTGAAGGAATTAATTTTTGAATTAGTTTCTTTCAATTTCATTTTTCCAAATTCATAGTTATTTAGTAAGGTAATAGAGGTAACTTCACTTTCATTGACTATTTGTAATACTGTAACAAATGGACTGGATTTTTATGCTCAGTTGTTTTGGTTAGGATTGTCTCACACCAAGTTTTGTGTAGAGTTTCTTTGAAGCGAAGCAGATTCAAAACAAACTGTGGATTTTTCTGCAAATAAAGTTAATTATTACAGTACCGGTAATTGAAATTATCAATATTAATTCATTCATATATTATTCGATTAACAATTTAACGTGAACATTAGTAAATGAAGACCAATAAATATTAATATTATTAATATCTTCTAAAATGAGAAATAGGCTATTATTCAATTATCCCGAATGTAGGCCTACTATGTAATGTTTATGGAGACACTTATTGCATTTATTCCAACTTTACTAATATCATGGTAATTTTTCATTTATGTGTGGTTCTCAAAATAGAATAAAATTTACATGATTTTTATTATGTCATGTTCGCAAACATTTGTTATAATAAAATAATTTGATTAATAACAAAAATTACACTGATGATACGCACCCTTTACTTTGGACATAGAGGATGTGTTGTCTAAACCCAGAGTCAATTGAACCATACGCTGACCTCTAGACATTTTGATGAAAAAAAAAAAAAAACTGAAAAGTTAAGACGCGTTGTGAGCGTTAAAACAGAAAGTCGTACTTCAATAAATTTTTAGAATGATAAAATCAGCACGATAAATCTAATAAAAATAAGAAACAACAATATTAATTATTAATAATAATGTTCTGGACATTGTTCGTACTTATTTAAACACTGCTAAACTAATTTATTATACATAAAACTATTTGAGAACAGGACGTCAAGCCATTCGTCAGCCACATGGAAAACTACAGCAGCTATTACAGTGCACGTTAATTAATTCATTTTTCAGACAACCGACACAGCACCACTTTGCAGCTGCAAGGAAAGGAGCGAAGTGTTATATTTAATGTTTTTTCTTACTATTACTGTATCGTTAACATCGATTCGATATTGAATTACATTGTGTTTATATGACAAAGTTGGTTTTGTAAAACATACAAAATCGACATACAAGGTTTTCACATTTAAATAGATGGCTGGTAAGACGGAAATTCTATACAATTTCGACATATAAGGTTTTCACGTTAAATAGATGGCTCGTAAGTCGAATTTTCTATAATGAACAGAAATACGAGCTTTTCAGATTAAAATTAAAGCATACATGGTTTTGAATTTTTCTCCTTTTACATGAAAAAAAAAATTAAAACGGAAATTTTTCCATTGTAGATCATAAGAACACGCGTTTTCCTGTAAATTTGAGGAAAAATCGGTTTTTTGGGGAAAAAAAAAGTTGACTTACGAGGTTTTCACTCTTAGTTGTCGATATATTATTATATTATACATCGGATCTCTGAACATACATCTTATATCATATTTTTGTATTCTTAAAATGTAACGTTTATGTGTACTTACCACAGAAGCATGTCCTACGGTGCCTTGGCTTTGCGTATCTGGTCACCTTTTTCATTTACAAGTAGTTGAAACACGTATTTCAATGATTGACTCGATTTTATTCTCCAAAGAGACGTCAGGAGCTTGGCAACCACAGAAAAGAAGTGATCGATAACGATTCCACCTACTGGCAGTTCCGGATTTAGGCCTAGACAACCTAGGCAGTTCCCTAGGGCGGCAATTTCCAGGGGGGGGGGCAACATTTTTCTCTCCTTTTCTTCCTTTTTTATTTCCTTTGTTTTCCATTTTAATTTTACAGTGAAATTTGTTTTTAAAAAGAACTTGTTGGTAAATCTTTTCTGAAGTTTGTTCTTGAACACCTTGTGGAAATCGGAATTTGCATTGTCGCGGTCGCGGCGAGAGTAAAAGGGAATGTGTCCAACCGCATAATTATATTGCAATACCGGTATCACGTTATTATATTATGAAACTGCTTAACTTTAACTGCCTGTATGAACATAAATGCAGTGTTGAAAATCATATTGGATGTGTGTTTCTTATTTATCGCTTTGAATAGTAACCACAACTCTGTTACATTTCCAATATACTGGGTGGCGCAGATAAAAGCAGCCCGCCTCCCGTTTGAATGCGAATGCGATATTTTGACTGTCTGAAATTCCCTTATCGTATTCTATCGTATCATAATGAAATGAGTAAACAGCTACAACAATGGACAATTTTATGCTATATTCGATTCTTCCTGTCAGTATTTCATCAGTCATCAATCAAATTACACGTGTTTGTTCGCATTCTGCAAAATGACTTACTCGATACAAGAAAGAGTGGAAATTGTGGAAACGTATGTGAGAACAGGTTCGATTAAGGAAACCCGCGAAATTTTCAGGAAAAGTTCCCGGAAAGAGGACAACCGGCAAAGAGAGCAATACAGAGATTGGTTAAAAAGTGGCGCGGTACGGGATCTGTGCAAGTGTATGTGAACATGATTAGACGTGCACAGCTGTGTTTGATATGGAGCCACTTTCAACATCTTCTATGAAAGGTGAGTCCTTTTAGCACTCCGCTTCTGTATTTACTCTATACTTACACGGACTACTTTTATCTGGGTCAGCCTGTATATCGCCAACAATACTATTTAATCACTTTCCAGCATTTGCACTATATAATTAGATAATGAAAGGTTTATTCCTCAAAGAATTTGAGATTATTTTTCAATTTACTTTACACTTCCTATCATCATCATCATCATCAGTTAGCGCTACAACCCGGGGTGGGTTTTGGCCTCCTTAACAACAGCCTTCCATCTTACTCTGTCCTTTACCATGTTAGTCCATCCTTTCACTCCCATAATGTCAAGATATTTGGATACCCCATCCATCCACCTTAACTTTGGTCTACCCTTTCTCCTCCTGTTATATAGTCTACCCTTTAATATTTTAATAGGTGTGCGTGTTTCAGGCATCCTGTTTAAATGTCCTAGCCATCTCAGTTTTTGAGCTTTCATAAATTTTACAACATCTTGACCTCATTGTTGGAGCGTTTACACTTCCTATCGAAGTAAGAAATACTCGTAATAATATTGTACCACCAATAAAACCAATGCTTAAAAATAAACCACAGCCTGGTTTTCACAAATCAACTTTGTTTCAACAGTGAATAAGTTTGAATATGTTTCTTTGCATCGAATCTGATGTGCTTCGTCAGATCGACTTTGATGACATCAACAATACTTCTGTGAAGGAAGTGCGAAAGAAATCTTTATAATTCATAAGTAAGATATATGTATTTTTATTCCAGCAATTTATTGTTTCTGTATTGTAACATTTCATTTAAAACTAATTTAAACTAAACATGACATGTGTAATAGCTGCTCATGAATTGTTTGTGAGAGTTGGGGGGGGGGGGCGGCAAATTTTAGCACTGCTTACGAGCGGCACTATACCTAAATCCGACCCTTCTTGTAGCAAATTTGAAATCAAATGCGTATATGAATTACAGTATACTGTACTCCGGGACCCAGGAGGTTATACAGGAAGAACCGTAAATTTCAGGGGTTATTCTTTGAGATATTCCAAACAAAAAAGTTTAATACAATTTAGTTCGTTTTTGCTTCATTTTCGAGATAAAAATTGTGTTACATGAAACAGTTTATACCGTGTTTTGAGAAAGCCATTGACTTAATTCTCAATATGCTGTCAGCTTAAGAAAGTAGTTTATTATGATAATAAATTATTAAAAGAATGTTAGTTTTGTCTTTTAAATGTCAGGAAATTTGTTCCGAAAGTTGTAAAATTCCTTTACAGAACGAAAAGTCAAATTAATTTCTGTACATTTAAAGGAAAAAGCTAAAATTCTTTCCATCATTTATTAACATAATACACTGGTCTCTTATTGACTGGGCATATTGGGAATTAAATCAACGACTTTCCCAAACCACGCTACCAGTATGAAATGTTTCCCATAAAACAATTTTTGTCTCGAAAAGGAAGAAAAAATGACCAAAATTGTATTAAACTTTTTTGTTTGAAATATCTAAAAAAAATAACTCCCTGAAATTAATGACATTATTTACCGTTTCTGTATATAAGAAACCCTCGATTTGATAGACTTTTGGGGATTAAGCGGTGCCTGTTAATTCTAAAGTATGTTAAATCACGAATTAAAAATTATATATATTCCTAAATATAACACTATAGTCTGAACTACTGTTACATGCCATTTTTCTCACGTCAATATTAGAATATCACCACGTCACACAAGACTAATGTATATTTTATCTCACTGGTGACCACAATTAATAGTAATAATAATAATAATAATAATAATAATAATAATAATAATAATAATAATAATAAACATTGAATCCGAAGTCCATTCAATTGAGGTCCGTTAAATAAAGGATTTATTGTTATTCAGATGTTACTAGAGGTTGTTTTGAACACATAATAACTATGCGTATAGTAATTAACTTTGCAATTGTTACTTGTTTGGTGTCTTTACCTAGTACAGTATGGCTTCGAACTTTAAAAAATTAGTTTCTTTTTAATGCAAGTCTTCGGTGAAATTTTGGTCAAAAATGGAAAAAAATACGACTTTTAGTTCTTCAGTATTATATTAGGAACAAATTTTCTATTTTAATATGGCGCTTTCCTCTGGAAAGTTCTAGGGCAAGAGGAAGATGGTAATGTACAGTTTTTCACATTTGAATTTTAAAATTAATTTTCTCTAATATTTTTTTCATCATTTTGTTGCATTTAAAATCGACTATGCGATACAGTTTTCATGCAATTGTCTTGAAATTTTCAGCAATTTTGTATAAATACTAAACTAAAAATCGGATTTGGGATTTTTTCACAGTATTACTAATAATGATTAAATAATAGGCAGGTAATTTAAAATGCGAAAAGAAAATTCTTATCAATATTTAAATTTTTTTTTGTAGAAAAGTAACAGTTTCTTACTTACTTACTTATTTACTTACTGGCTTTTAAGGAACCCGGAGGTTCATTGCCGCCCTCACATAAGCCCGCCATTGGTTCCTATCCGAGCAAGATTAATCCATTCTCTATCATCATATCCCACCTCCCTCAAGTCCATTTTAATATTATCTTCCCATCTACGTCTCGGTCTCCCTAAAGGTCTTTTTCCCTCCGGCCTCCCAACTAACACCCTATATGCATTTCTGGATTCGCACATACGTGCTACATGCCCTGCCTATCTCAAACGTCTGGATTTAATGTTCCTAATTATGTCAGGTGAAGAATACAATGCGTGCAGTTCTATGTTGTTTAACTTTCTCCATTCTCCTGTAAGTTCATCTCTCTTAGCCCCAAATATTTTCCTAAGCACCTTATTCTCAAACATCCTTAACCTATGTTCCTCTCTCAAAGTGAGAGTCCAAGTTTCACAACCGTAACGAATAACCGGTAATATAACTGTTTTATAAATTCTAATTTTCAGATTTTTTGACAGCAGACTGAATGATAAATGCTTCTTAACCGAATAATAACAGACATTTCCCATATTTATTCTGTGTTTAATTTCCTCCCGAGTGTCATTTAACAACAGTTTCTTAAAAACCCAAATCAGTTTGTTTATGTTGGTCTTACGAGGCAAGTATTAAATTTATAGATAGAAATTTGAAACCGTTCATCGCATGGTGCATATTGATGAAATAAAAATTTAGCGATTAAAAATGTAATTAAACTTAATATCTCAGGAATGATACATTATACGACAATGCAATTTGGGATGTTGTATTAACATTGCATTTTCATGGTCATGTAAAAATTTGAAGTTTATAGGTTAATAAATACAAATTTTAGGTTTTTCACCGATACACTGCCTTACTATTATATTCTAGAAAAATATTTTAGATGAAACTTTAATTTTTTAGGAAAACCATAGAATCTAAATGTTATACCATCATTTCATATGATATTCTGAAATATTTCTGTGCCACACGAAGAGTGTACATTTAAAAGTTGTCCATATAATTTTCTCAAAGGCCACTTCCTATTATAATGTTTAGGAAAATTATTATTGAGTTTTATTTATTCCTTTGATATATTGATTTCTAGCATTCTTACATGGACCCCTCTACAATTATTACTGGAAATAGTAATGTAGAATAAACTACAAACGGGTGAGTTCTCTTTTGTGCTGAAGCGAAGTGGTGCGGATGCACGACCGGAATATCCCTTCGCGGTTGGTATTTAATTTTGAAAATGCTCTTGGAAACTCTTATAAAATGCCATGTATTCGTCAAATTATCTAAAAATGCTCTTCGAATTGTAGCAGATCTGTACAATTACAGAAAAATGGAGAGTTTGATTATGATAGATAGACAGACAGACAGACAGACAGGTAGGTAGTTTATTTTGCAAAAACATGTGGAACATGTATGGCATCGTCATATACAATTAAAAATACATGATATCATACAATGGATACAAATTAAGATACATGAATATTAAAAAACTCATCGACATCATACAATGGATTTGCCAATAATATAGTCCTAATTCGTGTCCTAAACACTCGGAATGGAAGATTCCTTATATCAACAGGTAGACTATTAAATAATTTAAAAGCAAAGAATATAAAACTATTTTGAGTAATACTGTATTCACATTTGTCAATAAATAAATTTGTATTATTTCTTGTAGAATATTTATGATCAGAAGTACATGCTATGTAATTATTAATGTTATTCCGAATGTAAAGAAGACAGACCAATACATACAGTACATAGATGGCAATGTCAAGATTTGTGACCTTATAAAAAGAGGTTTACAATGAGTCGTATTTGGTACTCCATAAATTAATCTTAAAGCTTCCTTTTGTAATATGAAAACAGCTTGAGCAGAAGTATGGTGACCCCAAAGAATAATACCATAATTTAAATGACTTTGTATATGGTTAGAAACAGGTGTGTCACAGTGAATCGTGGCGGGACCATGATTTGATTACATATCTTCATAATATCTCATTATTTATTCGTACGCCGTATATGTCTGGATCAGAGTGAGAACCTCGCTATAGCTATCAATATAAATCAGGAAAAGCAATGGTACATTACTGAGAAAAGGTAGCCTATAGCGCAGATTTTATCCATCGTTGGTGAAGTGCTGTTATATAAAACTTTCAGTATTTCGAAGTAGGAGCTCCATCGTTACGTAAACAAAAGGGAGAGGAGGCTATCCTACTATTCGGTGTTACGAATAATCAAGTTCACGTGAGCGGTCACTGTATTGTTGTTGCATTACCGTTTTGTCATCTTTGAAATGATTTTGAAACACTGTAGTTTTCAAGGATGTTGAAATAATTCGTAACGAGGCGAAAATAAATTAGTTGAGACAAATAAAATAAGAGAGGAATGGTGGATAACTAAATAAAAATTACTTTTTTGTGGTTAGATATTTTATTGAAATTCTTGTGAACTTATTCCCAATTACATTACACTTTTCTCTAAGCCATGAGTTCGATCGGATTTGGAATATTGATTCATACTTAACTTTTGTGCTGTAGATTCATATCCTGAGTTAGAAAAGTTGTTAAAATGCAAACTGAAACGAAAAATTTTGAAGAAATCTCAAGATCGACTGAGATGGTATTGAATGGAATGAGGAAACATACAAGGGAGTAGGCTATATCTTGGGAAGGATAGTGAGAAACCACTTTTATAAACAACACAACCGCGTGTGCGTGTGTGTATCTGTGTGTGTATATATACTCTACATATATGTCTGTATGTATGTATGTATGTATGTATGTATGTATGTATGTATGTATGTATGTATGTATGTATGTATGTATGTATGTATGTATATTAAAACTACAGTTTTCACAGAACTGTTCTTCATATGTAGGCCTACTGTAGAATCATTTTGTGGAAGTTCTTTGAATATTAATTGCTTTGTATTTTTAATTATGTTTATAAATTTATAATTCGGTTCAAGATGCTTGTAATATTAAAGGATCTTTCAACTATCTGCAAATTAGCATCCATTTGTTGTCTTGTAGAGTCGTTTACACAGTGGTACGGGTTGTTATTAGAATGCTTATACTGTAGATGTGTTATAATGTTTGCGTGACTAGGTATTAATAGTACATTATGCAACGAGCTTATAATGGTACTAATTAAGACTCAAGTATGTTTGTTTATGAAACGAGCGCAAGCGAGTTTCATAATTTTCATACGAGCATCTTACTTACCATTATAGGAAAGTTTCATACGACTTTTTATGCTCGACCATATTTCTAACTTGAAATTATTCAAAAGTCATGTTATGGTTATGTAAGTCAGTAGCGAACTGACCTGAATTGTGACATGTGCGCAGACGCGAAAGTATTGATTTTTTCCGAGGCCGAATACGATGAAAATTAGACTTGATATAACCTGGAAATTGATTTAGAATTGAAAAACGAGATGACAAATTGAATTTATTTGAATATTATTTATAATTAACGCTAATTATTATAGTAACAGAACGTAACCTTCTGCGACAGTATTGGATTTCCAGCCTCCGTGACTTTTCGCTAATTGTCTTTCGAGTGCATATCCGAGAATAATCGATACTTGCGGTTTTATAACGGTACAAAGGTGATTTGTCATTGGCTGAACACCTGAACTTTAATGAATAGGTGTACTTTAATGAGGTGCATTAAAGGGCTACTACCAGGTGTATAATTACTACATTTCGGCATGGTCGAGCATAAACGATATTAAAATCCATTCTCTTGTAGACGTATTATTAAATTCTCGTTCTAGAGATCGGAGAATTACTTAAGTCTTATCAGTGGGAGTATATTTTGCTGTTTAGAGTACGGTGAAATGATAATTACAGAGTAATTTATGTTTTGATCTTTTTTAATGAAAGTGGAATGCCTTCTTTTGTAGACACAAGAAAAGATTTCCTGTCAAGCACTAGTGGCACTGGAGTATCCTTGCAAGGCGCAACCTCGTAACGTGAGAGAATGTGTATGAGGCCTGTTTTAGTCTGCATCAGTCCAAATCGCATTCCTGAAACAAGACAAAGTATGTCTCATAAGTACATAATGAAATTCACTTGAAAGTCTGAGGTAGATGTTATTTGGAAAATGTGCTAATCAGATTGTTGTTGAGAATTGTCTGTAAATATAATATGTTTGTGCCCCTTTTCGGTGTGAAATGCTGTGTTTGTGTTAGGTGGAGGTCAAGGATGGTGACATCCTACTTCGCTAGAATTCCACACTGATGATCTAGTACAGTATTCTAGTGTTTGCGCAAAAGCGAAGTCATAAAGTACTCGACGCCATACGTTACAAGGGTATCGTCCAACAAATGGAGGTCGAAACTTGTAAATAATAATAATAATAATAATAATAATAATAATAATAATAATCATCATCATCATCATCATCGTCTTCATCATCACAGGTCTGTTCACTTTTCAGAGGACGCCTTTTCACAGATTTCAGATGGGGTTTTCCATCCAATTTTTTCTCTCAGACTCCGTTGTGCCACGGCTCTTAAAGTACCTCCTCTCCGCGATCTCCTAGCTTTTTCCTTGGTACCTTTTTCCTGGGGCGAGACCATTTTAAAACAGTATACAAGAAAAAATTAATGGACCGCTTGTTTATTCTAAGTCACAGATAGAAGACACTGCACATACTTAGAGACCTAGAGCACAGATACATAAGTTATCGTTGATGGAGTTATTTAAATTCGTTCTATTTTTAATATTGCCATAACTCGTTTTAAGACGCACTTGAAGAGATGCCAAGACAATGGATTTGCTGTAAATAGCTATAGGCCTATCTATACATACAGGGCTTGCATTTCAAAACTTCCCAGTCTAAATAACTAATTATTTAAATCGGTAGATCAGATGGCTCGGACTTCAGCTGTCATGCAGACGAGAGCGGTTCGAGCCTCATCCTAGTGAATTTTTATTATTTTCTGAATAACATTAAAATGGAGTTTTACAGAGTCTTGGGACCGATGTTTCGTTTGTAAGTGGAATTAGGGAATTACTGTCAATTCTTTTTAGTTTACTTGGATTGCTCTGTGCTACATATAGTATATAGATGAGGATTTAATCAGGAATTATACATACAGATGCGTTAAACTAATAGAGTTTGTCGTTAAATTCAGTGTACGGGTATTTTGACAATACGTGCTTTGCAACAACAACAAAAAAAGCTATTTTGTAAGTTGCGCCCTCCTCACCTATTATTAGAATTCAACCACTCTCCATAAAACACATATATTAATATGCAAGTGGCACATACAAAACACGTTATGTCATATACCCTAACTTATTAACAGACATAAAAGTGTATAATTCAATAGCTAGCTTTATCCTTTCGTCAGTTCGTATCATAAACTATAACAGCTGATGTCCTGATCTAAACTTTCTCGCCCTGAAGAAGAACAATCCAGTTTTTTGTTCGTATTCTCAATTTCCCTATTCCGACCTGGCATCGAAGATGGTAGATAATATTTTCTTCGAAGTTTTTTCTTTTCTTTTCTTTTCTTTTCTTTTTTTTTTTTTACAGTGCGCTAGAATGTGCTTCATTGACTCCTCTTCGACACAATGGATAGATGCGGTCTCGTCCCGCGGTGATAATTTTATAACCTTTCCATGCACTCATTCTTAGCCACATCAAATCCGCTATCTTTGCTACAAGAATATATATTCTTACCCTTCTCCCAATTAAGCATAAGGTGTGATTGTAAATGCAGTGAGGATATTTCCGAACATTGGAGCTCAGTTTCTTACCTCTGATATCAATTAAACGGATCTTCACATTACTCCATACATTTCTTCTATTATTTACTCCTTTTTCTCACACCAAACCCATTCCTATGATGCAGCCCTGATAGTATATATTTTACTTTATGTAGCTTATAAAACCCGAATGCGCAAACAGAGGAGAGAAAACAAAAATTTCAATTGGATTGGCTCGCCAATTGAGAATAATCGAGCTAGCCCTGTAACAGGCATTACAGAAGGCTCTTTCCCTAATGAGATTTCATGAGCTATTCTTATCCTATTAGTTATCATTAGGCTTGACCTTGTCCAAGAAAATAAGAAAAAAGAAAGAAAACCGATAATGATGACCATCACTTTCCTCCGCCTACGTCTGCCTCAGATCTGTTAAAGCTATCATTCTCGTCCGCTCCCATTACGCTTAAAGTTGCTCATGTGAATGCACAAAGCTTATTGTCCCAATTAATTTTTCTCCATCTTCTAACCGCTTGAACTTCATTGCATACTTGTGTCTGAGTCCTGACTTCAATCCACAATTCCCTCTTCACTCATCCATTTGGATGGGAATACACAACTTCGAAATTACAGAACAGGATATAGGGGAGGTATCATAGCAGCTTATATTAGAAATGATCTCCAACCTAAAATTATTCTATACTCTCTCTCCCAGTGTTCAACCCGTCCAGAACTCCTCTACGCACAGAAAATCCTAGGACACCGACAACTACCAGTACCCGCTATCTGAGCACGTGGAGTACTCGCTTCCATGTAATAAACGGATATCCAAGATAATATCTTTTAGGGACGTGAATAACATCGAACGAAACTCAACTTAAAGCTGACACTTTAGAATTGCCTTGAAATTCTACAGTGACTTCATTTGCAAACGTGGCCGCATAGCGGGGATTTGCTTGGCCTCGCTTTGCGCTGCTTGTAACCGGTTATGTCCTCCTTCACTCTCCCGTCTTTTAGTGTGCTCGCTAAATCAGTTGAAGCGAAGTCTTTGTGCTGTACGGAAGTTTACACGTGTTTCAGTGTGTTTCTACAGTCTGTTAGTGCTGTTATCATGTCAAAAAGTCAGTATACGTTAGAACACAGAATATTTATGTGATTCCTATGTGAAAACAAACTTTTGTAGAGAAGTGAGACGGCGATTTATAGACAGATTCCCTGCTGTTCGTGCGACCCATAGAGAAACGGTTCGTAATCTCGTGAATAGGTTTAGGCAAACGGGATCCGTTCTTGATAATAAACCAAGAGTAAATCGCCTTGCTCTTACAGAGAGAAAATTCGATGATATCGGGCAAAAATTAGAAAAAGTCCAAGGAAATCTCTGAGAAAATTTGTTCAGGGATCAGAAATTTCGCAAACCTCGGCTTGGATTGCCACTAAACTTTTAAAATCCCCTTTGGGCCTGCACACTGAAACACGTGGTCTCATTGAAACTGATTTAGCTGGCATACTGAGGGACGGTAGAGTGAAGAGGGGCATAAACGGTCAGAAGCAGTGCAACGCAAGGCCAAGCAAATCCCCACCAGCCAGCCACGGGTCCAAATGAAGTCATTGTATTTGGAACTTACAGTGTGAAGTGGACAGACAAAATAAGAAATGAAGCTATATTGGAAAGAGTGGGTGAAGAAAGAATTATGCTGAAACTGATCAGGAAGACGAAAAGGAATTGGTTGGACAACTGACTGAGAAGAAACTGCCTACTGAAGGATGCACTGGAAGGAATGATGAATAGGAGAAGAGTTCGGGACAGAAGAAGTTATCAGATGATAGTCAACATTAGGATATATGGATCATATGAGGAGAGAAAGAGGAAGGCAGAAAAGAGGAAAGATTTGAGAATGCTGGGTTTGCAGTGAAAGACCTGACCTTAGACGGAACACTGAATTAATGAATACTGTTAACGAGAAAGTGAAAGCTTTCATTGATATGATACAACCATATGACACATGCACCTGTAAAGATTAGACGAATATCCAGACTTCCTGCCCATGAATGACGACACAAGAGAACTAAAAGTGGCGAAAAGGGGGGCGGCTTTTCGTACTTACAAGCGTCATAAAACCGATAATAACTAGCAGCATTACAAAAGCCTAAGAAACAAAACGATGCAAATAATACTTAATGCCAAAATTCAGTACAGCCATAGACTCATCGAACCTAACGCCATAGGGAACAACTTATGGAGAAACCTGCGCGCAATGAGACTATGTAAACAAAAACCGCACACTGATACTACTAGCATTTCACTCGACGAACTAAATAACCATTATACTTCATTACCATCCAATTATCCTGACAGTTTCACAAAACAAGTTTTAAGTAAGCTCATCTTCCGATCCCCACCCTTTCTGTCTGATGTTTCTCCTACAGACGTAATTAAATCTTTAGAAGGTATCAAAACGAAAACACAAGGCACCGATGATAGTACCATAATAATCCTTAATAAAATAATCGGCATTATTCTTTCAGCTCTTCTACATATCTTCAACGCTTCTCTTATCACATCCTCCTACCCTGTACAATGGAAATATGCTCTTGTTCGACTCCTCCCTAAATTCACCCAGCCTACCACGTCAACAGACTACAGATCAAAAAGTATTCTTCCAACATTATCTAGAGTACTAGAACGTATAGTCCACAAGCAGATCACCGACTACTTGGACTCGTATAATCTCCTTGACCCAATCCAGTCTGGTTTCAGACCAAACCATAGCACCTCTACTGCCCTACTTAAGATGCTTGTGAAGCTATGGATAGTCGCCAAGTGACCTTACTGTTACTACTGGACTTATCTCGAACATTTAAGATAGTCGACATTGATATTCTTATTGCAAAGCTGAAAATGTTGCATTTAGTCAGACACGGCAATCATGAGAATGGAGTCTTACTTTAGTGATCGTTATCAATGTATTCGTATGTCACACAATAATCGGTTTTCTTCATGGCGAGACGTGAAGGAATGAATCTCTCAAGGATCTGTACTAAGGCCTCTAATTTTCGCTATTTACATTAACGACATCTCTACTGTCCTTAAACATTGTCAACACCATCTCTATGCAAATGATCTTCACTTAAGGACAGCCTATCAAAATTAATCATGATCTCATATCAATCGGTAGCTGGACTAGAAAATGCTGGCTAAATCTTAATCCATGTGAAACGCAAGTAATTCTATTAGGATAAATATTTTTATTTAACAGAACTAGACTCTTGCGAAAGTAATTTGCTTTACATGACCAAGTTTTTTTTAAATTTTTTCCTTTTCTTTATTATCTTGATATTTTACTAACCGTTTATATCTTTATGCTATATAGTACGTTTTCGCCATTCAACCTATTATGTCTTGTAACTCGCTTATAGTATATATGTTACTGTAAATGTACGAAGACCGGTAAATGTTAGAATTTACCGGTATAACCTAACATTTACCGTTATAGTACGGTAAAACCCCAAAATATTTTATTAGATGCACACATTTTGAACTTTTACCAAGAAATATTGGTAAATCTCAGGATTTACCTATGCGAGCTGGTAAAAGCTAAATCGAAGAATCCAGAACGAAGAATCCCGCCTCCGTTGTGCAGATTCGGACATGTTTGCAGGATCGATAAAGTGAAGCGATTCTGAGAGGCTGCCAAGGAACGTCTTGAAATGCAAGCGAAAAAAAATGAAAGCAGCCACTTGTAACAAAATTCCAAAACTTTCAGCCGGACAGAATGTGAGAATCAAATTACCGGTTGCAAAAATTGACGCAAAATCAATAATAACAGTGATCATAAATATTTAAGATGAGTATTATCAATTTGGTACCAAAGCTGGCAAACTGAAGTCTTTGTACACTAGGAACCAATTTACATTTTGCAAATACAATTTTATCAGAATCGAAGGAGTACGAAAAGAAGAAATTAGTGTACGGGAAGTGGTTGGAGGACAAGGGTTCAAAAAGTGTAAATGTTTAAAAAGTGTTCAACAAAAAAGTGCTTGTGCAAATCATCTCCCATGTTGTGTAATTCTAAAAGTAATAACAGCCAACCTTGTTGTAACAAGAATTAACATTCATAATGTTTTACTTTATTTGTGAAACTAGACTGTTTGAGGGAATGTAAAGGTTTTGTTAATTTTTGTATTAGTGGTTAAAACTATAATATTTTTCACTATTTTTAATATGGAATAGGCATATTGTTTATTATACTCACATTAGAATGTATGAATATTTGAATAACTTCAATTTAAAATAAATACAAATTATTTCAGTTACTGCTGAGGTGATTTTTATTTATGTTTTAAATAGATAAGAATAAAAAATGAATCGGAAATAGATATGTGAAAGTACGAAGAACAGAAAATTTTAATAAAGATTTTTTTTTACTAAATTAATACGATTTTACCACAGCTGATCGGTAAATCCTGAGATTTACCAACATCTCTTGGTAAAAGTTCAAAATGTATACATATAATAAGATAATTCGGGGTTTTACCACACTATAACGGTAAATGTTAGGTTATACCGGTAAATCTTAGAATTTACCGGTCTTCGTACATTTACAGTAACATATAAATGTACACTCAACGGCAAAAAGAATGGGCCGACTTATGGTCGATAGAAATGCTAAGTTCTATCGACCGGTTCACTTTTGTAAACACACTGCACTCCAAGGCATTGCTGTCGTGTCTCTTCATTGAAAGTCATACGTCTACAATTTAGTCAACCTTACGATCTGTGTGTGGCCCAGTGGTAAGATGTGTGAAATTTGTACCACAGGTTGTAAGTTCGGCTCCCGGTAAGGTAAAATTATTATTTTTTAATTAATTTATTAGTTTAAATGTGAAATGGAATTTGTTCATAAACTTTGTTATGCCTGCTTCGAAAAATATTATTGCCCATCACCTGTGGGCTATTAATAGGCGAGATCTAGCCTGTACCTTTTTCACATTCTGAAAAACTGGACGCATATTAAACATAAATAAATAATTAAATAAACAAAAAACAGTTTGTTAATATATTAAAAAAAATACCTATGGTTAGGTAACAGTATTTCGTCCGCAAGCCACCTGCGTCAACAACTGCCCTCATTCTGCGCGGCATGGAGTCCACAAGATTATGAAACAAGTCTAAATCCATGACCACCTCCTTCCACGCATCTAGAACTCTGTCCCACAATTCGTCACCTGTCTGAACGGGTGGTTGTTTTGCCAAATTAGAGCGTAGGATCCGTTTGACTGTAGCCCACAAATTTTCAATCGGATTCATATCTGGTGATTTTGGAGACCAATCGACCAGGTCGACATCAGGCCTCATCAGGCCATTGAATCCCGTTGGCGGTGTGTACCGGGTGATTATCCTGCTGGAAGAAAAGTGTTCCTTCTGGATATCTTCCTCGGGCGGAAGAGATCATTACATTTGCCAAAATGTGTTTGTAGAGTTCTGCCGTAAACCGACCGTGGATGCGTTCCAGAAGTACTGCCCCATCGTATGACATCCAGAACCAACACGTGACGCTTATGCGATCCGACCTGTTAAGTCGTCTCACGAAGCGTTCATCGTATTGGTGGCCATCCATACGATAAACTAGGGCAGGACCATCGTTGTTACTGGATACAATTACCTCGTCGGTGAAAATGACATTTCTCCAATCGAAGTCGTGTCGGAGAGTAGCATACGTTAGACGGTCCACGGCATCCTCCATCGTCAAATGCTCTCTCCTCACAGGTCGACGTCACCGTAGGCCATGCTCTCTGAAACGTCTCCTCACGGTTTGTGGGGAACCTGCAGAATTGGACGTCACCTCGAATTGGGAGGAAGTTTTAAAGGGGTGGTTCTCAACTTCTCTCAGTAACATGGCGTCCTCTTCCCTTGTAGAAATGTGCGGCCGACCAAGAATGGGACGATTCACAACTTCACTATTCTCGATAAACAATTTAGCCTAGCAGTTGACAATGGGACTCCAATTTATCTGGCCGCCATTGACGCAGAATAACCTACGCGAACCAGTGCAATGACTTGTTGGCGGAGTTGTCTCTCTGCCATCTTCAAGCATGATGACGAGGCAGAACGTTTTATTAACAGACAGGAGTATTGCTTGGAAAAGAGAGGTAGGTTTATTATTTATTACAGTTTGTGTGCGTATTCTAAGAGATGTCGCCATATAAATATAGCTTTGCGAGACATATATGATGGCAAATTTGTAATTAAAAAAAATTGTGGGAGATTCGAATCTTGAGCTACTACTATTAACTCGTTCAATAGACCAATGTCGTAACGACTTAGCTACTGAGACTGTTAATATCGTTTCGGCGTAATACGTGGTTTTCCTGTTCATATTCGCTTTGGTTGATTTTGTATTTATCAATTTTATTATTATTATTATTATTATTATTATTATTATTATTATTATTATTATTTCACTCTTCAGAGGTCCTGATATATCTTGAATCAACGATCCATTCGATTTTATAATATATTTTAGACTCTTAAACATAATACAGCAAATTTAAATGTTTAATTATGTGTTACCTGGTGAACTACGGCTTTGACGAGACGATCATGCGCAATGTTATGTTTCTGGACCTTTGAAATTTTCGGGGGGCCAATCTTTTTGCCGTTATGTGTACATTCTATCTCCAGTGATTTCGTTATCATCTAATTTTTTTATATTCTCATTCTCTCGATGCGTCTCTTATTGATATAATATACGTAATCGTCGGGTTTATCTTGAGCAGTTTATGTCTTATAAGTTGTGGTCTATATGAGCCCTTCAGTAAAATAGTGGGCCGTGTCCATAATATCACATTTCGAGAAAACTGCATTTGTTTACATAAATTGTTTTATATGATACATTATAAAATAGTATACACACTACAAGTACTTCATTAGTTGCAAAAGAGTCAGTAACATACGCAAAATGTAATTGTTAACAAAAATGCTTTTGATTGGTTGTAGTGGTACAAAATTACTGTTCTTCTAATTACTAAATGGCAAAACTTAAAGAGAACATTGGTCCATGTCCATTTTATTCATGTCCACTGTTCACAACATACAGATTTCATGACATAACATAGCACATCACTAACTAAATCACATTTCCTTTGCAATGAACACTTTAGGCATTGGTTCATTATTCTCCCGCTGCTGTTCAGAAATAAAAATCTCATCTTCACTATCTTCACCCTCGGATGTAAGATTCCGGAAAGCCACTGGCGTGGCTCAGTCGGTTAAGGCCCTTGCCTGCCGGTCTGAAGTTTCGCTCGGCCGCGGATTCGATCCCTGCTTGGGCTGATTAACTGGTTGGGTTTTCTCCGAAGTTTTCTCCAACCGTAAGGGGAATGCCAGATAATCTATGGCGAATCCTCGGCCTCATCTCGCCAAATACCATCTCGCTATCACCAATCTCATCGACGCTAAATAACCCCGTAGTTGATAGAGCGTCGTTAAATGACTAACTTAAAGAAAAAAAAGATTCTGGAAAAATCTGTGGTGCACTGATGGTATATAAGGAAGAAATTGCTTGAGATCCTTCAATTTAGCTTCAGTGAGTTCTCTTCCTTCTGGATATAAAATAACTGGACCAACACCAGTTGTGGATGAAGGGCAACCTTTCTTTCGTCTTGAAAAGTTCACAATCTTCCAAGTTTCTAAATCATTTAATAAGTACTTGAATTTCATCATCATTGCGTCTCTAGATTCTATACGTAGACACTGAATGTGTAACCATTTAATCTGTTGTCCAACAGTCTTATGTCTGTTAACAGCAACGTCTTTCACTCAATCAGCAAGTGACAGAAAATCGTTTTTCTGCATTTTAATAACCTTGAATGGTTTATTTTTCTTTGCTTTTGATGTCAATGCCATCCAATGGTCAGTAATGTATAAGTCGTGCTTGTGGCAAGCTCTTTCAACCACACCAAAATCGGAATCATTTGGTAGAAAACTGTGCTGTGGCATGTTCTCACAAATATTTGTTCAAAACTTCTAACGCCTTTTGCTGATAAGAAAACATCCTATCATAGCTATCTTGAAGTTTTGATTTTGGCTTCCACAACTGTCAGATTATGTTACAATATCTTTAACACTATTCTTTAACCTTTCTTGACAGTACTTCATTACACATGAACCAATTTCACCTTGTCCTCTTGAAGCAATTTGCTTCATGCCACTTAAACATTGAACACAAATATATGTTATATTATAGCATATATACTTACTCTTAGCACTTCCAGAATCACTGATATGAGTGAAATATACTTCAGATCCCGCCATTTCAATCAGCTGCTGGACATGACCCATTATATTACTAAACAAAATGTTTCTACTTCTTCGAAGTACACAAGTATGGCACCAGATGCAAGGGAAATTCACTTTTCTGGACGTGATCCATATTTTTACTGATACATATGCTCTTTAACTTTCAGAAGATGTACATATCTTGAAATGCACCGAAAGTGAACATGACCAGTTTTTTACTGAAGGGATCATATATTCCCCTTATATTGTGTAACTAGTCTTAATTATATGTAATTTTCTACTTTATTTTATATAATTTCTAAGGTATCTTCTTTTGTGTTGTTTTGTATTCTGTTTATGCATTTCATATATATTATTGAAATCTGGTTGAGTGGAAGAGAAGGCCTTATGGCCTTAACTCTGCCAGGCAAAAAACTATTACTGCTACTACTACTACTACTACTACTACTACTACTACTACTACTACTACTACTACTACTACTACACATAGATCTTCCGTTCCAGCTTATCGCATGGCGTCATATTTTCATGCCCACTAACTGATAACGTGAGAAGTGACAGAGACCATTTTACACTTTAAGATTTATCTGAAATACGCTGACGTAATATGAATACAACAATGCTATATTCACATTATCTAGTGTAAACCGTACTTCATACGAGTAGAACTTTAATCGTCAAGAGCTTCATAACAAACGACTTAATCTCCACTCCAGTATGACCGACAGGAGCACTTTGTTTCTGCACACTTTGAAACGTTTGTTGCTGGGCTATAGGCGCATTTCCATCCACACCAGCTGACTACATCAAGGTTCGTGGAGTATCTAGGTTTTGAGCAGGCAATGCATTCGTCTGCAGATCATACCAAATAGTGCCTTTCCACCGACAATCGGGAAATACTTTGGCGTGATAACGAAATGAGATTTGGACGGAATGAGATTGTCTAACGTGAGGGAATGTAAGAACCCTGAGAATACACCCCAACTTAAACCTTGTCCGTCAAAAATGACCGGAACTCGAATCAGACGGACTGCATGACAGGCTTAAGGTTTAGTCCACACACAGCATCGCAGGACTGAAAATGATATTACTAGAACATCGATAATATAATTAGGGTAAACTAGGGTCTGTTGGACAGTCTGGCATGTTGGACACTCCGTACTTTAACGTGTTACCACGCCACTTGTGGGCACCAATTTCTGCTAGAAGTCAATGACGGAAGTAACCCCACTCGTGGCTACTTCCGTCATTGACTTCTAGCTGAATGTGGTGCCTACAAGTGGCGTGGTAACACGTTAAAGTAACGAGTGTCCAACATGCCCGACTGTCCAACAGACCCTAGTTTACCCTATTATAGGTTTTAATTTTAATAGGTTGGGTAACGAAGTACAATAACATCACACTTGCATTTCCTACGACAGTCAAATCTTGATATATTGTCTGTTTCGGTTTAAGAATAGGCCCAGTTCAGTTTTCAATTATATCTAGACTTCAGAGTGCACGCTTTCTTTTGTGCTCGAAAGACAATGTTTAGACGTTTTCCCTCAATTTATGACGTATAGGGAAAATATTTGGATCAGGTTTTCACACATATTATGTACATCCTGTTACCACTAGAGTAAAGCTAATTTTTGCTTTCTGCCCATTAGTGCAGTCGTCGTGATGTATTTGAAACACTTAACGAAAAAGAAAATATCACTGAACGTTATTTTTCTGAAAACCGAACGTAAAGATAATCTTTATATTTTTCTCACACAAACATTGCCAAATATAGGTCCTAAGCATAGAATTTTGTTCACAAGATGTGAAACGGAGTCTTAATTATCTGTCATTCAATAACTGTAACAAATTTGCATACACGCTTAACGTATGGGAATAAGATCTACAAAAATATATATGAAATGGAAGTTCTTGTAGGAAAACATTCCTAGAGTAGAAGAAAACTTGTAAAATTATTTGGAAATAACTATTTAATTCCAGTAGTTTTAGAGAGTGAATGAAATGGCACAAGATCCTAGTTGGTTTTAGTACAACTTTGTAATTAGCAGTTTGGAAAAGTGCTAAAGAATTGTACCCTGCACTTTAAAATCCAAACCTTTTGTATTTTGTCTGCGATGTGGGCCGTGAAAAGTTTTGTGATATAAGCCGTGAATTCGTGAACGGAAAGAAAATTAGAAGTATTCATCTCTGGAAATTAATTTAGCACAACTATACGCAATTTACAAGATGTGTGTCGTTTACTCCACATTGTTTGTTTAACCTTAACCTGTTACATTACATCGAACTTATGCTCTTTGTATCTTTGAACTCGATATTTGAACTGGCCCTGAAAATATCTTGTTGCACTTTGCAGACAGTAGGCCTATATTAGACATACAACATGCATATACTTATGCTTATATATACGTATATACATTTATATATTTACTTTGTCTAGAAAGCCATTGACGCGCGTTCGGCACGTTTGCGTGTTGATTTGGAGCTGTGCGGGAATGGATTCGATTGCCACTTGGGTTCACAACTGGTTAAATTTTTACCGAGGTTTTCCTTAACTGTAATGTGTATGTCACATAATACCACGGATAGTCCTCGGTCTCATCTCGTCAAATACGGTGAAAGCCCGCTAATTCGGAATTCGCGATAATTCGAACAGCTTCTTGGAGATTAATTTTCACAACACTGAAGGTGAAAAATGTGGTAATAAATTCATATTATCAGTCATGAGATTAATTTAGATACATTAACACTATGAGAAATACTATCTTCCTAGAAGAAATGTGTCATGATATACAACCTTTGACACGGAAAATAGTTGCTCTCCTGTAGCGTGAATTTGTCTAAGAGTCGTTCTGGTCAATGCGAGATTCACACGACAAGATAAGCTCCGAGGTCCGAGGATGAAGTCAAGTCGTAGCATTATAAAATTACTTTGCAGAACGAAAATGTACATTTCTTCGATCAAATTTCTACACGTTTGAAGGACAAAACTAAAACTATTTCAATAATTTATTAAATTATTATCATAATACACTGCTCTCTTAAATTGACTGAGCATATTGGGAATTAAATCAATGACTTTCCCAAAACACGCTATGAAATGTTTCATATAAAACAGTTTTCATCTCGAAAAGGAAGCAAAAACGAGCAAAATTGTATTAAACTTTTTTATTTGAAATACCTCAAAGAATAATCCCTTGAAATTAATTATATTACTTACGGTTCAAACGGTATAAAACGCACGTGTGTAAACACAGCGCAGACGATGATTCCCGAGCTATTCCGAGGTGGGACTCTGTCTCTAAACAGTCACCAATTTCCGTGTCAAGGGGTGTACATAAAGAACAGCAGCGAAAACAGACGCAGACAACACTTACCTCTTCCTTTAAACTAAAGCACAATCTGGAAGTTCCAAAGCTAATACTTCCTAAACATTAGACTAATTGAGTTGAACTATAATTATTTATGCAACAAGTGGATAATCTTGATGATTACAGTATGAGTGAATGTCGCACTCACTATCGTTAGTGCGACAATTTTCACGAGTGTTATAATGTTATCAACGAGTTGGATACAACAATTTATGGCATTCTTGGCATTATAAATTGTAGTAAATAAATTATGAAATAATTCGGCATCCATATCTGACATAAGTGTTGATATGTTCCTATTGATCGTATCGATTAGTTGCGCCTGGCATTGGCATTGAATAAGGAGAAATAGAAGACCTTGCAGGTATTACAAACTCTAGTTATACCTTAGGTATCAAATTGTATGTTACAAATGTTCCTTTATTTTGTTAATATAGTTTCTGTGAATCACAGAACTGTTTTATGTGATATTACAAAAGTGCTACAAATTGTTACTTACTTACTGGCTTTTAAGGAATCCGGAGGTTCATTGCCGCCGTCACATAAGCCCGCCATTGGTCCCTATCCTGAGCAAGATTAATCCAGTCTCTACCATCATCCCACCTCCCTCAAATCCATTTTAATATTATCTTCCCACCTATGTCTCGGCCTCCCCAAAGGTCTTTTTCCCTCCGGCCTCCCAACTAACACTCTATATGCATTTCTGGATTCGCCCATACGTGCTACATGCCCTGCCCATCTCAAACGTCTGGATTTTATGTCCCTAATTATGTCAGGTGAAGAATACAATGCGTGCAGCTCTGCATTGTGTAACTTTCTCCATTCCCCTGTAACTTCATCCCTCTTAGCCCCAAATATTTTCCTAATAACCTTATTCTCAAACACCCTTAATCTCTGTTCCTCTGTCAAAGTGAGAGTCCAAGTTTCACAACCATACAGAACAACCGGTAATATAACTGTTTTATAAATTCTAACTTTCAGATTTTTTGACAGAAGACTAGATGACAAAAGCTTCTCAACCGAATAATAACACGCATTTCCCATATTTATTCTGCGTTTAATTTCCTCCCAAGTGTCATTTATATTTGTTACTGTTGCTCCAAGATATTTGAATTTTTCCACCTCTTCGAAAGATAAATCTCCAATTTTTGTAGTTCCATTTCGTAGAATATTCTGGTCACGAGACATAATCATATACTTAGTCTTTTCGGGATTTACTTCCAACCCTATCGCTTTACTTGCTTCAACTAGAATTTCCGCGTTTTCCCTAATCGTTTGTGGATTTTCTCCTAGCATATTCACGTTATGCGCATAGACAAGAAGCTGATGTAACCCATTCAACTCCAAACCCTGTCTATTATCCTGAACTTTCCTAATGGCATATTCCAGAGCGAAGTTAAAAAGTAAAGGTGATAGTGCATCTCCCTGCTTTAGCCCGCAGACACAAATTGTTAAAGATTGGAAATAAATTATACGTTACCTTCTATCCTGCATTTCATTTCTTGTTACGTGGCGCATAGAAGAGGTAAGCAAGATAGCCAGAAGAGTTACATACATTCCTACCCAAGCGTTCCGGTATTACGTCATAGCGAATACGTTATTGCTATTGTTGGCATGCCGTGCCATAATAAGCCGATTACGCATGATATTGGATGTAGTGAAACCTGTTTATAATACCAGGATGGCGTAAAAGAACTTAAATCATAATTAATGTTTCGTGTTCCATATACTGTATTTGTAAAACAGAATTATTAAACACTAATTTAGAAATAAAACAGCTATACAGTATCATTTTTAATTGTCTAAGTAATCCTGTTCCAGTAAATTTTCTAATTATAACTTTCACTAATTCAGACTGGATTTTACCCCAATTAATCCCAATCAGTGAGGTTTTACCGTATCTCGTTAACACAAATTCCATCGACCTCAAACAACCTACTAGCTGATAAATCGTCGTTAACTAATCGATAAAAAATCCTTATACGAAATACAAAGAGAAAGCATCGTTTTCGAAATGTTTTCCCAAATTCTATTTTTCAGCATCCATGGTACTAAATAGTAATTATGGCCATTATGACCATGCTATCCTTCGGACCGTCCGTCCGTGGACAGTGATTTCTCGTAAACTGTTCGACGAATTTTGTTCATATTCAGAATACCAGTAGCCACCGGCGTAGCTCAGTCGGCTGAGGTGCTTGTCTGCCGGCCTGGAGTTTCGCTCGGACGTGGATTCGATTCCCGCTTGGGCTGATTATCTGTTGGATCGAGATTTTCCCGAACCGTAAGACGAATGTCGAATAGTCTATGGTGAATCCTGGGTCTCATCTCGCCAAATATATCTCTATCCCCAATCCTGTTGACGCTAAATAACCGAGTAGTTGATACAGCGTCGTTAATAACCAACTAAAAAGTATGAGTAATTCTATCTGGGTACTATGATGTAAACTAGATACAATAATTTTAGCAAAAATTTTGATATAAAAAACACACAATGACACTTTAATCAAGAACTATAAGACGGTTTTATTACGTAGAACTGACAAGAAAAGACGGCCGACTTAATATATAGGTACTGAAAAACATTTTACTAGGAGAAATAATCAATATACATATAGAACTATTTCTGATTTTCGTTGCGAATTTGTCACTATTGAGACTGAGCTGATGATAAAGAAGGGTCCTTTATCGCTTGTTATTAAGATAATGCAAAATTAATTGAGTAAATGTATTTAATCAGTACAATATATAACATAAACGAAATATATTTCTACTTGGATTCTATAAAGAACTCCTTTTATGTACAATCCAGTGAATAAAAGCCTCATTTCCTTTTTTAATTTACATAAAATTATTTTATAAATGTATTTCCTTACAACTATACTCCAGAAAATTAAACTATAAACAGTACTATCACTGGATACATGATAAAGCATCTGAATTGTTACGAAACGTATAAACGTATGAGAAAGTATCATCTTTGTGACATTTTTTTTTTATTTGTGATCCGTGAATTGCATGTAAATGCTCAATGTTTAGTGCTACAATGTTAGTGACACTATATAAGGTAAAGTTGCCTATTTCCTTGATACCCTAATCCCGTGATAATTTTTTAAAATTGAATGTCAGTCAAAGCTTTGCCGTTCGACCATAGTGCCAGACATCTTTCTCGAAAGAGTGCATCTTTCGCCTACTTTTGAGACCTCTGTGGACTTCCTAGCAAGATACCGAACCCCGTGACATTCAGTGAAAAATACGTATTACAGAATTAGGAGTATTACCCTAAGTAATACTATCATGTCGAATTCTAAGTTGTATGGTTGGCGAGTTGGTATAGCGCTGGCCTTCTATGCCCAAGTTTGCGGGTTCGACCCCGGGCCAGGTCGATGGCATTTAAGTGTGCTTAAATGCGACAGACTCATGTCAGTAGATTTACTGGCATGTAAAAGAACTCCTGCGGGACAAAATTTTGGCATATCCGGCGATGATGATGTAACCTCTGCAGTTGCGAGCGTCGTTAAATAAAACATAGCATCTAAGTTGTATCTCACCATTAAATTTGTACTGAACATATATTTTGAACTTTTGATTTACTCTAGACGGACAAAAGGAGTCAATAGTATGGGGGAGAACGGAACAGAGTTTTCTTTTCAAACAATATAGAAATTTGCAGTTACAAAGAACAAACATCCAAGCCGTGAACACTTCTTTTGACAGCTTCTGGCAAAGGTGTGGGAAAAAAATAAGAGGGAGATAGAGAAGTAGCGTTGCCACGTTTCTTTTTGGAATTTTAGTGATGATTTTTCAAATTATTTCCATTGTGTGTGTGCCCGAAAAATGTCTCCATACGGATATATAGATGTATGAATGAAAATTTCGCTTCAAGAATATCCATAATATTGAAGTGTTGTCAAGTTCAGGTCGACGGATACTCGTCAAAATCCGTTACTTGTCAGAAATGCATTTTGGCAAAGGAGTATGGTGAGATGGCTATTTTGGAAAGGAAAGCTGCAATAACAGCGATAATGTAACCTCATCTTACATTGCTGTGAAATGCCTGCCTCCCTTTGTACTCAAGTGAAAATATAATGCGCGCGACGGTAGTAACTCTGAGAGCAATTTCCATGTACACTTAACATATTGTTCGTAAGTAATAGTAGTCCGTCTCCTTGAAGAAATCTTCGGGAAAAATGAAAGATCTACACTGTAGAAACATAGATGGAAGGAAGCTAACCACCTTCCATTTCCAGATGACATGTTTCTTCTAACAACTTCAAATGTCTAAGAGAAGCAATGACTTAAATACATAACAATAACAACATTGAAGTAAACCTGATACTGAACACAAGACAAACTAAAGTCATGCTAAACCATATAGAAAAAGATATAATAACAAACAAGAAACTTATGCAATACATTCAGGAATATCTACAACTATCTACATCTAGGACAAAAGTTACAACATTGACATCAGAAGCGAACTAATAAGCACACGTATTTTCCTACTCTCTTTATATGAAGCCCAAAACTCGACCTTTACAAAGAATCTCAAGCGAAATGCTTAGGATATTCGAGCGAAAAATATTGAGCGTCGGATTAGAAGTCGGGATCAGGAACGAAGAAATCAGGAAAAGGACAGGAATTAAAGTTGTACTGTATACTTCATCATCATAGGAGCTTGCACTAATGTAAAAATATTTTCTTAAATGCCCAGTACTTACCAATGCAGAATCTCGGTCCTTCTCCAAATGGCAAGTAGCAGTATGCGGGTCGATTCACTTTGTTTTCTTCCGAGAAGCGCTCTGGGTCGAATCTGTCGGGCTCCGGGAAGTACTGAGGGTCGTAGTGCAGGCCCAGCACGGGAATGTACACCGAAGTTCCCTCGGGAATGGTCACAGACTTGGTACAGGGGAGTTGGTATTTCGAGAAGGATCTCCTGTCCAAGAATGGAAGTATCGGGTACTTCCTCAGTGTCTCTGTAAGCAGAGTAGTTTATAAAGAGTTGGAAGCTTGTGACATTTTTATTCTCTTCAGCCGATTCTCATATTTTGTACTGTTTCCTGCTTGTCCGTTACAGATCCCTGCTCTCTCATGAGATATTCTATATAGATATCCGTCCACAAACAAGAATTTATGAGGGTAAGAACACCTGGCAAGTAAATATTACTGGAGCGCTGTCAGTAAAGGGTACCGCACTTGTGCGTGCCCTACGTTTAGGCCACTGAGCTTCAGCTTTACTTCGTTTCCAAAAGAAGACATGCTGAGTATTTCTGTTGCCATCGGCCATATTTGAACCCGAGAATTTTGGACCCAATGATAAGCATATGCCAAATCTTGAAAAACAATTTCTCGGCTCTTCTTATCATAATTATGTTCTTTCATCTCTCATGAAGGTTGGAGTCGCAGGGCTTTAATTTCCTATCAGTCCGTGACAATGCAAAGTTCGAATATGACTACATTTATGATAAATGATGAGAGAATTTTTATTTCTATATTTATAATCTTGTCTTTCAACACTTATGATGACTGATATGTCGAAGCGTGGTGAGCAAGGTTTAGGACCTATAGGACGGACAGGAAACTTGCCCTGGCCCTCGTCTACTATCATGGCATTTTCCTGAAGAGACTTAAAAGAAACCACCAAAAACCTAACTCAGAATAGCCTGCTCTTGGAATTTAACCCCGGACCTTACGAATACGAGACAAACATGCCAAAATTTTATTATTATTATTATTATTATTATTATTATTATTATTATTATTATTATTATTATTTCTAGTGTTAAGTAATCGTAATTGGTGGTTTATTTTTATCACATACAAACCACATTTCCAAACATACAGTGGAAATTCAAATGGCGTGACTATCCTAAGAGAACACATCTCTAAGGGCCGTATTCATAGACATTTTTAGCGCGGGTTTCCGGTGGATGATCAGTGTTTTTCGTATTCATAAACCAGTGTTAGCGATAGGATATGGTCTGAATTCTGTATTAGTAACCAGTGGATAGCCGGGGCTAGCTTAGTACGCTCGTAGCGCGTGCTGCGAAATGTCTATGAATAGCACCCTAGGTGCTTATGTTAGACCACTGTTCTAATATATGGACTATAATTTTTATGGAGTCTCTGTCATTTATAAAGAATCGATTGTTATTAGCAGAGCTGCGATTGTTTAACCAAAACATTGAAAATAGGTGAGTGGTATCTAAACCAGTGATGTCAAAACAAGCGCATGTATCTGAATAAGTAGCCTGTTGAATTAAGAAAACAGTGGTGCACAAACTTCAAACGGAACGTGAAATTTTATGTCGTTATTTTTAAATGGCTTCTTTCTGTTTGATATTATCTATATTGTCAGTAAAACAAAAGTACTAACACCAATTTATTAATATTGCAGTTGTGGTTTAAACGTTAATAACATAATAAAGAGTTAAGAAGGAATATTCACATAAATTTCATAGTAGTACATCTATACTGTACTTAGTGAATGAAACACATCATTCATAAAGAAAATGATATCCCAAAGAAAGAGTTTGAGTATTACATGATAAGTTGGAATTAATATTGATGGTATCTTTAGCCTTATAAAAGTAATCAATAAACTAATCAAAACAATATTATAGCAATATTATATACCTGGGTATATGTTTTAACTGTAACTAATAGTACATAAGAAAACTCTTATCGCATTATGCTTTTAAGGTGATGTTGGTGCGCAATTTCCTAACATCACAATATTAAATTATTTTCTCAAAATCTGCTGAAGCTATACAGATGACGTTTTTACAACACATGGGCACATATCTTTTATGATGTAACAGTTGTTGCTTTGTTAATTTATTTCCTTACAAACATTTTCCATACGAGTATTTTCAAAATGTTCAATACACTATCTTCAGTATTACGTATTTACGATATATTACATTTACGAAAACATTGTTTCAGTACCTGTAAGGCTACTAAGTAAACATATCTGAAAATTTCACTTTTCTGTAAGAAAAGAAGGTGAGAAAATATTCCTTTTGAATAAAAAAATAAACTTGTGAAAAATGAGCATTGAAATTAAAACTTATATTTTTATAATATACTTATAGTCCTCAGACAAATCTAAAAATTAACATGGATACTGTTTTAATAAGTTATCTTCCCTTCATCCATTGCTTCAGTCCTGGCCATCCCTGTATACAGCTCGACCAAGCGGCATATAGGCTACTAACGCTTTCGTCTGTCTCTTTCCTTTCCGCTGTAAAGCGCTCAGGCTCTCCTGAGCTCTAAAACTCGCGCTTGCGCCTATGGGAATCAGTTAACATGACTGGTCTAGACTATAGCTAGAGTCTGACGTATAGAGTTGCGAGCGTACTCTCGCAACGAGAACACGATATCAAAGGAAATCGCCCGTGAAGATTTGTCTTACTTACTCAGGTACATGGAGCTCAAGCGCTAGTTAGAAGGTAGTCTTACGTTCTTCAGAAATATGCCGAAAATAAGAAAACACAACATGCAACAAATATTGGTAAACGAATTTGGCTGTGAGTACTTTCGTGTGAAAGGGTGTAATATATTTTGTAAAGAATGTAATGTGGAAATAAGAACAGAAAAAATAAATTTTGCTCATTCACATTGTAATTCAAGAAGACATAGTGAACATATGAACATTCATGTTAAAACACCTGAAGAACTCCCGTCTATTTCACGGAGTACAAGTACCTAACATGATTTTTCACCCGACTGCACCTCCTTTCCTTTTGACACAATTAGAATGTATATTGTAATTTATTGTCATAAAGATCATTGAACCATATACTGGTATTTGTTATGCATAAAAGTGCATTTTATTTATGTAGGTCTATGTCAAACTGTAATTACTAGTTTTTGTTATTTTTGTATATTTATGTATTTTATTTAATTACTTTTCAATGTTTATGAAGTTCTGTGTTAAATTCCAGTGCAAATGTTTCTGAATAATGTAAAATTTAGTAGACATAAAACTTTGTTCATTGACCTGCTAGAAGATTATTCACCCGATTGTACCTATATACACGCGAGCACTGCTTTCGAATGGGATTGTAAAAGGTATTCTCTGCCTCTTTCTTTCGTCTAGAAACATAGTCGCTGCGTCGTTTACAGGACCGCGCAGGTTACAGGAATCTCAGCTCTGGTTATTAGTATTATTCCCTGTTATACTGTAGGTTCCAGAATCTTTATTCACATGTGCTGCTGCCAAGAAGTCAAAAGGAGAGTAACAATGTCAAATAAAATTTTTGGTAGGAAAAGGCGCATTTTCTGCGGACTTCTGAAAAAAAGAACTAACAAAGATACTGGTGGAAAGTTTTGTGTAGAGTGTGGCATTGTATGGGGCAGAAAATGGACATTACGACGAAATGAAGAGAAACGACTAGAAGCATTTAAAATATGGGTTTGGAAAAGAATGGAGAGTGTGAAATGAACGACAGAATAAGAAATAAAGCTGTGTTGGAAAGAGTGGGTGAAGAAAGAATGATGCTAAAACTGATCAGAATGAGAAAAAAAAAGTTGGCTTGGTCACTGGCTAAGAATAAACTACTACTGAAGAATGTTCTGGAAGAAATGGTGAACGAGAGAAAAGTTCGGAGCAGAAAAATATATCAGATGATAGACAACTTTAAGATATATGGATCATTTGCGGAGACTTAGGGGAAGGTGGAAAATGGAGAAGATTGTAAAACGCTGGGTTTGCTGTGAAAGACTTAGACAGAAAACTATGAATGTTTGAATACTCTTTTATGCTAGATGCACTGTTATTTGCGTCAAACAGATCATCTTTCCCTACTCCACGTACCTATATAAATTATAAATTGTTTTATTTTTTCTAGATATTTTATTATTTTCGTCATATCTCCGTTCTTGTGTATCCTCATATTGAATTTAAATCCTTTTCGTACATTGTATTCCGCTCTCTACAACCTCTTGTTGCTTAGTGAAGTAGAATATAGTATGCTTGTAATGACCCCAAAGTGTGGGCTGTCCTTTTCATCTTCTCTTTTTTCTTATCTGAAGATGAAGATAGAACCAGTCTTCAAAAAGTTGTGAATTAGTGAAATTTAGAATTAAGCAATGAAAAAGTGCAGTCAACACCTTTTCTGTACAATGCACCATTGTTTCTTACCTCTTTTAGATAAAAACAAACTAGTGGTCTCTCCGTGCGCTTCGGTACTGTGTGTTTACATCCATTTATTCGTGTATCTGTATGTATATGTCGGTGAACAACAGGAATGCCGTACAAAATACCACTTCGATTTAATAATAGTAATAACGAAGTATTTACTTAAAGGCAGCTTATATGCAACAAAATGCAATGCAATATAATTTTTACCAGGGACAGTCGGAACTTAAAAAAAAAAAAAAAAAAAAAACAAGAGCCATAATTTCCTTTATTTGCGCGTTCCAGCACATTAAGATAAAAATGCATTTACTGAAATATATTGGATAATATTAAATATATACGCAGTGTAAACACACGCTCTTAGAGAAGCTCTGTGCTCTTCACTGAAGATATGTAGTGACAGTGTATGGAGTTAAACATTTTCAATCACCAATGCTGCATGCCATTCGGAATTTATCTACCTCTGAATTTTACTATAAGTAAAACACATCTGGATATTTTAGATCTAATTGAAGGTTGGAATTAACAAATAAAAAAGAAACAAATGTAGTATTTTTGTATCACACTTTTATTCCTGGTTGATTGTTAGAGAAGGCCTTATATCCTTAATTCTGCCAGGTTATATAAACTACTATTATTATTATTATTATTATTATTATTATTATTATTATTATTATTATTATTATTATTATTATTATTATGAGAGCGTGCTTTATGAGTCTCTAAACCAGTGGTCGTCAGCACTTGCTGAAATGTGCAAAGGGTAAGCAGTACAGTCCCGTGTGCACCGTCGTGCAGCAGGAAGAGGTAGAGAGCATACCCGCTAGCAGCTACGAGTGCACCATGGTGCACTGTGTTTGGCGGGTAAGAGACGCTAGCCCCAGGGTGCTCTGCGCTGAGGAACGCTGCTCTAAACATTACAATCAATGGCTGTAAACAGTCCAACTGTTTCAAATGAAAAGTTATTTTTTCTCGAATGAAATATTTGCTACCAAATTCTACTATTACAGCATTAATATCTAAGAGCTTAGTTTTGTTTTGCGTGTTCACTGAACAGCAGACATGAACTGTATAAGTAGTGTTAGATTAGAGTGACCAGATTCACATCGATAAAAATGAGGACACAAAGCTTCAAAAAAGAGGACAGAAAATATGTACTTAGATTTAGGCTTAGGCCTATATTATACTTTAATTTACGTCAATGTCTATTTTATTACAAAATATTTACAGTACACATTTAGGCTTATATCATACTTAAATAGTACATTATGCAACGAGCCTATAATGGTAGTAATTAAGACGCGAGTATGTTTATGAAACGATCGCAAGCGAGTTTCATAATTTTTAATACGAGCGTCTTAATTACCATTATAGGCAAGTTTCATACGACTTTTTATACTCGACCATATTTCTAACTTGAAATTATTCATAAGTATTCATGTTATTCTTATCTGACTGAGGAGCGGAACTGACCTTGTGCAATATCTCGTAAATTGTGAGATGTGCGCAGACGCGAAAGTATTGATTTTTTTCCGAGAAACAAATGTCGACATTGACCTTGATATAATCTAGAGAGTAAAATAAACATCAATCTTGATATAACCTTGAAATTTAATTAGACATTGAAAAACGAGATGACAAATTTTATTTATTTGTATATTATTTACAATTAACGCTGATTATTATAGTAACAGAACTAGCTGTCTTTCGATTGCATATCTGAGAATAATCGATACTTGCGCTTTCATATTGCTACAATGGTATTTTCTGATTGGTGGAACACCTGAACTTTAATGAATAGGTGTACTTTAATGAGGTCCATTAAAGGGCTGCTACCAGGTGTACAATTACTACATTTCGGCAAGGTCGAGCATAAAGTATATTAGCTAATATCTATTTTATTACAAAATAATTATGATAAAACTTAATAATAATGATTTTACAGCTACCTACATATAAAAGTCAAGGGAACTAATTATTGAAGAGAATTGAAAATATCTATTTAGACTTACATTCGCACTTCGACCTCTCAATTTACTAGCCACCTATGAGCAACAACCATAACAAGGAGGAACAAAGAGACTTATGATCGTTGACAAAGAGTATATTCCATCGATTCTGCTGCCAGTAGTTGTAAAAGGCTTTAAATCAGATAATTTCAAAATACCAGGCATACATACAAGTATACGTACATAATTATGAATGATCTTGCAAGCTACAAAGGACACAACAGATTGAATAAGACAAAAGTTACGTGTATACAAGAGTTACTTATGTCATCTGTCAGACATTACGGAAGGAAGTATAACATGAGATCGTGGCTGAGTGGGTAGGACGAGGACTGGTACCGAAAAACTTAACATATGCACTCGTTACTCGGCACAAGGCCATACTATATTGAAAAATAAATGTAGATTACCTATGTCGATTAGTCATCGCTTTGTATGATAAATATTTGCTGAGAAAAAAAAATGGTGAATTGCTTTCCGGAAAACCCTGCTATATTTTTATGCAAAATATTTTCAGAGCTTGTATTGAGATACGTAACCTAGACCTACCTGATACTACCATGTCGAGGTACTTCATATCTTGTATGGCTTCGTATGTGAGCTGATGATCGTGTTTGTTCAGTACGTCAACGATGTCATCGCGCAGGCGTTGCTGTAGTTCAGGTTGCAGGGACAGTTCGTACAGCGTGAAGCTGATTGTGGAAGACGAGGTCTCGAATCCCGCCGTCATGAAACTTAGGGCCTGAGCTACGAAGTCATCGCCGTCCATCTCTGTAACAAGCGAACAATATTTGGTTACTTTTTGTGCTATTTTAATGTAACAGCTTAATCCTTCTTAATCATACATTTTATATAAAATACTTTAATATAAGGGGGGAAATACATTTTTACCTAGTAACTGAATCTTGTACAACCTTAGAAAAAAGTTTATAAGTCCTAGAAAAAAAGACAATGCACATGATCAGACATACAATGAAATAAAACTAATTTTATTACCTTTAAGCCTTGGTTTTTCTGAACCGGACGCATGCGACGTGCGAGGTGCTAGGCGCGCCTCTCACAAATCCGGAATACATGAGAGACAATGGGTGGTTTCTATAAAGCCTTGGTTTTTCTGAACCGAGTCATGCGACGTGCGAGGTGCGAGGCCGGCCTCGCACAAATCCGGACTACACGAGAGATAGTGAGTGGTTTCTATAACTGCGAGATGCAAGGTGTGCGCACCTCGCAACTATAGAAACCACTCACTATCCCTCGTGTAGTCCGGATTTGTGCGAGGCGGGCCTGTAACGTAAGTCAGCTGTCAAATGCGGAAAACAATGTTATTTTGAAATGACAAATGTAGGTATAACGAATTATTTTCTTTGGAGCGAATCTCTCGGTAATCACATTCTGCCACAAAATATCGTATAGCACAATTTTATTAGCCTACCATTATATTACCCGCAGGCAAACGTGGCTAGGTTTGCATGTAAAGATTATTGTTGCCAGTGCAGTTACACAATGCACTACCGCAAACATTCGAAGTGTGTCCCATTTACTTGAAGACAAGTGTCTCGATCCTGATATTTCTCTGTCATTCTTAACAGTATTTCTTCTAGATTGTGTTGGCTAAAATGAGTGATCGTATGTTTCATTTCATCTATAGATGAAAGCCTTTTATGAAAAACGTAATGTTTCTTACAACCTCATAGGAAAAATGTAGCAATGCGAGATCTGGTGACTGTGAAGGCAGTATCTTAGGTCCATCTCGTCCAATCCAATGCACACCGGACATATTTAATTTCTCACGAACTGTCATAGTATAGTGTGCTGTGATCTCGTCTAGCTGAAACCACATACTCCTCCTTTTATTTAGTTGTAATATAGGAAGCTCATCGCAATGCTGTTAAACAATGTACTAGTTCACACACTGAGTTTTATTCAGACCAGTGCGGTGTATTTTGTGTATGAAAATACCAATCCAGAAACGACGAGCATTCGTCACACAATGCAGCATGCTGAAGGAACAGTTTCTCTAATAATGTCGCTCTCTCGATTCACATAGCTCACTGACCCTATAGGGCTGACTGATATTTTTTGCAGTCACAACCATTGGATGTTTATCGGTAGCCGATTTAGGACGACCACTTCGTTTCTCATTGAACACACTGATCGTTGATATAAATTTATGTAATAAACTGCCTACACGGTGGTGTAAACTGTAATATATGATATATGTTTGATGTTAACATTTACATTCATGTAATGCGAACCTCACAATTTTGTATCCGGTGCCATAATTACATTCATTACAGATATAACTTTTGTAGACGCTCTTCTAATTTAGATTCATACCTCTTGCTTACATTCCTTTTTTTCCTTACACTCATTCACTATTTACTATAATCTCTTACTTTTGTCCCCATCAGAATTCATCAGTATTCCCACCTTTAAAACCTAACGACTTACTAATTTAAACCATTCAAAATTAACACTTTTACAACTTCTTTCTTAATTTCCAGTTCGCTTATATCGAACACACACTGTTTCTAGTAATACTTGTTGCTAGTCCTTATTACGCCATTATCCAATCGGATCGTTATTATGTATTATATTTTCTGCATTATATTTTCTATCTCACTTATTTTCATTACCTTTAACTTCTCACTTATATTCTTACTAAACAACTCAAATGTATTATATAATCTACTTACTATACATTCAATCATCACTGGACCAGACATATCCACTTCACCACTTCTGTCATAAACTCGTCTTCTTTTTTCTTCTCTCCTCTTCATTTCTCCCCATTCCGTCCCTTGCATTCACAGAAACACTTTTATTTTTCCCCTCTGCATTGACTTTCCTTCCCACTAAGCTAATTAATTCACTTCCCGAATCACTTTAATTTTCACTCGTGTCACTAGACTTCATTGCACTTGTGGTACTTAAGCAGCTCTTATCTGATTTCTTCACATATGTTTCCTTCTTATGTATTCTTGATCTCAGCTTTTCCTGGTTCTATCTCGCTTCCTCAGGCACGAAGTGCTTATTCTGCAATCCAGCAAATTCTCCGTCGTCTATACGTACACGGTCAACAATCTTGTTATGATAGTTACTTTCCACCACAATTGCAGATTGAACAGACTGTCCATCACGTATTTTTTGTCCCAGTTCGAATTACGATCTTCTCTTAACCTCTGTTTAATCTGGGCTGATCGGTATTAATCTATGCCAATGATTTTCTTAATTTGTCATACTTTCTAGTTTGTGTGATAACTGCGGTTGCTTCATTCATTGTTCTGTTGACCTTCTTCTTCACGATTGTAAATCCATCAGTTTGCCCATTAGTACCTTACGACCTCATGTCCATTTCTTCATATCTTCTCTGCTCTTTTTCTTATTGATGTTCTCGCTTCTTCATATTTAATTCACATATTGGGTGATCTTCATTTGCCTTACAGAATTCTACGTCATAGAATTTCCCAGTGATTTTTAATGTATCGTCATACAACTTTGCACATTGTCCGTTCGCTCTTGCCGCCTTCGTGAGACGGAGTAGTAGCTTCCTTTCACATCAGATCTCGTAGATCAGGTCTTTTTCCACCATCTTTCCCGTTTCTCGCACTCTGTGTAAGTTCCTTAATATTTGTTCTGTGGTTATTGTGTTTGAGAATCTTATCACTAGGGAACGGAATTTGGAGTAGTAAAAGCTAATATTGGCATCTACGCAGTCATTTGTTTACAACCCTTTATACCAAGTCCTCCCCTTCATGACATATTCGCAGATATCTGCACGTTAACAACAGGTGAACGGGACAGTTGTCGCATAAGAACTTCAACATGCAGGTTTGCAGTTCAGCGTAGTAAAGTGCATGTACAATGCCGAAAGTGGAACCAACTAACAATACAAAATTGAAAGACTATATTTGTAAAAGCTAAGATCGAGTATTAAAATTCAGGAAACAATTTCCTAAATTATCGCTTCCCCCATTTTCACTTCTTTAGAGATGGGGGTCATGGTTAGAAGCTTGCAATAATTATTATACGCATATCACCTCCAATCTGTGAAGAAAGTGGTCCAGTCTTTCGATCTTGATGACGCGGCTGCGATTCAAATATGCCAGGAACTGCTAAATGATAGAATAATAAAAAAAGAATTCATGGATATTAAGTCAAATTTTTTATATTTACCGGATGTCATTATTCGATTAGTACAGTCAGGAGTAGAACTAGTTGAGCAAATAAATATTACGAGTACTATTGTAAATAAACTGAGTCCAGTAGAAGGTGAAGTAGGAAAACGTGTTGGTGAAAAAATGAACAGAGTTTCGATTAAAAATGATAGGTATAGTATTCTCAGTCGGATTTTAGATGCACTAACAAACACGTGTCCCAATGACGTCATTCAAATACTCTCCTATTGTCTCTGCAGATTTAGAGCGGAGTTTTTCCATGTTAAAAAATTTCCTTCCTTGCAAAAGAGCAAAGTTGTGTTTAGAAAATTTTAAAATGATGTTTACAATTTATTATAACAATGCACAGCAGGAATAATTGTTTCATCACCAAAACATAGCATTAATTGAAAATACCATTTCATTTGGCTCTACATTTTGTTCAACATTTAATGATATTCTATTAGGCTATGTTGTATATTCTAAATACTATAGTGTATGTTGTATACATATTATCATATTTCATGATATTATAAATAAAGCTTTTAATTTAACACGCTCATGGCAGAAAAACACACATATTCAGAGTCGAGTTCCATACAGAAGACAACTATCAGCCATCAATATTTCCCCTGACACACGAGGACGCAGAGATTGATATTTAATTATGTATATTTTTAATGTTGTTTATTGGTGTCTTGTGCGTTGCCAAGAAAAACACATGTAGTTCAAAGTGAAATGCAGATTATATATGTAGGCCACTATATGTCATTAAACTATTCCATTTGTTTATTCTGAAATACGTTTACAGCACGTTGCGTGCAAGTTTCTATGAAGTGAACTGTACTCGTCCATGCTCTGTGACGCAGCTCGCTTGACAGTCACTGATCATCGAATATCTATACTACGTTTCACCATTCTTTATAATACTCCAAATCCCTTTCCCTACTTATCACAATAGGCCTGTTACATCCTAATCCAATTCTATAACCCTCCTTGATGTCTTCTGCTCCTACCTCCACCTTGAAGATCTCGTAGCATACTTTGCGTACTGGCTTCCCGGTTTCTATTGCAAATTTACGTCCCTCTTCCTCTACTCCGAAGAATAACAATATCGTTTTTCTTTTACTTATTTCGTACTGCTTAATTTTCCTCTTCATTTGTTCTATTTCTTGTCTCAACAATTCAATCTTCTCACTGTGTCCCTCTATGTTTATCTTAACTCTTTCAATATCCTGTCTGTTGTCATTTGATTCATTATTATTTGCCCTTTCTTCATTATTTACAGCTCCTATATTCCGATCTACTAATTATTTCGCCTCTGCTAATATTTTCTATTGTACACTCCTATACATTTTCACTTTCTTGGATTGAATCTCCTTCCGTAACATTTCCTGAGGGCAATGCCTTTCCACTTGCAACGTCAGAGCCGCGCTCAACTCACGTCCGTTTACTACAGAGTGGGGCATGGGAACCAAGTGTTTTTGGAATGGCTTGTACTCAGTCATTATGAAAGGGAGAGACGTGCGGCAAGTGACATTCCATTCCGTGGCTCATAGTATTTCACTTGCAGTCGGCATCATGGAGCAGTGGATGCATGTTTGAGTATGATTGTTTTGTTAGAAATGGCGGGTCGGTGACCTCAATGCGGCGTGAGTTTTGCTACAGATTCAATATTAATCGCAGTGATTCTGTTCCCGTGCGTGACACAATCATATGTTGGGTTAAAAAATCTTAAAAATAAAAACGCAATACTTAAGAATAAATCGCCCGGCCCCCAACACAGAGTGCGTACTCCAGAAAATTTTCAGTCAGATAAGCGATACTGCGCAGCCCAGGCCGCTCTGCTCGAAGACATTCAGCTGATCTTGGAATCAGAAATCGTACGGTAAGACTGATTTTGCAAGGCGATTTACATTTACACCCATACAAGATGGGGCCACGGCGCATATCTCATAGCGTCAATGGCAGTTCTTTGCATCCTGTTTTCCAATCGTCTCATTTCGAGATTTGGTAATGTTTCATGGCTCCCTCGGTCCCCTGACCTGTCCACGTGATTTTTTTCTATGTGGGTACCTAAAGGCACGTGTTTACGAGGATAAACCCTGAATATTAGATGAATTAAAGGACACAGTACGTCAACACATCACCCAAATCAACAGAGATCTCCTGAAAAGAATAGAGGTGAATTTTCGTTAGCTCCTTAAACAATGCGTCAACACAGACGGACATCACATGTCAGATGTAATTTTCCGCTCATAATTGAAATGGTATGTTCTCACAAATGTTGTTCTACCAATAAAATGTGTTGAAAACAAAAACTACCTGTTTTATGATTATTTTAAAAACACTTGGTTCCTATGCCCCACCCTGTACAAAGGCTTATTGACAACTAGTGTAAACTGTACGACGACGTTGGAACTCTCTTATTGTTTTGAGAGTATCCCCACAGAGCAGTAGTAGGTCCACTCGCTGTTAAGGAGTTAACACGATCTCTTTTTCAACGCCCAATCAATAACTACAACTCAAAATAATGATGATCTCTCCTTCAGCTCTCAGTAATTAAAAAAAAATAAATAAATAAAAAATAAACGAACAAAACACAAACTGTCTGTAGAATTGAGCAGCAAATAGCTTTCTGTTACTAGTAGTAAGCTATTTGATAGCAGTCATGTCCAAATAGAATAATGCATTGTATTTGGCAAGTGGCTTTTGTGCCACATAATACTTGTTATTCCCGTTACTAGTATCCTTATCTATTTTCTTCGTGATATTATACAGAGTGGGCCATGGGAATCTGACAATTTTTAACATACAAAAAGTTGGTAACAATGACATTGGGTACGTGAGTTATGCGCACGCGCAATGTATGCCATTGTTGTAAAAATGGAATGCTGAACATCGTGCATTTATGGTGGAAACATTTTTTTTAAATGTTGACGCAGTTGTCATTACACATTTTGTCAACATTTTAATGTTCCACATCATGGTGCCGTTCCTAGCAGGAACACTATGAAGTTATGGATACAGCAGTGTGTGGCCAAGGATCGAACAGAGGGAGGACAATTCTGATTAGAGTTGTGCGTCAATACTTTTTTTATGTCTCACTTCACCATGTGCAACATTTCCATGTTATTAAAATGTACAGTACGTTGTGATTGTGATTTAATTGACGCACAACTTTAACCAGAATTATTGTCCTCCCTCTGTTCGATCCTTGGTCAGACATTGTTTATGTTTACTCTTACCGGAGACATTCAAACAGTCAGTAAAGTAGCCAGTTGTTATTGGGTAGAGCTAACACAACATTTCCAGTCCTAAACATAGTTGGTTCACATTAAAAAAAATCACTCTAGTATCTTGAAAAGCATTTTATGAATAAAAAATATATTACGTGTTTGAGATGTCCCCTTCGATGTAATTTAACTTGTAGTATTGTCGGTTTGTGTACATCTAAAATATTTCACACATTATCGGAGGTGAAAGAGTTAAATGGGCCACGCTTTATATTTTATATTCAATATACACTGTTAGTTTCGTACATGAAAATTATATATTTTCATTGTGAATTCGTAATGTATTGAAGTAATAGGAGGAGTTTAAGTCCTTGACCTGACCCGAGTTTAATATTGTCGAAATGTATAAGTAATGCAGTACTTACGGTACACGGGCTTTTGCTTTCCATTTGCTTGCTTGCCCTTCCTCCTGAGTTCTATCATGATGTCCAGGAAGTCTCTGCGCGTAATACCATTCTTCTCCCTGAGAAGAGACACATTTCTTCAGCTTGTAAATCAACCTTTTTTTTTCTTAAACATTTTACAATTAAAATTAATATGTACTGGAATTCGATCAAAAGTATCGTGAAAGTTTCGTGTAATACGGGAAATAGAAGGAAAATAAAGCATCAAAAAGAGGAGTCACAACAAACTTTCGTCCTAAATCTGAAATAAGCAGTGAGTAATTATGTGATTATACTAATGAGTGAATGAATAAACGAGAGAGTGATTTCACGTATTTATGAGAGTGAAGTTTTACTTTTTCATTACAGGAAGTATTATGATTGAAGCAAGTAAAGCAATAAGTTTGGAAGTAAATACCGAAAAGACAAAGTATATGATTATGACTCGTGACCGGAATATTGTACGAAATGGAAATATAAAAATTGGAGATTTATCCTTCGAAGAGGTGGAAAAATTCAAATATCTTGGAGCAACAGTAACAAATATAAATGACACTCGGGAGGAAATTAAACGCAGAATACATGTGGGAAATGCGTGATATTATTCGGTTGAGAAGCTTTTGTCATCTAGTCTGCTGTCAAAAAATCCGAAAGTTAGAATTTATAAAACAGTTATATTACCGATTGTTCTGTATGGTTGTAAAACTTGGACTCTTACATTGAGAGAGGAACAGAGATTAAGGGTCTTTGAGAATAAGGTTCTTAGGAAAATATTTGGGGCTAAGAGGGATGAAGTTACAGGAGAATGGAGAAAGTTACACAACGCAGAACATCACGCATTGTATTCTTCACCTGACATAATTAGGCGTTTGAGATGGGCAGGGCATGTAGCACGTATTGGTGAATCCAGAAATGCATATAGAATGTTAGTTGGGAGGCCGGAGGGAAAAAGACCTTTGGGGAGGCCGAGACGTAGATGGGAGGATAATATAAAAATGGATTTGAGGGAGATGGGATATGATGATAGGGAGCGGATTAATCTGGCACAGGATAGGGACCGTTGGCGGGCTTATGTGAGGGCGGCAATGAACCTTCGGGTTCCTTAAAAGCCATTTGTAAGTAAGTAAGGAAGGAAGTATTATGATACTGCAACAAATCTTTTCGAGATTTTCACGGAAATACACGTTTTCAGTATCTATGTTACAGAACAATGGTTTTGCACATACCTTTATGCAGCGCTTTCTCTAGAAGTAATAGGCGGAATTTATTTATATTCCTCATCTATAGAGTTGTTACTGGTTTGGTTTCCCGTGCACTGACGTGAGAGTTCTCGGCGAGGCTTCGACAGCCAGAATTATTAGGTACCGTAACAGCTCAATTAAACTGCAACACACTTACCTTATAAAGATACAGAAAATGTCGACTCTCTTGTCTTACATAAGTCGAATATCGTGTAAATATGTATTTTCTTTCCGGTGCTCATACCTACTGAAATTCTTGTAATTTCTAACGCAGTGTTAATTTTCACTTTCTGAAACGTAGTACACTCTGGAACGTGCCTCACCTTGTTTGAGAGCGTGCACTGGGGTATAGTGTTATTGTTTAAGTTGTAATAAAAGTGTTGCGTTTCTTGCAGATGATACAGACATGTCAGTCTACTGAGCTAATTTTTTAACGATTTTTTCAGAGTAGCGCTACTGTAATCTAATCTGGTCTCTGTCAAAAGTGTTCTGCTTCTCGGGCGTTTTCAGTTTAACACCAACTTATTTTTCTCAAATTTATTCGCTATCGTATCCACTGTCTGCCTCGTTGACGTCCGAGTATTCGGAAATTTCGTAATGAACTCCGTACAGGCCTGTGAGCCTATTCATACGTGTATCTCTTGCATACAAACACTAGTCATCTAGTGTCAAATAGCGAGCCATTCTATGCGGTACCTCACACGAAACTGCACTCACAAAAATCGCACAATTGCACAACAAACACAAGCATGCCCATAGTGAAGGATAAACGGGGAGCAACGTGGGCGGTAGACGGGAAACTGGCGTCGTCGGTCGGTCCACATGACGTAGGTCGATAAACCAAACCAGTAGCAACTCTATATAGGTCAATTTATGCAGTAGTGACATACGAGTACATAAAGTGGAATAATTTTTAGTAATAAATGAATTGTCTTTATTTGAAATGAAAAATACGGAATAACTGTTTAGTCCAAACAATTTTCCCCTTAAATTTTACTTCTTGCGTAGGATGAAGTGAAAAATGAAATTCTATAGTCGGCATGTTTCCAAAAGTTTCATATCATAGGAATTATTATTTACATAATATGTTAAACATCTGAAAGTCGTTGACATGAAATTGGTCTTAAAATTTCTACCAGAATTGCTTTGCAGAATATTAACGTAACCCTACTGGATTCGGAATAGAGCGGAAACATTACTTTGTTTCACTAAAAATTAATTTATAGCTACAGAATTACATGTTGACGTGAGTTCTTTAGATACAAATTTTTAGGATCTTAGGGCATCAATTTTCAAAACTAACCTAACCCTCATCGTTAGTCCTGCGATGGCTCGTAGTCAGACCTCCAGCATGTCACACAGGTGGCCCGGGTTCGAGTTCCTGTCAGATCTGGAATTTTAATTGAAAAATTCTCCAGTGTTTGGGGAAAGTCAGTTTCCACAAACATTTTTTAATAATTTATTGACAATTTACGGAACATCTGCTCGCTTGGGAAAAGAGACATAAGTATTTCTCCCATTACAATAATTCACACAGAAGAAAATCAAATCGGCATAAACCAGTGTGAAGACAGTTTTTTTTCCTTCCCCTGTAAAATTAATATTTTTGCTTATGCCACTTTTCCCGAGCACTACAGAATTCATAGTGACACTTGTGGCGTACAAGGTCTCAATCGAGTTTTTTCTCGGGTTTCTCCTATTTTTCTAATATTAGGCATCTACATAATTCCGTCACTATTTCTTCATTTCGTCATTATTCCATAGCATTCCCCTATCGCCGAACGGCGAAGGAGGCTGGCCGAGGGTCGAGGGGGTTGCTGCTCGAAACCTGGTACGCAGCGAGCTTAGCGTAGGCCTAGTCAGCCGGTGTGGGTTTGGGAATCCGTCTAGCTTGAGAGTTAGCGCAGTAGATCGAAACAGTAGCAGTGATGGGAGGATCATCATGCTAACCAAATGATACCTCCATTCTGACTGGATGATCGTCCACCTCTGCTTAGATTATGACCTTGAGGCCAGCAGTCGGCTAGTCGATCTGAGTTCTTAGAGGGCTGTAGCACCATGGATGATGATGATGATGATTATTATTATTATTATTATTATTATTATTATTATTATTACTTACTTACTTACTTACTTACTTACTTACTTACTTACTTACTTACTTACTTACTTACTTACTGGCATTTAAAGAACCCGGAGGTTCATTGCCGCCCTCACATAAGTCCGCCATTGGCCCCTATCCTGAGCAAAATTAATCCATTCTCTATCATCATATCCCACCTCCCTCAAATCCATTTTAATATTATCTTCCCATCTACGTCTGGGCTCCCTAAAGGTCTTTTTCCCTCCGGCCTCCCAACTAACACTCTATATGTATTTCTGGATTCGCCCATACGTGCTACATGCCCTGCCCATCTCAAACGTCTGGATTTTATGTTCCTAATTATGTCAGGTGAAGAATACAATGCGTGCAGTTCTGTATTGTGTAACTTTCTCCATTCTCCTGTAACTTCATCCCTCTTAGCCCCAAATATTTTCCTAAGAATCTTATTCTCAAACACCCGTAGTCTCTGTTCCTCTCTCAAAGTGAGAGTCCAAGTTTCACAACCATACAGAAGAACCGGTAATATAACTGTTTTATAAATTCTAACTTTCAGATTTTTCGACAGCAGACTGGATGATAAAAGTTTCTGAACCGAATAATAACAGGCATTTCCCATATTTATTCCGTGTTTAATTTCCTCCCGAGTATCATTTATATTTGTTACTGTTGCTCCCAGATATTTGAACTTCTCCACCTCTTCAAAAGATAAATTTCCAATTTTTATATTTCCATTTCGTACAATATTCTGGTCACGAGACATAATCATATACTTTGTCTTTTCGGGATTTACTTCTAAATCTATCTCTTTACTTGCTTCCAGTAAAATTCCCGTGTTTTCCCTAATCGTTTGTGGATTTTCTCCTAACATATTCACGTATAATATAATATAATATAATATAATATAATATAATATAATATAATATAATATAATATAATATAATATAATATAATATAATATAATATAATAATAATAATATTATTATTATTATTATTATTATTATTATTATTATTATTATTATTATTATTATTATAACAGCGTTGCTGAGAACGACGTTAAATTTTTAAAGGGCGCTGTGTTTGTTCGAGGTAAATAATAAGCTTATGTTTTCAGGAGGGAGAAGTGTTAAGAATTCAATATATACTGGGAACTGAAGAACGACGTAACGTGCTTTAAGTTGTTATTTTAGATAACATCTCATTTGATAAATGTATATATCGAACCCACGACAGGGCCTTGTAAGCGAAATTAAAACTGCACGCCTAGGCAGTTGCGTGCGTCATGCCGGTATGTTACATTGGTACATGATTCTTAAACAGTAGAACGACATCCTATATTTTCTCTCTAATTTGTGTATCTTTGAGAATAATATTTTGTTAGTTATTCTTTGTGTGAAGAACTATTGCAAGGTATATTAATATTCAGTTGTATGATTACCTTTCTTCAAATTACCGTCTACACTATCATGCAAATTTGTACAAACAGGGCTGTGTCCATGCATTTATTTTTTGCAGAAACCTCTTTAGTTTATATAACTTGAAAGTAATCTCTTAAATATTATTAGCCAATAAAAAGCGAGAGGTAGATTTAGAGCCATCTAGAGACTGGTGCTCACCCACAAGGAATATATTTCCCACCAGGCTTTTCCGCAATACAGTTATTCACTTGCGCATATTGCATATGCAAACTAGTTCATGCAAATTGCATGAGCGTGTAAACGGTGCCTTACGTATTGCAGTCACCTGTAGTCCACAGTACTCCAAACGGTCTCGCGTGTGAACTTGTTCACACTGTCGTGGATGATGCTGAGCCTGAACGAAGTGAGAAGCCCGGGCACGAAAAAGGACAGCATCAAAGCAAAGGACTTCACGGTCGACATCTCGAAAACTTTGCGCAATTGCGTCCGAAACTCGGAGTTGGGGTTCTTCAGCGAGTTGCTGTCGATGCCGAAGGCGCAGGATGCTATCACGTCTGTTGTATAGCGTGCCATTGCATCCTTCACTTCCACTCTGTCACCTGCAAGCACGGCATATTGAGTGAGAATTAAGATATGAATAAAGGAATAAAGGAGGAAATTAAGAAAATGGAACCATGTGTGAAAAAGGAGTTCAAAATTAGCATGAAGGAAAAATAAGGAAGGAAAGAAAAATGCAAGTAGGAAACGAAGAAAGAGTAATATATGAAGAAAGTACACAAGCGGAGAAAATATAAAAAATCAAAGGAGACAATATGGAAAAAAGAAACTATTGTAAGAAGGTAGTATTAAAAGGGGAAAAATAAAATATAAAGAATCAATTGAAAAGTGATTACGGATGTATAAAATCACTTGAATTGGATGAAACTTTTTTATTATTGGTATTTGAGTTCAGAGGTGCGTAGTACAACCTGTCTCTTATTTATTTATGGGTTTTAAGAAATCCGTAGGTTCAGTGCCGCCCTCACATAAGCCTGCTTCGGTTCTATCCTGAGCAAGATTAATCCAGTCTCTACCATCATATCCCACCTCCCTCAAATTCATTTTAATATTATCCTCCTATCTACGTCTCGGTCTCTCCAAAGGTCTTATTCTCTCCAGCCTCTCAACTAACACTCTATATGCATTTCTGGATTCGCCCATGCGTGCTGCATGCCCTGCCCATCTCAAAATTCTGGATGTAATGTTCCTAATTATGTCAGATGAAGAATAAAATGCATGCAGTTCTGTTTTATGTAACTTCTCCATTCTCCTGTAAATTCATCCCTCTTAGCCCCAAATATTTTCCTAAGCAAGTTATTCTCAAACACCCTTGACTTCTGTTCCTCTCTCAAAGTGAGAGTCCGAGTTTCACAACCATACAGAAAAACCGGTAACATTATTTCTTTGCTGTGGTCGTGCCAGAGAATCAGTCCCATTCCGAGGCTTATTTTGAGGTTTCGTAACAAGCAGTTTTTTTTTTTTTTTCGGTGAGGGTTGTTCGCCTTCGCCCAACCCCCAGGCTGGAAAACTACCTCTTATCGGCTGTCTGCGACTGCTTATTCAACATATTCGCAGCTACCCTCCACATCTGAGGCCGTCTCCTCTATCCGCAACCTGAGGACGCGCCATGTCGTGGTGATAGGGACCCACAATACATGGGTATAGCTTGTCTCACACGTTATAAATGTAGCCAAACCTATTTTTAATAAAATGTTTATTAAAATAATTAAGAGATTCTTTGTAACACATTGATTTATGATTTTGCACATTTTCAGTTTGTTGTAGATGCATTATTATTTATAGTCATTATGTCTTGTAAAATTGGTTGTCATTCATTTTTCGTTATCTGTTTCCCCCTCTCCTCTTTTTGGCACATTTTGATTTCAGAGGTTCACCTTTTCCATTCATTATTACTTTGTCGTTCTCGTTTGCGATAAGCACGTATGTTTTCTGTGTAAGACCTTTTCATTTTCAGAATAAAACAATACTGGGTTTATAAAATTAAGTACGTAACCTCTCTTGTACAAGTGGAATCATCTAGCTTGCACTTGCACAGCCGACCACTAATAGTAGTGTATGACGTCATCATTTCATTTTATACACGTTCCATTTAGAAATTGCCATCCGTCTGCTGATTCAGCAACGAAAGCGATGGTGCTGTAATCAACTTTAGTAAATTCAACTTGTATAAAGTGTTGTGTTACATATTTCCGAATTTGTAGCTCGAGTATAGATCTTTCAGGTCAAAACCATTCGTAAAGCGGTGTTACACTTGTATTATGTTATCAAAAGACACAGAAAACTTAGACTTTTGCTGGAAAAGAGGAAAATAGTGAGAGACACAAATTAGTAATATGCGTTACAAGAGCGGTATGTTGATGTTTTCATGTTCGAGGAAAAGATTGAAAAAGCGAAACGTAGTTGAGCTTTTTGAATTTCGGAGAACATGAAAACAAACATACCGCTCGTGTATCGTACATTATTTGTGCGAAGATCGTTTATTACATACCTGAAAGAGGAATTTCTAATTAGTTGCAATGAAATCTCCATCTTGGTTTCTGTTCAATGACGGCAACTTTGGAAAACAAATATATCCATCTTCAACATTGTTCCTATAAAATGTTTTCTGTGTTTATTATACTCCAGCAGACCGTGATATACGTCTGTCTTTTTTTCCCCCAGTCTATAAATGCGAACTTAAAACAAACGGTAAGGATATGTAATAATTTATTTTTCATTTTAATACTTTAAGAAAATTATTTATATAACATAGGCTATTGCAGTAATAACATCGGCGTCTGGAATCTTGTTGATTTTTTCACGGCTTCCTTAATGTTACTGGCATCACGAATGCAATAACTTTAGTGGAGTAGTAGAGTTTACTTAATTTTTGCAAATATCTAAAAACAAACAGTGCAATTTAGGTGAAATTGCAGCGGTAAGTTTCCAATTTATAATTATTACTATGTTAAACGTCTCTAAAAATAATATGTTAAAAGCCTAAAGGAGTAAAATGAATATGTCTCTTAAGCGGTAAGAAGAGGGAAATTGTTATGTGTGTTACGTTGGGAATACTGAATGTGGTATTTCACACTTACCGCATATTGGTTTTGTGCGGAAAGCAAGCAAATACGCACGATCTCGCACAAAATATTTTACGCAATCAGGAAACATGAAAAAAGCAATTAAAACATATTCGTAGAAGTACAGATGAGATAAAAAGACGAACTAAATCAAAGAAGAATAATTAAAAAAAAATTAAGATAACCGAGAGCACTGATTGGGCATTAGAAATGGATTCGAAGTGTCACGAATTGAATTACTGTAAGTGACATTATTTAGCCATTGTTGCGGCGAATTTTACATTTCTTCAGTTGTTTCTGTTCTTAATTTCCTTTTAGTTATATTGCGATATAAGCGTGGTAAGTGCATTATAACAGAATCGAGGAAAAGTTAGAGAAGACGAGTTGAAATCGAGTATTTTCTCTTTCCGAGATTCTGTTATGCACATGTATTGCATACATTTTTTTGGCCGATCTTAATAAAAGAATTAATTACTATTAATCATTTTTAATTTAAATAAATAGTTTGTTTTTGGACGCTAACATTTTCATGTGTGATCGCTGTTTGTTATTTATCGAAGGTGTCATTCATTTGTTATTATTTGTATTTGTCGATAGTGTTATTCATTCGTTTTTATTCGGCGGCGATTGTGAAAATGTAATAAACTAAATTATAGAATGTTTAGTTTTGTCTTCAAAGAAGTAGGTGACACATTAATTATACATCAATTTAAATAAATAGCATATAGAAAACGTTTGTAGGTGGCGCATTAATTATACATCAGTGTAGGCTAAATAAATTGCATACCGATATAGGTTAATGCTTGAATACCTATGTATTTTACTCCCTGGATGTTTTCGCGTTCAGCCACGACCCCACGAGTGCCGCTCACAGCAATAACCGGAAGTAGTCAGAAATGGTTTTCACGCTTACGTCTTATCTACATTAATTCCTGTTTTCTTACTAATCTCCACCCCAATAAATTCATTTAGAAAATGTACAGGTATAATAGGACATTTAGTTATTTTCTCATACCACATAGTGGTGCGCTACACTGATAGTTCGTTACTTTTAAGTAAATAAATATGTTGATTTGAATTATTTACTTACGGCACGTGTGTTGTAAGTTTAACTTGCAAGGTCTACCAACGACATCGGTAAGGTTGTTAAAATAACGATCAGCCAAAAAATATTTGTTGGACTTTAATTAAGTACTGAACAGGGTAGGTAAGTTAAGAATTCCATAATTATCGTGTGCTCCATTTATAATCGTAGGCCTGTAATATAGCTCATTTCCGAAAATATGATTTCAGATATTTCGATTATCCGTCATTCACGGGTACTATTAAATAAGATATTTAAACTGCTAACTTTCATTGGCCGGCAAGGCCTTGGCTTCCCGCAATATGAAATTCATGGGTAAGCACTTGAAAATAGCTGTAGAAATTATGATTAGTGAAACAGCAAAATTAAACAAATATTCGAGGCTGTAACGTTTTATATTGAACTAGGTACGTTCATTCAAACGAGGAACAAAACGAGAACCCTTGTGATGTTTGAATAAGACAATATCATGAAGATTGTTTCGAAAAGAGTGCAGTTGTTTGATTAAAACTCAACAGATTCTTACACTCCATTGGTGCAATCTGTTCCATTAATGCCGTCACGATTTGATATTTATCATCCTCCTCCCACTGGTTGTGCCAACAATATATATTACACTATACACACAGAAAGCCATTGCTACGAGCAGTGGCGTGCCGCTCTACCTCTGCAATGATGGCATAATCGCAAACGAATTCTAATTACGTAGCTCCTGTTCTAGCATGAATACCATTGAAAACCGGAATACACAAGACAGTCAGACGCACGTGCACGGTAAGGGTGGGGTGGAATACGGAGTTTCTTTGTCAGTATACGACAAAGGATTGAAACAACATTAATGAAATCCAGTGTATAAGAGCAAAATAGTCTTAAAAATATTTCACTTACCATTGACCGTTGCTTCATCCAAGCAGCAGACAAGTTCCTTCGCGCATGCGTCTACGAGGTGGAACATAGTCTTCATTTTTCCAGACGTGAAAGTTGGAGACAGATGTGTTCTCATGTGCTTCCACCTATCCCCGTTCACTACGAACAAGTTCCTGGCTCCTAGAGGATCAAGACCTTCGTCCATGGCTGCAACACGGTCGCTGAAATTGCTGGCATCCTTCACCAGGACGTTCTTGATGAGATCTAAGTCGCACACGACTACTGCAGGCTTATCGAACGAGAATATGCCCACGTAGGGCTCGCCCTTGTGATCGTCGTACACTTGTTTTAGGTACGTGCCAATGCTCACTTTTTGCAGCACCAAGTCCTTGAGACTTCCGAAGAAGGGCACCGGCTTCACATACGCCACTCTATGATTCTTCCAAAAATTAAACTTTCGTGTGACGTAGAAATATATTGCTGCAATCACTGTAACGAGTGCAGCGACCACGTAGAAGCCTTGGGAAGCAGAGGAAGATGTCATTGTGTTTGTAATTCTACGGATTTCTCGTGTTACGTTCGCGATAATGTACTTATATACCTCAGTCTTGACTTAAATCAATTTACAGGCTGCAATGTTCGTTCGCGTGTACCAGTATTTACTGTAGATAAGTTTTAAGGAAGGAAATGTGGAATGTGTGTTAAGTTTTTTTTATCGATATCGTTAAAAAGTTGAAGACAAAATTAAAAAAAATTAAAGTTTCCAATGAGGTTACTACTTTTAAATCTGTATTTTAAATTAATTGGAGCTATTGATACTGAGTGAAAATTAATAGAAATAAGGTCATAAGCGAATTACGCGAAAATTAAAATTAATTTACATATATTTTGCATTGTTAAAATATATTATTTAAAATTAAATTAATAAAAACGAGATTTCTGTGAGAATAATTGTATAATTTGTAATATAGTTTTAAAATTATCTTCACTGTAAATTTATAGATATATAATTTTGTAAACGAGCTTCAATACAATATTATACTTGAACTACAAATTAGTATTGCCAGAGAGTAATCTATTGATTTGATCTAGTTCAGTGCGGCTCAGGCTTCTCAGAAGAAAATGGGAACTGAAACGTTTATTGCTAATATTGATATATATACTCTAGCGGAGAGAATTAAATTGTATATTTTTTCTAACTGACGTCAGTCCGTTATCTCGTTTGCTATGATGCATAATGATTGCAGAAAGATCACTATTCTTTAAAGTAATTTATGCATGTTAAGATATGACATTCATCCAGACGTTCATGCTGTCATGATTTTTCTATTTTTCTGTGGCCTGATAACGTTAATGGAGAAAAATACGTATTTCCCATAACTTACGTAACAATACTTGGAATGTTCTTATCGATTTCCAATGTAGCCTACTGTATATTCTTGTTCTTTTAAGAGCATTGACATGACAGATTCTTTGGTAGACATATTTCCAAGACGAATACTACTGTAGGCTACATATTATTCCTAGCAATAATACAATAGGCTACCTTATTTTCTCGATTACCTCGCTCCCTCGAGTAAGCCGCCCACCCCACACCCAAAAAAATACAAAAACAAAACTTTCAACAATGTATTCTCGACAAATCAAAAGTGATTAAACACAAATACAGTTTAGTTAACAATAAATAAATAAATTTTATCTTTAAACATATCCTATGCGCATACACTGCATGCATGTCGATTGCCTTCCTTAATCGACTGTTTAACGATATCCTACAACATTAATAGGAGGCATCACTATTTCCGTGTTCCTCCGCATATTTGATAATTTCAAATTTTTTCGCTGCAAGTGAAGGGCCACAATCTCATATCTTCAATGGTACTCATTTTCAGAACTGGAAATATAATACATCTTGATTACACAACTTTTTACACTGTATCACTTCGGAATATGTATAATAAGACTTTCTTGTGTTAAATTTTAACGTACCTGGTTTACATGTTCGACCTATTTATGGATCATCTTCAGAACTGGTCGTTGTTGGTCTTGGCGCCTCTTGTTGTTTCCTGTGAGGGTGCGTTCGTAGTGTAGAGTCAAAGAGTGTGTATGTGTTTTGAAATTGAGTTGTGTGTTGAGAATATGGTTGGGGTGTGTTTTCGTGTGTCTGTATATTTCATATTATTCTAGTGTGTTGAGTTTCTGGCTGTTTGGTTGTAAGTGCAGTATTTCCATGTCTGTGTTGATATCTCTGTAGGTGTGGTTGGAATTTGTGATGTGTTCTGCATCTGTGGAGGTGTTTTGTAATTTTGTTATGGCTGTGATGTGTTCTTTGTAACGTGTTTGAAAATATGATCTGCCTGTCTGTCCTATGTAGAAGTTGTTGCAGGTGTTACATTTGAGTTTGTATGCGCCTGTGTGGTTGTATTTGTTTGTTTGTGTTGTTTTGTGTTGAAATGTTTTTGTAGAGTGTTATTTGTTCTGTATGCGATGTTGTAATTTAATTTCTTGAATGAGGTTGCAATTTTGTGTGTGTTTTTGTTTTCGTATGTTAGTGTGATGTATTTTTTGTGTTCTTGTGTTTGTGTTGTATTCTTCTGTTTTTTGTAGTTTTGTTTTGTCTTACATATTATGTTGTCTATTATGTTCGAGTTATATCCGTTTTCTTGTGCTATGTATTTGATTGTGTTTAGTTCTTCGTTGTAATCCTGTTAGTTCATTAGTATGTTGAGTAGTCTGTGTACCATTGTTCGGAATGCAGCTTGTTTGTGTTGTATGGGGTGGTTGGATGTGTTGTGTATGTGTGTTGTTGTTGTTGTTGTTGTGGGTTTTCTGTATACTTTGAATGTGTGTTTGTTGTCTACTTTTGTTATTGTGATGTCTAGAAAATTTATGGATTTGTTGTTTTCAATTTCTAATGTGTCGTGTAGCTTTGGGTGTATTTTGTTTATGTGTTGATGTAGGTTTTGGGTCTGTTGTTTGTTTCCTTTGTATAGTATTAGTATGTCATCTACGTATCTGTGCCAATATATGATGTTGTCTGCGTGTTTGTTGTTGTCTTTGTTTAGTATGTATGTTTGTTCTATGTGGTGTAAGAATATTTCTGCTAGTATGCTTGAAATGGGTGATCCCATGGGTAGGCCTTCGGTTTATGTGTAGTATTTGTTATTGTATGTGAAGTAGTGTTGTTGTGTGTGGTGTGGATGATTTCTTTGATTTGTTCTTGTGGTGTGTTGTTGTTTTTGAGCATTTGTTCTAGTATCTGTAGTGTATCTTTTATGGGTATGTTTGTGTATAGGTTAGTTGTGTCGAAAGTTATTAGTAACTTTAGGTGATTTAAAAACAATTATATAAAATAAGGTAACAGAATTGAGGTAAAAGCTGTCACCAATAAAAAGAAACACAGATTTATGAGCAGCAGGCAAACCTGAGCAGCATGAGTAAGTTTAGGAATTGTTATTTAAGGTGATTACAAACTAAAATTTATTTCGTGAAAAAAGTTTTTGTAAGTGGTAAAATGTGTAAGTTATTTAAAAATGACCCATACCTCTCTGTCACTTCACCCAATTCATAATCTGCCTATACTTAAATACACGAGTACATAAGTAAAGTTTCAATTTAAACGCGTAACTTAAAGTAGAGAAAAGGGGTAATAGGTCCCATTTTCGATAATAAAACAGAGTATTCATTCGTTCATTCATTCATTCATTCATTCATTCATTCATAGTGTTCTTCCCAAGGGCAGGTCTTTCACTGCAAACCAAGCATTCTTAAATCAATCCTATTTTCCGCCTTCCTCTTAGTCATCGCATACGTTCCACGTATTTTAATATTGTCTATTATCCGATATCTTCTTCTGCTCAGAACTTTTCTTCCACTCACTATTACTTCCAGTGTGTCCTTCAGTAGGTACTTTTCCAGAGCCAGTGAACCAGCGAATTTATTTTTCTTTTTCTGATCAGTTTCAGCATTATTCTTTCTTCTAGCACAGCTTCATTTATTATTTTGTCTGTCCATTTCACATGCTCCAGTCTTCTCCATATCTATATCTATATCTATATCGTTTCTCTTCACTTTGTTGTACTCTCCATGTTTCTGTCGCACTCCATACAAAGCACTTCACTAGTCTCTTCCTTAGTTCTTTTTCCAGAGGTCCGCAGATGATTATTCTTTATCTATTAAAAGTTTTCTTTGCCATTGCTTGTCTTCTTTTGATATCCTGGCAGCAGTTCATAATGCTACTTATAATACTCCCCAAGTATGTGAAACAGTCCATTTGTTTCACTGCCTCATTTCGAATTCGCAAGTTTATTTCTTACGTTTTCTTCCGATAACCACGGTCTTCGTCCTGTTTGCATTTATTTTCATCCTATGCTACTAACAGCTCAGAACAGAGTATGTTGTCTTACAATTTTTCCTTTACTCTAGGAAACGCACTTTGGTTTTACCTATATAGAAAGTAGTTGAGCTTCAGAGTTGTTCTTTGACTTACGAGAACAAACAAAATACGTTATGTACGCTGGGAATCGAATCACGCACTTTTTATATTGTATTTGCCAGCCACTTTACTAATTAAGTTCTCTCTACTTGTATGACCTGTTTGAAATATCCGTATGCTGGCTTCATTGCTAGTTTTAATCATTAAAACGGTATTATTCTGTAAACAGTGTTATGTAACTTACGCATTTGTTTTCATCTCATAGTGAGGCCTGCAATGAAAATGCAATGTAAAATCTGCGTTTCTCAATTGTGGCAACATTACAACGATGACGACGAAAGTAATGTGAAAAATGAGGCTGAGTTACAGATAGAAGAGTGGAGTGAGGACTGGGATTACTGAATTGGAATGAGGAATTCTCACTACGAGAGATTGTCTGTGTGTATGAGTTTTAGAAGAGAGGCTTATTAAAATGGCTTAAAATTAGGATGTTTGTGCAGACCTAGAAACAAAATTCAGGTGACCAAAATTTTGTTTCTGAGTCTGTACAAAGTAGGTAAGATCTCTCTGAATATCTGAAAAAATGGAATCAAAATTTATCATGAAGCACTTTCAGGATATTATTAAAAGATTCTCAGTATCATCATCATCATCATTATCTTTATTGCATGAGAATTTTGATAATGAAATAAGACAGCATTCTTGAATCTGGGAACACGCGTATTTCCCTCCTTGAAAAATATTATAATCACGTCAATTTCCCTTGTATTAAATTATGCTGATTGTGTTTGTCGCCAGAGAGGCTATTCTGCAGCACTTGGGGTCCCACAGAAAAAATATCATGGTGTTTATCCTCCTTGAATGGGATTTTAAGAACTCCTTGAAAAACAAACGAAATATTTGTTTTCCGAGAAGAGTGATTACTGCTTCAAGATAACGCAAGGTTACATAAGGCTAGATTTGAAGTGAGAACATTGTCTTTTAAACAAATACGATGTAACACATGGCGTTTACAAAGTAGTTACGACGTACAAAGTTTCGAAAAGCTTACTTGACTGTTCTAATGAAGGTGACGAAAAGCGGTCGACAGTACGTGTTTGAAAATTGAGTAGAGCTGTGTAAGAAGTGTATAATCTCCCAAGATATACTTAGCAAAATTGAAGGTCATTGTGTCCGTGTCAACCTGGCATTTCTAATTTTGAATAAATTCGAATTCATGAAGTCCTGGTACAGTCTAACAACAGATATAGGAGTGCACTAATTTTGGAAGATTAGAATATCAATACTTTGTTTCAAAGACATTACATCATAACATCGTGGGATTTTTATTGTCAACTTTTATAACATTTTATAGTGACATTGACGTGAAATTATATAGATGTTTTTCCTGTTCTCTCTATCACTAACTTTAATTAGCGGTATGTGTTGTAATTGTAAAATTCGACAATATAACGTAATCTGAGAGCCTACGTTAGGATATTCAGTAAAATAACTATAGAATTGATCAGAAAGCAACCCGAATCACGTAAAGTGAAGGGGGAAGGTATTGGATACATAATTGCATTGATCACAGCGCAAAGAAGACTGAACAGTTTAACTGAAAATCGCAAGATTAGGTTTAAAGAAGTCCTTCAGTTACAAACTATGTAACCTGTATCTTTTTTTTTACTTGGTTATTTAACAACGCTGTCTCAAGTACTAGGTTATTTAGCGTCGATGGAATTGATGATAGCGAGATGGTATTTGGCGACATGAGGCCGAGAATTCGCCTTAGATTACCTGGTATTCACCTCACGGGTGAAAAAAACCTCGGAAAAAATCCAACCAGGTAATCAGTCGAAGCGGGAATCGAGCCCACGCCCGAGCGCAACTCCGGATCAGCAGGCAAACGCGCTACCGCCCGAGCTACGCCAGTGGTTACTTGTATCTTAGTCCCAACATTCCGCCACAGATTCACTTTTACATATAAACGCAGATGTTATTACGAAAAGAGCCAAACGCTTGCGAGACACTTCAAAACGTACATTTCTTTGAGATATGATTTATTTCACGATTATATTCGTATGAAAAATGTAGTAATAAAGAAATATTTTCAGAAACTGATTTATCGTGTACTGTACACTACATTATTGCTGTTTTTCAACTATATACAGGACGGAAGTGAAATAACTTTGCCGATTGGAAGGAACGATTGGGTACACGTAAGTGAATATAAAACCTATAAATATATTAGGTTTTGTGATTAAATGCATGCTTAATTAAAAAAATTAAGTTTGAAGTTTCAGCAGTCCAGCAACATCATCGTTAATACACTCTACTCGTATACAGATGTAAGAGGTCAACGAACTCGGTGAGTCTCCGTACGTAAGCTGGGAAGATGTTGCCACTCGCTCGTTTCGTGCAATGACTTGAATTTAGGGGTTTTTAAAATAAAATTTAGGCCTACACGAAAACCGTCCACGCTATTGAAGTACGCCACAGGGCTGAAATATTGTTTATTAGATTTCCTATCGATATGGACAAAAATCACGATCCTACTCGCAATAGTTCCCCGAATGAGAGAATGTTAAACATTTGAAAAAAAAAATGTTTCTGAAAAAACTATGAACTTTCCACAAATATGATATTATAGTTTTTTGTTACATACAACATTTGCTTTGTAAATCTGCAAGACTATTTCACTTCCACTCTGTATATTTCCAAGATATAAATTCTAATTCATAATGGCGTTGGTTCTTTTACGAAGATGTACACCTAGCCCATTCTCCTCCTCCTCCTCCTCCTCCTCCTCCTCCTCATTATTACTACAGATCGCGCAAGGAACGATTACCAAAAGCAGTAGTGGCTTTTTTGTCTGTTTTGACGTGTGTATGTAGGCACGCCAAGGGAGCGAGAGGTACGAGCCGATGGAAGTACTGTTTCTTCCGAGAAGATGAACAGATGGGAACATCGCTTGTGGAAATGAAAGCGTAGCAAGTGAAAAATTTGAAGCGAATTAAACGCGCAATATTATGTTTACGAATAAAATAATGATACTCTGCGAGGGGAACGCTCCATCACTACATAATAAAATAATAAACGCACGTGGAACAAGACACGTATTCACATGCAGTGGAACTGAAACTAAAACCATAATGTAACTATTACAATGCAAGATTGATTCTACTGATGTCGTTTCTCTTCCGATTGTAGTCTTGAATATCATTCAAGTTATCTCGTGACTTTTCCTGTCGCCCGCTCTTTCTTATCCAATTGTTTCGTTCGCATTCCTGTCGGTAATCCCTGCTTGCGAGACCTGTACATATATTAGTTTCCCTTGGGGGAGGAGCACGGGCTGGGGACTACTCTCGCACATACTGTAGCCCGCTTGGGTGAGCCCATTGAACCACCCTGGATGGAATGATTTGCATTCCGTAAGGCTCTGCCGTGCTACAGATTTTCCCGTGGGCCGCCCCCGAACTTCTTTACAGCCTGCAGAATCCCTTTAGCTTTCCGCATAGATCTCACCGCGGTCCCACGAGCTACCATGAGACCAGAGTACATTGCATTACCAGCAGCAACTAATGATTACATGCCACGATGTTCAAGTTCGGAGGTGGCCCGCAGCCGACTGTAGCCTGAAATATGGGAAAGAAACGATGATGATGATGATGATGATGATGATGATGATGATATAGGGGAAATGATATGATATGATATATTTATTCCACCAGCTTACATCGGTCGTGATGGCCCTTCACATTTCTGTATACAGTGCCATCACTCCCTTGGATACATAACATTCTGCTTACGCTTTTTCTAAACATCCGGCTATTACATATAATTGACCCTGATCACTTTTCTATCACGTCCCTCACCTCTGTTTCACTCCCTTCTTTTTATATTTACCCTTCCCTTTCCTAGTTATCTATCTTATTATTACTAATCTCATTTAACTAAACAATGACTTCTCTCAATCTCTTATTAATTGTTCCGAACATTGTTTGTGTTTGTTGAACTCTTCCATAGTTAACTTATTTATTCACTTGAATCACTAACATTCACTAACCACTTATTCCCATTAATCTAATCTGTATATTTTCAGACGAAGTAGTTTCTACAGTTTCATTACCTTTCCATTCCCACTTTCGTTATTATATTATATCACTACTTACTTATTATCAATCTCTGGATATTACTTGTATCTTATCCTTTTTCACTATTATTCCCTTGCCTTACTGTCTTTTCTGTCACTGTCACTCTTTTCACTTTGTCACTTTCTTAAGTTTTGTCACTCATGCATACTATTTTCACTTTATCATTTTCCTATGTCTTGTCACTCATGCACCAACTTCTTAAGTTAAGTTTTCTGTCCCTTACTTCTTCCCACAGACAAACCTCTGTTCGGTGTCGCTAATGTTACGTCATCCCTTCCAGTTCTTGCAGAATCTTGTCTTCTTATCTTGGTATTTTCTTCATCTCCCGATCCCTTTTGTAATTGCTGACCCATATTTGTTCTTCCAGCTGGATTCTCTGAACTCTTTTTGCTGTTCTCAGCTCCTGTATGCCCTCCTTCTGTTCTCCCCTGTCTACCTGATGTCGTCATCATAATTTTAGTGCAAGTCTTTTGTTTCTTCTTTAATCGTTTGTTGACATCCTCGTCCGATGCTGTTGCTGAGCTATGCATTCCTCTGGTCGCTGGCCTCTCTTCCTGGTTCATGTTACTCGCTGACTGGTTCATTCCATCGCTTGCTATTCTTTCCTGTGTGATGACCTCTCCACCTTCTAATTTTTCAAATAGTTCTCCCATTGTATGTTTTACTATAATGCTCCTTATTTCCTCTTTCACTGTCCCTATCTCTTTATGGTTCAAATTTTCCAAACAGAATTCCACATCAAACTTCTGCCCATTTATCTTTAATTTGTCTCCGTATAATCTAGCGAAATTACCATTTTTTCTTGCCGCCTTCATAAAAGGAATCAATATTCTTCTCCTGCATCTTACTTCATATTCAAAATCATGTTCCAGTCTAATATTTGAGTTTTTAAAGTACTTTCGTTTGCTCAACATTTTTTCTTTTGTCATTATACTTGAGAATTTAACTAGTGTAGGTCTATTTCCATTTTTCCCGATTCTGTATGCTTCTCTTGCTTGACCATCACTCACATCAATCCTGAACCAATCCCAGCACACTTTCATTACAGTCTCGTATGTTTCCAATGCCTGTTCCTTCTTCTTTTCCTCGATTCCAAAAAATATTAAGTTCTTTCTTCTCTGATCTTCTTCTAGATATTTCACCTTACTTTTCATTAGATCATTTTCTTTCTGTAGCGTTTCCAACTTCTTGTAGATCTCTTCAATGTTCGCTTCCAGTTTTACTACTGCTTGACTATTTTATTCAATATTCGCCATTATTACACTGTTACGCGATGTCGGTGTCAATGCCTCTATACAATATTTCTCCACTGCCGAGCTCCCTCCGCACACGTCTATACTGATCCGCTGTTCGCTGCGGACTCATATAGGGGAAATGTGTAATTATGATGGCGAAATGAGTCTGAGGTCCAACGCCGAAAGAACCCAGCATTTCTGCTTCAATTGGCAAGAATCTCAACTACGTAACTTGTCCCAATCAGGTTTTGAACCCGGGTCTGCTCGTTACACAGTCAGGAATGCTACCCGTTAGTCAACAGCGGTGGACTTATTTCATCTATATTGAAAGTAATACTCTTACTTTGGCCTTAGAAATCCTGAACACATAGTTTTAATGTATTGTATTAAACGACGTTTTATGACCCGCGCGCTTATAGGTGAAAGGGAGAGAGTACACTGGCGGGATTATTCGAATGCCTCACTAACACATTCGTCTTACAATAATTTCTGAAAGTTCCACAAGAGACCCAATCAGTTAATTAGCCATACCCGAAGCATAGTCTTGATTACAGAGTCCCATAGCATAGACCGTGATGGTGGCAAGCTCTTGAGTTAACAAAACCTAATATGCAAAAACGTATTTGTAAATAATACCACAGTATAAAACACGAATTGATTTTTATAGGGTTATTAAGTAGATACAAGTAGATAGATGGATTTATTCAGCAATATTATACATACAGATACATTACAATATCAGAATTTGCTCTTAAATCCAATGCACGGGTCGTTTGACCATACGTGCTTTACAAAACAAGTCCTACTTTGTATGTTTCACCCCCCCCACCTATGATTAAATCCACTCTTCAAAAAAAAAAAAAAAAAAAAAAAAAGATTAATATGAAAATGGTACAAACGAAACACATTATATCATATATTCTAACCTAACATACAAACAGGCATAGACGTGTATAATTTAATAGTTAGCATTGTCCATTCTCAGTTCGCATCATAAACTTCAACAGCTGATGTTCTAATCTGTCTCGCCTTCAAGAGGAACAATCCAGTCTTTTGTTCTCATCCTCTATTCCCCATGAGGTCAAGATATCCAAGCGAACCCCTATTCCGACTTAGCATCGAGGGTGGTAAATATTTTCTCCGGATAGCCTGTGTTCTGTTTTTTTTTTTTTTTTCACAATGAGCTAAAATGTGTGTCCAAGAATCCTTTTCCCCACATAATGGACAGATGCGGTCTCCTTCTTCGGTGACAATTATATTACTCTTCCATGTCCCCAATCTTAATACGCTAAACTTGCTCTATTACAATACCTTTGCTACAAGAATGTTTGTAGGCACTTACACCTCCTCCAATTAAGCATGAGATCTTATTGTAAATGTAGTGAGGATTTTTCCGAACATTGGAGCTCAATCTCTTGCCTTTCGATATCAATTAAACGCATCTTCACATTACGCCCTACATTTTTTCTATTATTTTCTCCTTTTTCTCGCACCCATCCCATTCCTATATTATCCAGCCCTCTCTGGAGTTTATAAACCCATCCTTTTTCTCACTCCTCTCTCTGTTGAACTCTAACAAATCGACCGTAAAGCGAGTGGTCTCAATTTTTAGCTAGTATTTTACCACCCTGACTTTCATGTGCATTGTTTTGTTTTGAAGCTCAAACTCCTTTAGCACTCGCAATTACTTGTGCTTCTTCCAATGCCAAGTATTCCTTTTAGGAAATCCGTTTGTATCTTATTTAATTTTTCTACATTTTCCCAACCCCAAATTTCCGCTCCATAAAATATAGATGATCTTACCACAGCTCCGTATACTAGCTCCATGTTGCTGCAGGAATGTCTGACACTTTAGTGGTCAATTTCAATACTTCTGTGCACTTTACTCCGCACTTGCGTTTCGTTATGTCAATATGCTTAGCCCATTTCCTATTCATTGATAAAGTAACCCCTAAATAAATCAAAATGTTTCACATTTTCCAATATATGCCCGGCGTAAGCCTATGTCTCATCCCTGCAACTAACATACACAGTATTACTGTAAAATATTGCATAACTGCCAGACAAATTTAGCGAAGTGAAGCTATGGACTGCACCAAAAATTGGATTTAGTCTATGCACGTTAGAAGCCTGTGAATTTGCATTTTAAATTTTATACCCTTATGATCATGCCTAAAAATTACTTGAAAATCCATTCACAATTAATGAAGTGCGATAGTTTAAGTAACAAAATTCATTTTGGCAATGATTAACATTACTGAGTCTCTTCAAACTCATTCATACGTAGTTTTAAAATTAGCAGTTGTTCTTCAGTTACCATAAAATTTGTATTATAAAATAAATTGTTGAGTAATTATATTTCAGTATTTCGATCATGTATTCATACTGTAACTTTTCCAGATTGGTAATTATTTTGTGTGTAAAACACATATATTATTTTTTTTTTATTTAGTCCGAAACTTTTGTTCTTTTAACAGTTACGCTCAAACGTTTCTATTACTCAAATACCCTAATTCTGTTGAAATACACATACAGATCCTACAAAAAGTTTAAGAAAACCCTTCCATAAGTGATGTTTCACTCCTATCCTTATCCTTATATGAAAACCCCTGATGTTTATACAGGGACCAAATGCCTATGAAAAGTCAAGTTCTTACTGCAAACCCTATCTGTCTATCTTCAGAACTGTGGATTATATAACAATTTTTCTGTTATTAAAACTTATTGAAAAATTACATATTTCGTAGGACAAATATTATTTACTCCAGAATGGGTTAATTTAGATCAGTGAATTTTGGTTTAGAGTTAAACATATCTGAAAGACTTCTAGTGCAATTGTAGCTTTTTGTTTAAAAAATTGTGACATTTCGTACAGGCATTGTATTCCAGATCGTTTTTTTTTTCCTTTAGGAAAAATTGCCATTTTCTAAAATTCTCTTGAGCTTGAAATTCGCGGTAAATGGACCCGGATCCGCCATTGCCATTTACACTATAACGTAGGGAGTTGTTAACATTGATCAATGAGCTTATTCCCTCCAGTTTTAGTAATCAGCTATGGAGTTTGCTATAAGTGAGGGAAGGTTAGATTTCTTCCTTGAAAAAAGAAAAAATAAATGAAATGGATCGAAATTCAGTGAGGTGGTCGTGAAGTGGCAGATTATTGGGATGTGAAAGAATGACTGGAGATAATATCACAGTCTAGTACAGCGGTTCCCAAAGTGTGCTCCGCAGAGCCCTAAGGGCTCCGCGAATGATTATCTGGGGCTCCGTCTGCAGAAGTTATGAAGATGACAAAAGTTGCTAATTCCATCTAGTCTCTAACGGGGAAAACGGAAACTACTTCTATCAAGCGAAAAATACTTCATGAGAAAGTAGTTTACGTTCTTCTTGCTACATGGAAGCATTAATATTAGATCTACTCGTCACTGGAACTATCTCGATCTTTCTTGCTTGCTAAGTACTCAATGATTCTCGAAATTTATTTTATTTTTCATATACCGGGCAGGCAGCGTTTGTTATTCGTGGTACGTAGAATCTACAATCTATTGACTGTTACGTTACCTAAATATATATATATATATATATATATATATATATATATATATATATAAAATCTGTATACCTGCATATTAATTTGATAGCAGATGTGTTAGCTAAACTTTCGTTGAACCGGAACTGTGGCTTAAGACGGGCTCCCTAAGACCTAAGAGTCATTGGCCATCAACCAGTGCTCAGTCAAAGGGAGATAACAACAGCTATAACCTTACTTTCAAAGAAGATAGTGCGAATTCCTGGGAATTGAGTTCGGAATAATATGTTGAACATGATCCTGTCTCAGAGTCTACGATGCCTAGTGTGGAGGTATTGAAAGTAACAAACGAAAATATTGTGATTTATATTTGGACATGGGATTCACTGAGTTTGCTGATGAACGTCCACAGTGTGTGATATGTAACAAAGTTCTTCCCAATAGTTCTATGTTCCCTGCCAAGCTTAGACGGCATTTCTCAATTAAAAAATTCACAAATGAAACTGCAGACTACTTCGAAAGAAAAAGTGACGAACTCCATGCAGTTCAGACAAAATTTTACCTCGTGTAAAAACAAACAACGAGAAAGTACTGAAAACGTACTTGGTTAGTCATGACCAGGCTCTTGGTGGTAATCCTCACCCTTGCTGAAACTCTTATGAAACCACTATTAGTGAAGGTAGTGAAGTGCATGGTGGACAAGAAAACTGCAAACTTGATTTCCAGTGTGTCCTTATCAAATAAAACTGCATAATCGAATCCAGAATCTATGAAAAGAAGTAAAAAAGATCATGATTTCCCGTATCATTTAAACGAAATTTTCGTTACAATTTGACAAATCCACGGTCTTTGCCGGATTAGCTATGTTAATGATGTTTGTGCGGTATGAATTTTCAGGTTCTTTCATGAAATATTTTATTCTGCAGCCATTGCCATCCTCTACAAGTGATACTGAATTTTTTTCTTCTTCATTGAAAACTCGATACCGTGGGACAATTCCACTGACGTGTGCACAGATGGCGCAAAGCCATGGTTGGGCCTGTTGCTGGCGCTGTTACAAGGATCAAAAAAGTTTTAAAAACTGAACAAGTAGTCACTGTGTACTGCACCAACACGTCCTCACAACGAAAAAATGCCAGCGTTATTACAGCAGGTACTAGACAACGCCGTCAAAATTATCAACTTTGTTAAGGCACGACCTTCGCAGTGTAGGCTACTTAAAATCCTATGTGAAGATATGGGTAATATACACAAGTCATTGTTAGTAATACTGTATTACACACAGAAGTGCGATGGTTGTCGCGCGGTAAAATGGTGCCCCGATTACATGAACTTCGAACGGAAGTTTCTTCACTTTTGAATTACCAGAACAGATTGCTAGCAGATTATTTGAATGATCAGGAATAGTTGTACAAATTATTTACTTGGTAGACATTTTTCAAAAATGAATTCAGCACATACATACAAAGTAAACGGGAGACTATATTCGATGCTGATGACGACATTGTCGCACTGAAGAAAAAGATAGCGTTCTACATAGAAAGCTTCGACAATAAGAATCTTACGTTTCTCATTGATTTCAAACTTGATAGAAGAAAATAATATAACAATGAATGTCTCATTCATAGCAATAATGAAAGAACATCTTGACAATTTGCTTCAAAATATGAATTCATACTTTCCAAGGGACACTCAGGAATCGATTCTAAAGAAATATGAGTGGATTGTAGATCCATTTCCAGTGATGTCAAAATCAGAAGCCCTCACTGCTTCAAATATGAGTTCCTTATAGACATGGTTTCGAACAGCCACTGTCAGGCATCATTTAAAAGCAAACCATTTGCCGAATTTTGAGCTAAGTTAGGGGAGGATCTTTTGATATTAAGTTCAAAAGCTAAATTTCTCTCACTGCCTTTTGGTAGCCTACTGTGTACCTCAGTGAAACGACCTTTTCGAGGTACACGGGTACAGAAACAAAATATCGAACTTGTTTGGACACAGAAGACGATATACGTCTTCAACGGACTTCTATGACACCGGACATTGACAAATTCTGTCGCAAGAAACAGGCACATTCTTCACATAAACTTCGGTGTACATATAACATTGTAACACTTTTTAAATATCTTAACTACTTGTTAATATCATTTTGTAGATTTAAATAAATTATATCCAGTATTTTTTACTATATACACACACACACACACATTCTTCCGTTTATGTATCGTGTGAAATATGCTTCATAGAACGTAGACAGATAAAACTAAAAAGTAAACATTTCTTGGGGCTCCACGACAAACTTTTGCTTCAAAAAGGGCTCCGTGGCTGAAAAAGTTTGGGAACCGCTGGTATAGAGTAACTGAAAAAGTTTCTATTTCTACTAGTATACTTCAACATGAGCACCATTTACAGCTTGACAGGTACCAAAACGATACTCAACCTCTCGCCAGGTGTTCACCAACATATCAGGTGTTATAAGCTCAACTGTTTGAATGATACGCTGTCTCAAATCAGTCAAAGTACGAACGTTTCTGCTGTACACAAAATTTTTAATAAATCCCCATGAAAATAAATCCAAAGGAGTTAAATCCGAGGATCTAGGAAGCCAGGAAGTTGGCCTACCCCTACCAATCCAATTTCTTGGTAAGGTTACATCCAAAAACGTTATACAATTTTGATGGAAGTGTGGTGGAGCACCATCCTACTGAAATGTTCAACCTGGCGGAAATTGCGGAATAGCAACGTTCTCCAGCATATCAAGGTACCTGACTCCCGTCACTGCAGGCTCCATAAAAAGAATGGGCAAATTACTCCATTTTTGTGCATTCCCAACCATACATTGCCTTTTGGCGAGTCCCTTTCATGTTCAATCACTTTGTATGGATTCTGAGAACCCCTTATGCGGCAATTATTACGATTACCCTTTCCGCTTCATCACTGAATAGCAACAAATCAACATATCTGTGATTTTCATCGATACGCTGAATCACCTCATCACAGAAATTAGCTCTCTTGCGACAATCATCTGGTTTGAGTTGATGAAGGAGCTGAAGTTTGTAACCACGCATACGGAGACGTTTTAGTAGAATCTTGTGAACTGTTGAACGAGGAATCTGCAGTTCCCTACTTGCCTGCCTAATTGATTTACGTGAGCTTCTAGCAAATGATTCACGCACCTGATCCACAGTCATTTTGGCCACATTCTTTTTAGAATGTTTCCGAGTTTGAAATCAAGCTTCCATTATCTATCCCACTCGTAAATGGATTTGCGTGTAGGAGGATCCACATTCCATTCCCTCCGTATGCGCCGCTGAACACGCGTAACTGAATTCAATTCTGCAAATCAGAGCACGCATTGAACTTTTTGCTGTACCGTTCACATCTCTATTGACAAGGAACTAGACTCATAAATGCAAATTTTCATTCATGCAACAATAAGCTTGAAACGAAATATTTCACACGACAATGGCCATGCAACAATAAGCTTGAAACAAAACATTGCACACAACAATGACCATAGAAAAGGTATGAAACGAAATCTTGGAGAGTTTTTCTCTTGATTAAGCTTTATCTTAAGGAATTATAATAATATATGGTTGTGAAATTATAAGCTATTATTTTTATATACACTTAGTGTGGACACAATGTATAATAGTATTAATTCTTGTAAATTAATCATTGTAGTCTTTGTTCTCCATTTTGTTGTTATTATCTCAATTATTTACTGTGTACAATAGTTGTTTCTTTTATTGTATTAATTGTATCACTGTGCTGTACTTATATTGGTCAATAACTGTTGTCCAGGACATAAATATCGATAAATCGATAAACAAATAAATAATATTAATTATTGTTATTACTACTATTATTATTATTATTATTATTATTATTATTATTATTATTATTATTATTATTATTATTGGCAATATCAATGTTGTTGGCATGGCATTTGCTTTGCGTGTCAGCCGACATGATTAAGCATATTTTGAATGTCAGTTTACCATTGAAGGAAAATAGAATTACGTCAATGTTATTGACTGTGCGGCTGTCACTGAGTAGACACGTGCTACAGAAAACAGCTTCTTACTGTTATTTGTTTTCCTAAGAAGAATATCAGCTAATCAGAAAGATAACGCTTTAAATTTATTACCGGGACTCTGTTATCAGTGCGAATCTCTAAACATGACTGTCAGAAAATATGCTGTGTGTGTATACATACATACATACATACATACAGTCCACACCTGTGGAGTAACGGTCAGGGCGTATGGCCGCGAAACCAGGTGACCCGGGTTCGAATCCCGGTCGGGACAAGTTACCTGGTTCAGGTTTTTTCCAGGGTTTTCCCTCAACCCAATACGAGCAAATTCTGGGTAACTTTCGGTGCTGGACCTCGGACTCATTTCACCGGCATTATCACCTTCATATCATTTAGACGCTAAATAACCTGAGATGTTGATACAGCGTCGTAAAATAACCCAATAAAATAAAAAAATAAATACATACATACACAGGGTGAATCTTCTCATCCTGCGGATTGGTAACTAGGCAAGCCTGCATTTTAGAGACGATGGGAAATGCAGGTGCTCACATCGCATTCACCAGAGCAGTGGCATTCACCAGCCCGTCCGATAAGGCTACGATGTTGACCTGTGTTAATGTGCTGTGATAGCGCAACGGTTAACACGCTGGATGGTCCGGTGCAGTTCCGGGTTCAAATCACGGCTCTAGATACATATTGTTTTTTTCATAATCTACCTGTGTTTCGAGAACGTTCTAGAAAAGCATGTTTTCTGTCCGAATACGTAGAACATTCTAGACATTAAATTTGCCTATAAATAAGTGGTTCCAGCCGCTCATGCTCAGTGCGGTACGTAGCAGTCAATTCCACCGAAAGTTATACAACGCAGGGGACTGTGTTTACGTTATAGTCTGTAAAACGCCGGCACTGCATAACTTCTCAATCCTCAGGAAGTGAAGATTCATTGGGTATATATATATATATATATATATATATATATATATATATATATATATATATATATATATATATAAACTCAGCAGTGTGTACTAATTTTCCTTTCTGTATTATGTCGTCGTCCAGTTTCGTTTGTCAGTGCAATTTAAGTTCGTAGTGAAATTTAATTTCTTATATAAGAATAGTGAATTGTTAGGAAATAATTTGAGGAGCATCGTTTGAAATCGCATTATGTCCACTGGTGGACAAAATTGAGTTTGATACATTTTCGTATAATTTCGGATATGGTCTTTCACGCTGTGACCCCTGTATCAAATCGTATTCGCTAACAGTGTAAATGACTGCTTAAAAGTAGCGCTTGTTTCAAATCGTATTCAGTCGTATTCATATTCAGTCTGTTTCATATCGTAATATGTCCAATATTCATGTTATAGATTTGGTATAAATGAAATTAATTAATTACTCTTTTATGTTAGTTATACTGACAATCTGGCGCACTTTTCTCGACAATGCTTCATATTCAAAACAGACAAGACAATCTTTTTCTTGCGAGCTGTGTGTGATGGAAGTTGTTTCCAGTATGGAACAAGAAACTATCATAGGTGACAGTTCAGGAGGACCCCGAAAGTAGCAAAACATGCACATAAACCAAAATCTGAGGCAACGTAAAAATAGATTTCAATGAAGAATGTAGGGATTGTGAGACTCTCTACAAACATTTATCACATCCCGCCAATATTTTAATTAATGTAGAAATTCTATAACTTTAATTTAATTTAATAAAATACTAAGTCAACATTAAAATATTCAGGTCTTTACCTCTTTCTTACGCATCAGGGTATTTAACAATTCGTGGGAGAGGGGGAAGTTGATGTCGGAGAATGGAAATGAACTGAAAATACCCTCGAATTTTTAAAATGTAAAATTACAGTTTCATTTTTTCTATGACCTATAGTAATTTATGGAAGAAAGAAATAGAAAAAACAGCTGCTTATTTCAATTGTGTGAAGCTTTATATTTCTATGCTAACATCATCGATGCAGTTACTGTGGTAACTGGCATTGAGGATGGTTGTAGAATGGCAAATTGTGTCTGTTTAGAAGAAGGAAGAGGATTCGAAAAAATGTGAAAAATATTCAAACACCATGAATCCAGCCGGATGGGTGTTATGAATACCCTGTAGGCCTACATCAAAATTTGTTTAATGTGAATATTTTTTATATTAACAAAATAATGTTTTATTTAATAATAACAATAATAATGATTTTTATGCAGTCATTTATCTCATTAAAGGCATTATGACAGCAGGAAGAACTTATGAACACTCTGTATATCAAAATGTTAAATGTGGAAATTGTAATTTTATATTGACAGATAATGTTTCTCTTTAATAAGAACAATAAATTATTGGTTATTTTATGTATTTGCCTCATTAAGAATTTTTATTAAAAACATCTGTACAATTATTGGATCAAAACGTATTATGTCCAACACATTTTCCTTCAATTTGAAGAACAGAATTGAGAATTAATTTCATTTTTTCAAGTTCCTTGAAGTACTCCTCAAGCATGATAACTTCACATTTTTCACTTGGTGAAGAATTATCCAGATAAGAGGCCTAATCAGTTTTTCGTTCTTCCTGTAAAATTTTGTTTTTTGGACATTATATGATTTGAAACGATGCTCCTCATTTTTAGTAAGGACCTTGACAAATTCCTGAGTTTCTTTTCCCGCAGTTTTCTATCAACTGCGTCCACACCTGTGGAGTAATTGTCAGCGCGTCTGGCCGCAAAACCAGGTGGCCCGGGTTCGAATCCCGGTCGCGGCAAGTTACCTGGTTGAGGTTTTTTCCGGGGTTTTCCCTCAACCCAATACGAGCAAATGCTGGGTAACTTTCGGTGCTGGACCCCGGACTCATTTCACTGGCATTATCACTTTCATTTCATTCAGACGCTAAATAGCCTAGATGTTGATACAGCGTCGTAAAATAACCCAATAAAATAAAAATGTATCAACTGCATCTTTGTCTTTCATGTGTTACTTCGTCGGCCTTCACTGGCCTTTCAATTATTCATTTTTATTCTGCTTGCCATCTGTTTTTTCGGGGAAGAAATTCTTTGTCTTGGCATTCTCTTTTGTTTCAAGAACAGTCTTCTTTCCAATTAAGGTTTTTATTGTAATGTCATATCAGACTTGGTCGTTTCTTTATTTCCTAACTTTTTCCCAAAAATTAATTTCTTTTGCTAAAACTTGTTTGAATGTTGGGTAAGTCTTCTACTTTATAATACAAAATACGAGTACTTTTCAAATACAATAAGCGATTGAAAGAATCTGAGTTTTGTTCTTGAAATATTGTGGCGTTTATATGTCACGTAACTTTTCCTGGTTTCTTATTTTTTCTTATCTTTTCATTTTCTACCTTTCTTTATTTTGTATTTAGGTCATATTCCATTATCAATTATTTCTTTTGTTAGTTTTACTTCCATTTATATATATATATATATATATATATATATATATATATATTAGTTAACCCAAATTCCGCACTTTTCCTCGTTGTTCGCTTAATTATAGATGGGATATATGTTTGCCCACATAGTAGTTTGTAATAGCTCCGTCGGGTATCACCTTATATACTTCTCCTTGAATGTCATTCATTATTTTCGTACCCTGGTTCGAGGCTAGGCCGTTTAATTGGTCAAATTCAAATGTATTGATTCTTCTTTTCAAATTCCTTCCGGGGAGTTGAAGCAGTTAGATAGTTCCGGGAGATCCCAATTGCGCGCAAACCCAAAATTTTACCTGCTCTGAAGTGGTCAACTGCGCGCGCTGTCACTATTCGAAATAGGTCAACTGCGCGCGGTGGTCAATTTCTGAGTCAAGTCAACTGCGCGTGGAGGAAAACACAAGTTAATTTGGAACTACAACATTTTTCTTCCCATTTTCAGAGACTTAGGACTCTCTATGACTGCTAAGCTACACCAGTTAAAAATGTTTTGTCATATTCTCATGCCCATAATAGGGCACTCGTCAAGGTATTCAGAAAGACACGGAAACTATTTTCATTCCTTATGATAATAATAAGAAACACTTTTTAAAAATTTCAAACGCGTCATAGTTCCATTTCTGTACTTTAAAATCAATTGCTGTATATAGCTATACTGCATATGTTTTCCACGTTTATTGTTAGATCGATGAGGCCTTTCTGTATCATTCATTTTAATGTAGGTGGTTGTCTGAGTCAACAAAATGATATTATATGTCGATGTCCACTGTGAAATTAAGGCCGAAAGCCCTGTGGAATGCCTCATAAGAAGTTATAGTATTGGAAGCCCAAATTTGGGGCATAAACTCATATTCTGAATCTATGAAGTTTGTTGTCAAATAATCAGCAAAACTTGTAACATTTTCACTGCCGAGTTTAATGCTCATTAAATCTTCAAACAAAAGCATCCCCAACTTCGTCGGGAGAGAGAAAAGCCAAACTAAACACAGTGTAACCATTTACCTGTACCAGTGTTATTTTCTTTATAATCGGAACGCCTGAATTTTCCTCCACCAGGCCTGCGTCAAATGAAATCTACAACCTACTATTGATGAAAATAGCCACACTTGACTAACTGCTTTGTGTGTAGCTACTTCGAAATCAGACACAATGATTGACTGTTGAAACTTAATATTCATATTAGCATCTCAAGGATTTACGATTTGAGTTACTACTTTTTCGTACGTAACTGCTGTTTTGTTTGGCAACAAAAACTTTGTTACACTTTCTAATGTTAGTAACATCTTGGCTGGAAATATCGAGTCCATTGGAGGCAACTTCTTTACGAATCAATTTTAAAGATCCCTCACATAATTCAGTAATAGCCTTCCGTTTTACACTATTGGAAGTTACTTGTCTGTTTAAGTTATCAATGGCTTCATGGTTATGACTGACTTCGTTAGTAAACAGAATGTGGGTTGAAGAATCGTTTAAGTAAATATGTGACTTACATGTTTTCACTGTACACCTCTACGCTACTCCCCGTTTTCTTTCTCTCTATCTTTCCGAAATTTATTTCTTCCTGCAAAGATCAACTTATGGCCTCTTTGACTTGTCATATGCACCACAGGAACGTTGCAATCCATTTCTAACTTACTAGTCACATACGAGGAGTAGGAACTGGCGCACACAGCACGCCATTTTATACACTCGAAAAAACTGACTAATGATAACATTGCTACCAACACGTTTGTGCAAACATTATCAAATCGCAAATAAAACACTCGCGCGCAGTCGACCTATTTACAGCATACCTCATCTCGCGTAGTCTACCTGTTTGCTGAGGTAATGCTGAACCTGCTCTCGCGCAGTTGGACAAACAGTAAACCTCTTCGCGCGCAGTCGGTACATACCCGAGAGTTCGAGTCTGGCCGCAGTGGATGATGGACAGTTTGGCTGAATAGCAGAATGGAGTTCGACACTGGCCGTCGTAGATGAGTGACAGTTTGGCTGAGCAGCATTGTGGAGTTCAAGTCTGGCCGCCGAAGAGGTAGATGAGTGACAGTTTGGCTCAGCAGCAGATAACACGGACTCGAGGGTGGAACCCTGGTCAGCAAGGACGCGAGTGCATTTCCGTCTATGGAGATTCACCAAGACAAATAGGAGCTTTGTCTCGGTTATGGAATTATTACTGCACGAGAAGGCTGAGAATTATTCCATGTCACGAGCCTCGAGGGAGTCGTCCTGATATACGCACGCTTGGTGCGTGGCAACATGTCGACGCTTACTACGTGCTATCGTCCGGTAGTACGAGTTTGAATTGCCCAACTTGATATATTTATATCATGTTACTAGTGTATAGAGAACCAAAGCAGAACTCTATTAGGAAGTATAAAGGACGATTGGAAACTGTATTGATCGTCGTCGTCTTCCTAATAAGTATTAGGCCGAGTGGCCTGTTACGGCCTGAAACTAGAATTTTCAGTCCATCTCTTCTTCGGACGACCTATAGATCTTTTGCCGTGCGGATGGTAATGAAACAGTGCTTTTGGAATTCTGCATCTATCCATTCTTTTGAGAGAAAACCCTTCCACTGAAGTTGATATTTGCTGATGAAATGCATAATGGGTTCTATTTGAAGTTCTTGCATTATGTCTTCATTTTTTTTATGATCCCAGCGAGTATATCCAGCTGTTGCTCTCATAAACCTCATCTCACTTGCTGTTATTCTACTGACATCTTTATTCTTCACAGTCCACGCTTCACTACCATAGCTTAATACTGGTTGTGCTAAGGTTTTATACAAGCCTATTCTTGTGTGTCTTTGTACTAGTGAAGGTTTCATGATTTTATTAATGATCCCCATTGTTTTATTATATTTACGTATTTTTTTCAGCAATATCTACTTCATCATAAGGTGATAGTACATAGCCAAGGCAGTGAAAGTATTTACTCTTTCTATTATTTTATTATTCAAGCAGATTTGCTTGGTACAGGGAATTTCCCACAAAAACTGTATTAATTTAGACGGAATTTGTAGTTAACATAAGTTCTCTGTTAACATGATGTGTGAGGCTTGGGATAGGGTACCATGTTACGAGGCAGAGTCAAAAAGTAACCTTAATAATTACTGTTTTATTAATTGAATATGTACAATAAGACTACAAACACTTATCACTTTTCAACATAGTCCTAAGTACGTTCAATGCAAGTGTTCCTGTTATACTATGTTCAAAGTGATGAAGTGTTTGTAGTCTTATTGTACAGTAGTGGAAAAAAAAACCGGACCGACCCTTGTAACTGATTTCAGAGCCTTGTTCACTTCAGAGCGTCCGTGCATATTCCTTGGACCCGAAACCACCTGCGCAGTTGAACAACAGCCACGCAGCTGGTTACTGTTTTCGTCTTCATTGAATGGCTCAGGTACTTAATTAACTTATTATTTCCAGAACATGAATTTTACCAGCTTATTTTCTAATGACTTTCGAAATGGGCTACGTCAGCAGTCGAAACTACAATAATTTCAATAGATTACTCGCTATCTTGTGAATGCGGGCGTGGCTGCGCAGTGGCTCATTTCGGGGACTTTGATTATTCCGTCGGTCCGGTTTTTTTTGCCACTACTGTACATATTCAATTAATAAAACAATTATTAAGGTTAATTTTGACTCTCCCTCGTATTACCACACCTTTTTATGTTAGAGAGTCTCATTTATGTGTATAACCAATTAGATTTTAATTGAGAAGTTATGTTTTTATTGATCATTCTCGTGCTTAAATTGTTTCCTTTTTTGTTGCTTAGTATTATTTTTAGGCTATTATTATTTTTTTTACATAAGTGAATAGTGAGTAATTTCCATTATATTATTTTGACGAGACAACCCACTCTTCCATTATCCAAGTTCCTCGGACCTAAGAATTACGGAACGGGACAGTGCGCCCGTCATAATATGCAGAAATTTGAACCGAACAAATGTAACTTTTTGTTCCGCAAAGAAACTTTACAATGTTACATTGGCTCAGATAAAAATTCTGTAAATTTAAATAACAAAACTGAAATTCTTTCAACCAGTTATTGTCATAATACACTGCTACCTTAAATTGACTGAGCATATTGGAAATTAAATCAATGGCTTTCACAAAACACATTATAAAATATTTCATATAAAACAGTTTTTATCTTGAAAAGGAAGCAAAAACGAGTAAAATTGTGTATAACTTTTTTGTTTGAAATATCTCAAAGAATAATAACCTCTTGAAATTAATGAAATTAATGACATTACTTCCGGTTCATCCTGTATATATATATATATATATATATATATATATATATATATATCAAAACTCTATTTTGATCCTCATTTGTAAGATTTTGTGTTGCTGAGAAAAATATGTAGACTATTTTGAGATTTTTCACAGAAATATAAGTAAGCGTTTTCATTATTATTGCTAGTAGAAAATTTTATTCGTATCATGCCTCTGTATACAGAAATTTGTACTGAACTATTGGACGAATTCTGTTATTGTTCGGTGGTTAATTCGATCGGGAACGATCTGCGCGAAGTATATCAGTATTAATAACTAGTGGGCTACATTTTAATTTCAGAAGAAATAAAATATCACGGTTTACGGTTTATGTATGTTTGTCTTACGGAAATTATTTTCTTAATTACGAAAAGGTGGAATAGAAATATTTATGACACAAGATATTAGAGGTTAAAGGTATCTACAAGAATTACGAATTTGATTTGAAAAAATAGTATAGAAATGTAACATAAAAAGCGACTCCATTTTTATTTATTGCCAGAAAAATATAATAAAGAAGAATTGTAAAAAAAATGCTAACACTCCCTTGAAAAAGAGTGACCTCAAGCTTCTAAAACTGTACTTTCCTGTACAAGTCGCAAAATTTATATTCCTCGCCAATTATTACTCAAATACTGACCAACAGAGATTACTTGAATGAGAGGTCTTCACGATCAGCTATATATAACCTACAATTTTCCTATTAGCAGGGATTCGTTCTTAAAATATTTTTTTCCTCCTGGTTTATTTGATTTGAGTGTCATTGCTTGCTTGAAAAGTAAGTAATATAGAATCTCATCATGGACCACGAATACTTTTTAATATTCATATTAAGTTCTGAATACAGAATTTCATAAATAGCAAATTTGGTATTAAGAGACATTATAAATGTTGAATAGTTGTGTTATGGGATTTTGTACAAAATTCATTCATAGGCCTATATATACCAACATTGTACAGTTCGTAATGGAAGCCAGATCTCTTATTTTTGAGGTCTTTTTAAAATAGTGTTTAGTGTGGAATGCAGGAAAACTAAATTTTGTCTACTTACGTACGTATACGCGGCCGGGTAGCTCGGTAGGTTGAGCAGCTGATTACAAACTGGAAGGTCCGGGGTTCGTTCCTGGGTGATGCTGTTTTCTCGTGACCAAACTTTCAGAACGACCCCGAGATTCACTCAGTCTCCTGTCAAATTGAGTACCGGCTCTTTGCAGGGGGTAAAAAGCGGTCGCAGCGTGGTGCTAACCACACCACCTTATTCTAATGTCGAGGTCAAAGAATGCATGGAGCTCTACCTCCATGTTACCATGTGACTCATGGCATATATGGGAGTACCTTTACTCTTTACTTTATTTTATTTTCCGTGTTGTTTTCATATTTATAAGTCAGGAATATAAACTTTAGATGGGATTTTTTTTTTTTTTTTTGCAACAAGGAATTGAATTTTTGTGAAATACGTGAGCATATGAAAACTACCTCTCCTAGTTCTGGTAAAGATATATTGTATTATTCCATATCATGTGGTAAGTATATCTGTATCCTCTGTAATTATCAGGAAACGTAAGTTCTGTAGATTTTGACTTTCGTTTATTTGAAGTCCCATATTATGTCATTTTGGAGATCAGTTATATTATACGCATGCAATATAAATTAAGGAGTTAACTAAACATGCAGATGTTATGTGACTTCATTGAAGATTATAAAGAAAACCATTACAGAAAATAACAAGTGGATTACAGGTTTTCAGAACAAAACCGACGGAATGACGATATGATGATTACAGAGCAATATTGGTTGAGAAAGGCAGAAGAAATTGAAGTATCCCGAGAAGAGGAGCCCTGTTTCTGATTTGACTGTCGAAAACTCACACTATCTACTATAGACTGAATTCTGGGTTTCTCTGCCAACAGAACTCTTTTGGTCTTCTCTTCTAGTGTGAGTTCTGCAGTTGATCACAGTCTAGTGAGAGGATGTGCTGAAAAGTAATGCCTCCTATTTTTTTGTCGCTGTGAATATAATTAGTTAAAAATATTAATGATAATACATTATATTCAGTGAACTTTCTGCTTTCAGTAATGCAAGATTCGTATCTCTGCGAGTTGAGAGCTCTGAGTTATAGTCTGAAACATGGCTGCGTGTAAAAGCAGTATGTCGGTGCTTCTGAAGTAGCGTGCTGTGATCGAGTTTTAATAGTGCTGTTGATCGATCAAAATATTTAATCGATTAACTATTTGAATTTAATCAATTAATCGATAGATTAATCGAGTTTTGATCGAATGAAAAAAATGATTTAATATACTGTAATACACAATTATTGTTAAATAACTTGTGTTCGGTGATAAGCATAAGTATTAAAATATGTTGTTTATCTGTATATATTGTATCGTTATATTACAAAACAACTATTTTAATTACTTACTAACATATTTATTATGAGGCTTATAATTTATTGTGTCAATTTCTCCGGGAATTTTTTGAGACAAACATAAATAACAAAAAGTATGAAGACTCACCTAGTTAATACTGCTTCATCCATGATTTTAAACATATGAGTGCATTCACATGCTCCGTATTAAGTGCCGCTCTACGTTTAGTAGGCCTAACAATGTTGTCTGCATCACTAAACACGAAAAAAGTTTTTTTTTTCTGTCAAGCACTACTCCACGATCGTTCAATTTAAATCCAAACGTTTCACCGAGTTTACCTCTCAAATTCTTATATGACATAATGGAGTTTACACGTTACACAAACCACAGAAAACTGATTTTTTTCTTTATTAAACTAAAAACACAACTTTCATATAGAAACTCAGTACAGAAACTGCAACTCCTGCAAAGTACAGCGGTCGAAACAGAAGACTGGCCCATATTGTAATCGGATTACCAGGTTTTAGGAAGAGAAGAAGGTAGTTACGCTCACACTTGCACACAGTGTATACATGGCTTTTTATAAGAGATGAGGGGAATGAATCTCTGAAAAGTATGTATTTCATATGCTAAGAAGATGAGCTGACAACAAGGTGAAGTTTTCTTGGAAAACCATAAAACTTAATAAGGTTTTCGCATTGTGTTTCAACTTTCAATAGAGGTAGACCAGGTCACTGTCCTCATATTTCCATCTCTTTCTGAACAATTTGTACAAAGATTTTCCCTACACTACATGCTTTGCAGTTGGAAAATAACAGTAGGCTACCATTGTACTTTTAAGTAAGTAATTTCGGAGAGAGGAATATTGTCGGAATTTTTAGTATGAGTTTGTATTAACAAAATAATAATTAATATCAACTACAACGGATTAATTTTAATCGACTCGATTATTCGATTAAATATTTTTGATCGATTATTCTTACAACAGAAATTGATCGATTAATCGATTAAATCCCACAACACTAGTTTTTAACTGCAGAAAAGTGCCCCCGATAGACATTCATCGCAGATTGAAGGACGTTTATCGTGATCAATGTGTCGACATCAGTACTGCGCGACGTTGGTCTGCTCGTGGTCGCAGTGAACCTGGTGCAACTCTCAACTTATGTGACAAAGGACGCAGTGGAAGACCACGTACTGCAACTGATGACGCTCATCGGAACCGTGTCAATGAACTCATTACAGCAAATCGTCGCTGATACTGATGCCGACACACATTGATCACTATAAACAGCTTTCAATCTCCGATGAATGTCTATGGGTCACATTTTCTGCTTTTAAAAACTCGATCATAGCACGCTGCTTCAGACGTATCGACATACCGCTGTTACACGCCGCCATGTTTCAGGCTATAACTCAGAGTTCTCTACTGGCAGAGATAAGAAACTTGCGTCACTGAAAGCGGAAAGTTCATTGAATACAATGTACTATCATTAATATTTTTAACTACTGTATGTTCACAGAGACAAAAAATAGGAGGCATTACTTTTCAGCATCCCATCATAGTTCGAACAATTTTATTTCTCTTGACTTTCTTTTTTGTCTTCCAGAAGAAGAACAGAATAATGTGTAAAAAAAACGGAGGTTTTGAAATAAGTGTGCAGGGTTCGTATAGATTATCTGTTCCATGAGATTAAAACATTTTCCACTTATTAACAATATTCACTGAACCCTGAACCTTAAGTTGTCTGCACTTCAAGAGTATGATGTTGAAAGTGTTTGAACCATAAAGAAGTTTGATAACGTAGAGATAAATCCATACTAGTAGGGCCTATCAACAAAACTTCAAGTTTACAGTTGAACATGTAAATATTTAATGATTTTTCATATCCGTGCCTACATAATAAGGTGTTTTTTTATTATTTCTCATATTCATTGTATACGTATCAAGAAATTGTTTTCAAACGTAAATAGGTTCCGTAGAATTATTTCAATACTGCGAAATTTGTTGGTATGCGCTTTTGGCATCATGCCCTCATATACATTGCTGTGTAAATATTTTCTTTATGAAAGTTCTGACAAAATAGTAAGTTTTATAAGAAAATTGTTTAATTGCCCACTGTGGCTCAAGCAGAACACCGTTCGAAAGTCCGAGTTTGATTCCTGGCAAAGAGTTGGGGTGTATCTCTCAGATCTTGGATGTGTATTGAACAAAAATGAAATATTGAATATCATTAAATCCTAATGATATTACCTTTTTTATTATTCTTTATTACTATTAATTCACTGTCGAACTTCTTTTATTTTCTTCGTTCTCTGTAGTGTTATGTATTAGTTCACAATTCTCGTAGAAGTGATGGTAGAGATGATGATGACGATTAAAGGTAAGAAGTTCGTACCGAAACATAGATTTGAGGTTTTGTGCAGCAACGCATATATCCTCTCGGCTCTATTGCACTAATTGTCTGCTATGTATACTATACTCTGTTCACATGAACAACTTACAGTAACTTATATCCGCAGCTGAGGATGGATGACTTTCATAACCACATTACAGAAATATGACAGTAGATAAGCAGTCATTCTGCAGCAGTGCAAAAATATCGAAATGATTGATGCCGCGAGATGTGGGAAAATAATAACATTTTATTATTATGAAAAGCACTATTAGATTCACAAAACTGTTGTTGACTTCGTGGTACAGTAAGGAATACAGTATCATATTTCAGATTTGCTGCAGTTACGTCTTGTGACGTAGAACGAACGAACGAACGAACAAACGAACGAATATTATTTTCTGAACACAGAAAAGTTTATTTTTGATAATCGGAAAATGTATATTATTAATATTGTAACATGGCTAGATACATGTTACATTCTATAATTACACAATATTAATTATTCATTTTGTTTACGATTCTAAGGTCATGGTTCATTGGCACAAAGATACGTTTGGTTACCACCCGACTGTACATGTTTGTTTTGCTGGTTTGTTGACGTTGAAAGCTGTGTCACTACAGTTCATTCGGTAAATTTATAGTTCAAGCTAGCACAACTTTACAGTTTTGGTACGAACTTCTTACTTCTGGTTGTGATGTATTCTTGACGGTATTATATGAACGGTAAAGATCACTTTATATGTTAAGTTCATGTGCCTTACGTTCTTTATAGACGTCTAAATCTAAAACTTATTTACGATTTCTCAGATTATTCATATCCAACTCATTCATTTAATAAAAATACTGATTGTAGGTCTTAATAGCGATACATTTTACTGGAGTTGAAGGTGCTATTTTACATTTGGTATCAGTAGTAAAGTACACATTACAATAATTATTTTTCATGCATATTTATACTTTGAAAAGTTAAAGTAATTTTATACAAGAGCTAATGACTCTCACTGGGTTCGACAGTTTTGAAGAACTATTTATGAGTTTTGCAGTTATCCTGAAGAGTAAGTACACTCAGTGATGATATTCTTGATGGTAAGTAAGGCTGGTTTTCAGGTAGTACCTTCTGGAAGATGATGTTGAGTAGAACATATTGATGAGTTAGTTTCGTATGACCATTTATGATTCTAGTGATAAGCACTTGCGCCCACCGACTTAGAAGACTACAGACTATAGCGCATCAGTTATTTTGGTATCCAGGACCGTTCCTTTATATTGATGCATTGTAGCTAATTCCGTTTATAATTACGAAGGTATTCAGTTATGGATGTTACTTAAATTTCTTTAAATATGTCATTTCGTTTATTTTGTAAAGGATTACATTCAGCATATACAGTATTCTCATAGATTTAATTTCAATTAATGTTATGCGCGTTTCATCTTGAACTCGGATGGTGCATGCTTAGTTGTCATAATAGTGGATTGACCAAAAATTTATACGTCTTTAGTCTTGTGTATTTTTGTACCTTGGTTGGTTGGGAAACTTGACTTATGATTCTAAACGCTGCGCTGTGTTGTAATAATTTTAAATTTTCACTACTAAATCCCAATCTTGTAGACATGTCAAAGTCTAGCCTAAATACTAATACTAGAATGAATTAACTTGTCCCAGTCTCAAATTATTAACATAAATTTTTTTCACTTTTTAACTTTTCAACTTATTTACTGTGTCAATTTTTAGGGAATTACTTGGCTGAGTCTAGTTTGTTGTTCTTCATTCTCCAAAGTCTAGTGAAGATCCCGCGCTATCTTCTGGTTTCTTGTCGTGGTGGAGTATGTTCATGATTGTATCGAAAAGGGTGTGTGTGTTTCGAAATTGAGTTGGGTGTTCAGGATGTGCTGGAGGTGTGTTTTTGTATGTTTGTAAATTTCATATTGCTCTAGAGTGTCAAGTGTTGGTTTTTGGCTGGATATGTAGTATATTCATATCTATGTCTATATTGCTATAGTCGTGATTGGAGTTTGTGATGTGTTCCGAGTAGGTTGAATTTTATTGTTTGTAGTTTGATTATGGCTGTGATATGTTTCTTGTAACGTGTTTGAAATGTTATTCCAGTCTGTCCAATGTAGAAGTCATTACAACTGTTTCATGATAGCGTGTATACTCCTGTTAAGTTGTATTTATTTGTGTGTTTTGTCTTTGTGTTAAAGATGTTTTTGTAGTAGGCCTATTTTTTGTGTTCTGTATGCAGTTTTGTATTTTAGTTTCTTGAATGGTATGCAATCTTGTATGTGTTCTTGTTCTCTTATATTAGTGTGATGTATTTGTTTTGTTCTTGTGTTCGTGTTGCGTTTTCTTGTTTGCGTTTAGTCTTTCTTATGATGTCTATTATGTTGGTGTTGTATCCATTTTCCTGTGTTATGTATTTGATGGTGTATATTTCTTCCTTGTAGTCTTGTTGGCTCTTAGGAATGTTGATGAGTCTGAGTATCCATGGATCGGAATGCTGAGTCTTTGTGTTGTGTGGGCTGCTTGGAGGTGTTGTGCATGTGTGTTATCATGAGTGGGATTCCTGTATATTTTGGACACAGCTTATGTTTGTTGTCTCTTTTTGTTATTGTAATCTGAACAATGAAGAACAACATTTCGAAACTAGTCAGAAAGGTAATTTTCTAAACATTAATACAGTAAAGAAGTTGAAAAGTTTTTCAGTGACATATAAGTGTTAAAAGTATATATAGAACAATGAACAAATTTTTTGCTTTTGATGCGTAGTTTTACTTGGAAGGCAATAATTTTAGTTTTTGCAGTGGAGATTTCTTTGTTAAACCATTCAGTAATAGTGTTGAGATGGTGAATTAAGCACAGTAAGTCTTCTTCTGTATTAGCAAAACGAACTAGGTCATCTGCACTGAAGAGCGTACTGGAAACGATTAATGTTACCATGAAAAGTTAGTCGCCAGTGTCTGATGAGGCATTAATATAAATCTTAAATGAAAGGAATAATGAAGGACATTCTGTCGCACACCTCAGTTTACTAACTTGAAACCAGAAATTCTTCTCTTTTTTTACTGATATTATATCAGATGTAATTTAAAAACGTATGTATTAACTGATTTAGTTTTTAATGTATTATCATTAAATTATGTGATAAAATAATCATATAACCTGAAATAAAGTATATATCAAGTTCATGTAGTGCAGTGGTCGTCAGCACTCACTAAAATGTGCAATGGGTACGCGGTGCCGTCCAGTGTGCACGGTCGTGAAACAGGGAGCGATAGAGAGCATACCCGCTAGCAGCAACGAGAGCACTATAGTGCACTACGTTTTCAGCGGGTAAGAGAGGCTAGCACCAGCGTGCTCTGTGCTGACGACCCCTGATGTAGTGTATTAACAACAAATACAGTACTAACGTAAGAGAGAAATCGAGGGTTCAGAATGACAAGGTTCTATCTAGTGTTAATAAATTTTACAGGAGAGCATTTTAAAAGTTTGGTTATTAGTAAAATCAATGTAGCTAACAACCTTTCCAAACTAACTTTATCACGCAAAATAATTGAGATATCAACATATAATTCATATGGTAGATAGCTGTGAAGTAGCAGAATTCAATGCAACAAAAATCTCAATTTTGCTAAAAATGTCAGATAGAACCTTGTCATTCTGAGCCCGCGAAATAGCTTTGCATTTTTACAGCGCGGGACGAAATTAGTTGCTACTGGAACGGGTATTAATAATGCGTCATCCTTATGAGAGTGTCGTGTATGACCACCTCTTACTTTTTTTTCTCATTTTATATATTTTATATAATAATATACTTCATAAAGAGGCACTCTTAAAGTTAGACACTACCATTACGGATCAAAGGGTATTTACGTTAACTTAGAAAGTAATTTCTATAGGTAGGTATTTTTAATGATTAAAATTCTTGCCTCAGTATGGAAGCATGGGATAGTGATTTTATCTAAAAATATGAAATTAATTTTAGCCCTATTCCCAAAACGACAGAAGATTCATGAGCTTCTTTGGTGGCCCAATTGTCAGAGCACTACGATGACTGCGGACTGGGATTAGAAGTCTTTCGATGGCGAAGTCGTATTTCTTGTCGACAAAGGCAAAGTTTCTGAGGGTTTTTCTGGATGTTCTTTCGTTTCCCTTCGACATTTCATTATTTCTCTCCATTTTAATATTTATTATCAAAATTTTGATGGCATCAGTCTGTTGAGTGTAGAGTCGTACAATTTCGGTATAAGGGTGAAAGAGAAATAGTGGGATTCCATCGGAATCATAAGGAATTCATCTACCCTTCATTTTTAATTTTCCTTCAAATATTTTATTTTTATCATCTGAAAGCCAGAACTTCCTAGTTTCTTAATATATCAGTTTTGTCTCTATGATGTTTGGTTAATTAACTAGCTGACTTTTTATTGACCGGAAGCATATTCTTTAAACCGGAAGTGCAGTTCTGCAAGTGTCAGTCCGTTACATTCTGTCAGTTTTATATATGTTTCGTGTAATAAGAATTCGAATTTGACGGTAGTTTTCATTGAATTATTTTTCATACAGTTAAGGAAGCTGTGTGTTTGATTACAATTTTTCATATCCTCAGGATGTAGATAATTTTTCTCCATGTTCAGTTTTACAGCATTTTACAACACTATAACACAAATTGAATTGAGATATTTTCATCATTCTTGTACCAAAATGAAACTGATTAGCGCAGCTAAGTGTCAAACTACAAACAGTGTCCTACTGCTTAAGAAAATTAATTAAAACTCCAAGATCTTAAATTTTTATTTTTATGTGTGAAATTTTCAAAAAGGAAAATTACATTTTTCGTTAATGAGATAAGATAGAGGAAAATTGTCTTCACAGCTTATCCTGCGTTCTTTTAGGAGTAAGACAGTGAAAGAAATTTCGTTTTGACATAAAACTGTAGGTCAAGGACTACAACAAATTTCAGTTTTCGCTTTAAAAAATTGCCCTCCTGCCTTCCCAAAAGTATGTCAGAGGTTTATTTTGTGTGGAAATCCTTAATTATGTGTCAAATAATCAGGAAAAAAAAAGAGTTTTTAAAATCTGGATAAAAACTGAAAATTTAAGTGCCTTAAGGTGTGGAGACTGAAATGAAAAGTGGCACTACATAAACTCAGTTATGATATCTACAAAAGCGCCATTGTTCATTACATAAAAATTATTCCTAGTATAGGAAAGGTAAGGCATAAAAGCTCACTAGAGGCTGCAGTGCAGGTTGGACCTATCTTCGGTATAAAAATGGATACCTTAGTCGTCATTTTGTGTTATTTTTTGGAATTCAGACCGATTAAATTGTTCTTAAAGTATTTTATTTCATGTGCATCATTCTGGTTGAGGTCTTGCACACTTGGGCGCCTGTCCGGTATAGGGAGGTACTGAGCAATAATAGTAGGCACCATCGTATTTGGGGCACGATGGCTCAAGCTCTGAAGGGTCATGACTACACTGTCTATGAGGAGGTTTCTGGTCCGGCCACAAAAAGCAGTACTCGGCGCATAGATATACTTGCGTTTAAACCAAACTCCAAATTCGAAGTAATCCTGGATCCTACAGTCCGGTTTGAGTCTCATAGTGTCCAGCCAGATGAGGGTCAATTTTGAGAAAAATACTAGGAAGACTTCACAATCGATTATTATAAACTCAAGTAGGCCTACAATTTAGACCAGACGTCTCCAAAAGCGTATTCGCGAGTAAGCCCCTGAACGGAACCGAAGCCAGTACGTAATGAGCGCGCTCCCCCTCATCCATCCCCACCTGTACTGTACTCAATGTTTATGCGCAAACGAAGAGCAGTGGTGGACTGCCATTATCATTGTGTTGATCGTCGTGTTCCACCGTTTCACATTGTCTTCTAATCATGGACGTAGTACATTCAAGAATGAAGAGGAAGAGAATTTTTTTGTGTTAGTGGGGAGAATAATAATAATAATAATAATAATAATAATAATGTTTTATTTTCACTGGCAATGTGAATGTGAAATGCTTAATTTGTTCGAAAATTCTTAAGGGTGTGTTAAAATTCAAAATGCGACGACAATACACGACTCTTCACAAATAATATCATAGTACAATTACAGGCATGTTGGACATGTGAAAATAATTTATTTTGGAGCTATCTGTGTAACTGTTGGTTATACATAATAATCAGTATATTACAATACATTTACACTCGGTTCCGCATGACATACTATAGTTTTTTGTTTAATTTTAGGTGAAATGCTTAGGCCTACAAATATTTTGATAAATATAAAACAAGAAAATACAAACACAAATCATACACGTGTTCTCAGTCTTAAACAAAAACAGCTTCTTGGTAGCTATGTTCTAGCTTGGAATATTGGAAAATCAATGAAGCCCTTTACATAAGTATCATTTGTAAAATCGTGCATACAGAACGCTACTAAAGTACCGTATCCAGAACAAAGTCAAAGTTTAAGAAAATTAAATTGTTTCCAGTTACAGTTCAGAGAAGGAATTTCAAGATTGTAAATGTAATTGAATCTGAAGTCGAAACCACAATTAACCAGTTTGTAGCTTACTCACTTGCATTGGACGAAAGCACAGATAGAAATGACGAAACTCACCTAGCCATTTTCATCCGAGGAGCTAATAAACATTTTACTGTGTCTGAATGTCTTCTAGATGTAATTACAAAATATAACTGGAGAAGTTCTTTTCCAGGCACTGAAAGGCACCATAGAACAGAAGAGGTTGAATTTGCAACGACTTGTGTCAATAGCAACAGAAGGGGCTCCAGCTTCATAGTATGTCAAAATAATATACAAAAGTATGATATTTCTTATTTTCTTGATGTTATTATTTGTAAACATAAGCAGACCGTTGCCGCGATCCCCCACTGACCGCTCTCATCTGCTGAGGTACGAGTCTCTTCCCCTTTTCTAACCTTGCAGCACACTGTGTTCGGCGGGCAGCATCGAGAGCACGAATGACGATACGCTTTTTGGATACCGCTGATTTAGACAATTTGACAGTAACGGAGTTGATGGTTCGAGCACGGGGAACCATTCCAATTTTTTTATGATTTATGGACATCAATAGGAATTTCCTGTCATGGACTATGTTCTGTAAGAGCCCCTTCTGTATTAATTTCTTTTTTAAGGAAAGCTCCCAAATGGTTTTTAATAATCATCTTTATGGATTTAATTATATCACTGGTCAACAATGATTTTGTTAAATGTACAATTTCTGCTGTTTCTTATGTAATATCATCTGCTTATTCCAAAAATGAAGTCAAAATGTTTCTACCACACACCATTTTTTTTATAATTTTAGAAAAATTCATTTATTTTTATTGCTATATACAGTCCTTAACATGCTAATGGAAAGAAAATATTTCAAATATTTCATTTTATTGCTTCAACTATTAACTTATAACTTCAGATCAGTGTTGCCTATGAAGTCAGAGTTCATAAAAATAAATTTTATTCCTCACAAGACTGGGAGAGATAGTATTAATTCTCAGTTGAGTTGGAACTTACAATCATGAAACAAATTTCATAACCCATGTTTTCTTTGCCCTAATTTTAAGTGTAGTAAAAATATCTTATAAAGTGAAAACATACCTCGAAATACTGTGTAAATCACAAACAATTTTTGTTACGTTTGTGGTTAATTAACTTTGAAAACACAGAGGTGAATTTTACTACACTATTAAAAGAGTTTACGAGTGTTATTTTGATTGAAAAATAGATGAGGACAGAAACTGGGCCCCTTAAATCGGTTATGCTCCATGTAATTGTATTAGCCTATCTGATTGGCTAAAAGGATCCCTTCATACATATTTTTCATTTCCAATGATATTCCTAGAACCTAAGGATCATTCAACAAACAGTTACTTTCTAGGAACCACAGATCAGAAGATTACAGAGAACTTGTCAGCGAGCTGATTCAAAATTATAACTTGATGGGGTGTCACGTATCTCTCAAAATAACTTCTCGGACACTCATCTATTTTTTCTTTCCTCAAAACCTTCGGGTAGTGAGCGACAAACATGGGGAGCGTTTTCATCAGGATTTTTCTGACGTGAAAAGATGCTACCAGGAAAAATGGAGCTCAAATATTCTGTGAGACTACTGTTGGACACTCAAAAGAAATGTTTTTCAAGCGAAGTGTAGCCTAAAATCTATTTCACACACATTTTAGGTAAGTAAATATGATTTTAAGTAAAATGTTACGAGGTATCAATACTAGAAAAGCCTGAAGTACATCTCAAAGACCCAGGGAGAATGAACAATTTTGAAAAAAGATTTGAAATCAGCATGAAAAATACTATAAGAATCGCCCATTCTTTAACTTTTAACAAAAAAAAAGTTTCATTTTGTTGACCAATGAATTATTAATGTGTTTTATTTAAGATTCTCTCGGCCCAATTTAATATCATTAATCAAGGTGAAAGTGTTGCATAAGATAATTTATTTTTATTCTCAAATCCGATATTTTAAAACCGTGATGTAATCATGGTTAATTTTAGAGAGGTATTCAAACAACGATATCGCTACGTTGCTCTAATAGTATTCTGTACCTGTTGAAGTATATGTAAAAGAAAATGAGGATTTAGGTATCAACGGAGACATGAATTGTGAATGGACTTTTTATTTGAAAGTCTCGACATTCTCCTTCAGACGACCAGCTTGTAGTCTTAACTTTAAAATGTTGGCCAAACAAAGGGCAACACAGTTCTTCTTTCCTGCACTATGTTGTGATGCGTTTGAATGTTAGGCATATTTCCTGTTTCGATTGAAGTAAGATATTGGCTTGATCAAATTCAATGGGAACGGGCGTGTCCTTGCAGGGCGAAACCTGGTAGCGAGACACGATGTGAATCAATCCTGTCTTCAGATTCATCAGCCCAAACCGCATCCCTGTTGAACAGACAAGATTTCCATTTAAAACATGTACTCCTGCTCTTTCAATTCCAGAACCTGACAACATAACAGTCTTCTAATTAGCGGACGATGTTGCTGTTCTAAACTGTGGTTCTTGCCAAACTTCTGCGGAGGAATTACAAAACTATGTGGACTTCATAAATGAATGGACCGAGAATGAAGGTTAATTCCATAAAATGGTAATTTTCACCTACAATACAGGGTGATTCAGACCACCCGTAACAGTCATTTATTTCGGAAACTAGTGCATGAATATTTTCGAGACAAAAATATTTATAACTAAACCACATGTGCACGTTCACTTGAACTTGATTTCATCAATCAGCCTTAACAGAAAGTAGGGTCAGTGGCGTATCACTTTAAAATTTCAAATGAGAGTTGGGGTCTAATAAGGTACTATTTGATAGAGCTCTTCAAAACAAACAACTTTCATAGGAAACGTTTTTATCAATTCCTACTCTTTGAATGAGAAAACGTACAAAAAAAGACAATGTCATCAATATTGAGAAATGTTACGAGACGAAAATGTAAACAAGACAATTAATGTTGACATGTTACTGAAAGGCTGGACAATTCCATTAATTTTTTTAAAATGTTTAAACTATCTGCCGTTCTGAGCAGCACACACCTGTACTCTTCTTCTAACACTGTCAGTGACTCCTAATACTTCGGCGTGGTCAAGTGACTGGCAGAGTAGGAATTAATAAAAACGTTTTTTTAAAAGCTCTATCAAATGGTATCCTATTTGACTAGACTCTCATTTGAAATTTTAAAGTGATACGCCACTGACCCTACTTCCTGTTAGAGCTGATTGATAAAATCAAATTCTAGTGAAAGTTCACATGTGGTTTAGTTACAAATATTTTTGTCTCGAAAATTTTCATACACTAGTTTCCGAAATAAATGACTTACGGTTGGTCCGAATCACCCATTGCCTTTTCGTACATTTTCTCACTGAAAGAATAGGAATTAATAAAAACGTTTCCTATGAAAGTTGTTTGTTTTGAAGAGCTCTATTAAATGGTACCGTATTTGACCCCGACTCTCATTTGAAATGTTAAAATGATACGCCACTGACCCTACTTCCTGTTAGAGCTGATTGATGAAATCAAACTCAAGTGAAAGTTCACGTGTGGTTTCGTTATAAATATTTTTGTCTCGAAAATTTTCTTGCTCTAGTTTCCGAAATAAATGACTGTTACGGGTGGTCTGAATCACCCTGTATAGCTATGTAATGACTATACTTAGTTCCATAATGTTTGACAGGCGACGTAAACATTGCCCGCAGAGAGAGAGAAGGGTAATTACCATTGTACCAATGGCAGAGGTCTCTTTCCACTCTTATCTTGAAGTTGGGCGGTGTGAAGCGTTCTAGGACATTAATGTTGTAGCTGAACAAGACCTATGTATGTATATATAAATGGTGGAAATTACAATAATATAATAAATCACAGGACCAATGTTTAATATTTATTTCATCTCGGACCACTGTGAGAGAGGAAAAAAGAAGAAAAAAAACGAAGTCAGTGACGGATCTTAAGAGAAACTTTACGTTAAAGAATTAATTTGTAGACCTGTGTTGGTTGAGACAGTTTGTTTATATTAGTGTGTAATAAAATGCTTAATCATTGTTTACCATCACTTCTGAAATACTCTGTTTACTGTCCTGTTGCACTTCATCATTCATTACGCCACGTCGCAGATTTCGACTCGTCCCTTTCCTTCTGCACTCACCAATGCAGATCCGAGGTCCTTCACCGAACGGGAAGAACGTGAAGTTCGGTTGACTTCTCTTGTTCTCTTCAGTGAAGCGCTCTGGATCGAATCTATCGGGCTCCGGATAATACTTCGGGTCGTGGTGCACACCCATCAGAGGCACATAGACGGCAGTTCCTTTCCGTAGTACCACGTTCTGGACTTCATTAACCGAGAGAATGTAGTCGCTGGTGGCAACTCTGTCCAGAAAGGGCACGATCGGGTACTTACGCAATGTTTCTGAAAAAAAAAAAAAAAAAAAAAAGAAAGCATCTTATGAGTAAAACGTAAATTTTTATGACGAGTAAAATTATTGCCAGTATGGTAACTTGCTGACAGACCTTGTTCGTTTCTCGTCTCAAAATCAAATAATGAAGTAAAATCATAGCAAATGACCAAAACAGCCCAATCCTAGAATGAGGAAGATTAAATCCTGCGGACAGGAGAGTGTGGAACGTAAAAACGAGCGGATTTTAGAACTGAACGAGGACTAAACACTCAGCTGGAGACATGAGATCGAGTACATTTTTTTTTTTTTTTGGAGAAATTCGTATGCAAGCCAGTGCATCTGGGTGCTTCTCTTAATGTAATCCGTTTTCAAAACCTTGTAGAGTGTCTCACTTAATTCAGGGATAAACTAGGGAAAAAAATTGTTTTGTCCACAATCTGAAATACAGAATTTCTCCTTTTTGTCTGTGAAACAATTTTCTAAATAACTGTATTAGTTTCCGAGTTATGAACAAAAATGTGCACCAGGAGCGCACTAGACAGCACCGCCTGTTGCTACGTTTGTCGCTCGTTTTCCGAAAGTTAAAATCTTGAAACCATTTCCCTCAAAACTCAAAAACTATTGAAGATAATTATAATTGCATGACATGTTGTATGGTTATTGTGTATGCTCATGATTAACAGACTGAATTGATATATTTGTCCTATTGTTAACAGAAAGCATAAACAAATATTTTTGAGTGGACATTTTTAGGAAAATAAAAAAATAATAATAAAAATTACTAGTTACACTAAAAAAATAATGATACTGATTCATTTTGTTGCCACAACCTTCTGGATCTGGCCGGACAAAGGACATTTAAAATTTGGTTATTGGTTGTAAAAAATTACCAAAATTTCGAAAATTTAAAATATGGCAATTTTTTTAATCCAAGTAGGTAGTTTCGTAAATGAATGTGTGAATAATATCATAAATTTTCAACTTAATTCAGATACTTGAGAAAATGACAAAATAAATTTATGTAGTTTTCATGTATTTCAGCTGGGTACACCCCCTTAAGATGGTGAAGAAGTTCAATGTGGAAAAAGAGGAAAAATCGAAGGAGAAATTAATGTGTATAATTGACAAATCAAATTTCGAAAATTTTTATTAAAATTATAGGAAAAAGAGATGCTGGATTATAATACCTGAGACTACCATATCAAGGTACGTCATCTCCTGTATCACGTCATATGTCACTTCATTGTTGTGGTTGGCTAGCACCTGGCTCATCTCTTCCCTGAGTCGTTCCTGAATCTCTGGGTGCAGCGCTACCTCGTGCAGGAAGAACGACATGGTCAACGACGACGTCTCGATGCCGGCCGTAAGGAAGGCGAAACACTGAGCAACGAAGTCGTCTCCGTCAATTTCTGAAAGAAGATACAATTAGTCCCATCACATTCACAGCACTGTGATTTTTCTTATATTTATGGATATTTCCAAAGCGCAAAATATTTTGCAGAGACTAATGATTCTTAAATAAGACAAAGGAGTGAAAGACTTTAAATTGTAGGGCACAATTGGGATAAACTGAGTATTGTAGGTCTAGATTTATCTTCTATTCTAATAGTAAGTGTTCAGACATACAATTGAAGAGTGTGATCCCAAATCTCTCTACTACTGCTAATACTTACTGGCTTTTAAGGAACCCGGAGGTTCATTGCCGCCCTCACATAAGCCCGCCGTAGGTCCCTGTTCTGAGCAAGACCAATCCAGTCTCTATCATCACATCCCACCTCCCTCAAATCCATTTTAATATTATCTTCTCATCTACGTCTCGGCCTCCCCAAAGGTCTTTTTCCCTCCGGCCTCCCAACTAACACTCTATATGCATTTATGGATTCGCCCATACGTGCTACATGCCCTGCCCATCTCAAACGTCACATATGTATACAATAAAAATTGTCAAATGGTCTGAGCGAGATTTGGGATCATACATATATATTATGTGTATTGTGAATGGGATGGGTGTGGGATAAAAGAGATAATAATAGAAGAAATGTATGGCGTAATGTGAAGATGCGATTAATTGATATCGAGAGGCAAGAGATTGAGCTCCAATGTTCGGAAAAGTCCTCACTACATTTACAATAAGATCTCATGCTTAACTACATAAATTCTTGTAACAAAGCAGTAGAGCAAGTTTAGCGTGGCTAAGATTGGCGGCATGGAAGGGTAATAAAATTGTCAACGAAGGAGGAGAGCGCATTTGTCCACTGTGCGGAGAAAAGGACTCCTATAGACATATTTTATTGCAGTGTGTCGAATTGGAACATATCCGGAGAAAATATCTACGGCCATCGATGCTAAGTCAGAATAGGAGTTCGCTTGCATGTCTTAACCTCATGGGAAATAGAGAATACGAACAAAAGACTGGATTATTCCTGTTGAAGACGAGACAGATAGAACTTCAGCTGTTGAAGTTTGTGATGCAAACTGACGAAGGGATAATGGTATCTACTAAGTTATACACTTTTATGCCTGTATAGGTTAGGATAGCCTATATTATATAATGTGTTTTGTTTGTGCCATTTTCATTTTAATCTGTGTGTTCTTTTAGAGAGTGGTGGTTGGATCTAATCATAGGTGAGGGGGTGAAATCTACAAAGTAGGACTTATTTTAGGTACAAAGTACGTACGGTCAGAAGACCCGTGTATTGGATTTAAGAGAAAATTATGATCATATAGTACATCTTTATGTATAATATTGCCCAATAAATCCATCTGTCTACTATATATATATTATATATAAATAATAAAAAAATTATTTTTTATTTACCGACACTCGCAACTGCCGAGGTTATATCAGCGTCGCCGGTATGCCGGAATTTTGTCCTGCAGGAGTTCTTTCACATGCCACTAAATCTAGTGACGTAAGCCTGTCACATTTAAGCACACTTAAATGCCATCGACCTGGCCCGAGATCGAACCCGCAACCTCGGGCACAGAAGACCAGCGCTATACCAACTGCGACACTCAGGGCGAGTATATAATAATAATAATAATAATAATAATAATAATAATAATAATAATAATAATAATAATAATTTCCAATGGACTGAGCGAGATTTGGAATCACACTCTTCAATTGTATGACTGAACGCTTTACATATAATTATGTTTGAGATCATTATCATTATATTTTAAGCTTGTTTGCTTTCAAAACAACGCCAGTCCTTGTCGAATACTTTTTGTTATTGTGCATGTCACTTAAAAACTGGCCCAGTCCGTAGAACGGTGAATATGATAAGATAATATATTTCTCAACATATTCGGTCCTGCTGACCCTTCACATTTCTGTAGGCTGTTTGGGGCATCAGTCCCTTACTTGTATTATTTACAACTTTAAACACAGACGTATCATGACTCTTGAAGCCTGTTCTTACTATGTCTTTCATGTCTCTTCACTTTCACTTAACCATTCTTCTAATTTATTCACGTCTTATCCTACATCCCTCCTCTTATTCTCAGTTACACTTAAAAACTATTCCTACATTCAACTTCATTCCCGTTTTCTCATAAGTAACTAAATACTGCCTTCTTGTAAATTATATAATACAGTTATGGTGTGTGGATAAGCTTCAGCGCTTCTACCGCGTTGTGTTGGTGTTATTGGCTGACGTTTCGACCGCTGTGTTGTGGCCATCTTCAGAGCAGTTGCTGGATAAGGAAATAGTCTGCCAGCTCTTGTATATATATTAGTCTCGATGGGGTGAGTACTTGCTCTGATAGGTCGTAGGTTCTCCTCCTGGCATCTGATTGGTCCTACGTTGTCCAATCCGGTTAGGACCAATCAGATGACAGGAGGAGAACCTACAACCTATCACAGCAAGTACTCCCCCCATCGAGACTACTATATATATAAGAGCTGGCAGACTATTTCCTTATCCAACAACTGCTCTGAAGATGGCCACAACACAGCGGTCGAAACGTCAGCCAATAACACCAAGACAACGCGGTAGAAGCCCTGAAGCTTATCCACACACCATGTTCACTAGCCGCGGAAGCCTACGCGAACACATAATACAGTTATACTTATTTAATATAGAAGACCTAATCGTTGTTGACTATTTCACTGAAAACTTAACCTATTATTAAATTCGCTGTCCAAACACTTCCTACTTCTTACACAGCGCATTCATGCTTGTATCCTAGAACATTGGTTTCACTTTATTTATAACACTGTTTAAACAAAACTATTATTCTATAACACTGAAAACTTGCAACAGTTCAATTCCATTTATCCATTACATAACTAAACATACTATTATTTTAACCCATTGATACACCACGTCCTCAGATTATAGATAGTTTTTTTCTTCCTTTTGCCCCCTCTTTTCGCACTCCTAGTATAATTTACATCTCAGTACTTCCCCTTCTATTCCCCGCACTTATTTCACTTTCTCGTTCACCACTCTCTTCTTTCGCTGGTTCAGCATTTTTTCTCCCCCTTTCTCTCTTTCAGTCTCCAATCCTGTTGCCATTTGATACTTTTCTTGTTTCTCTGACGTGGCCTTGGGGTGACGTCATTACTGATCGTCTACTACTTTGTGGTGTAGCCGCTGCCTCCATTAATTTTCAGTTTATCCTTAATTAATTTTGCATAATGTCCATTTTTCCTAGCTGCTCTCATAAACGGCACTAACACCTTCCTTTTACACCGCAACCTCGTATTCAAAAACTTCATCTGTACTAATGCTCGAGGCTTTCAATGCTTCCTTACTAACAATGATCTTCTCTTTAATCATCCGGTTTGCCAATCTGACCAAGATGGGCTTATTATTCCCGTTTCCCATTCTATACACCTCTTTCACTTGTCCATTTTCAATGTCAATACCTAGCCACTCCCAGCACACATTCACTATCACTTCATACGTGTCCGAAGATATTTTTTCACTTGTTCTTCAATATCAAAAAAAGATTAGGTTGGTCCTCCTTTTCTCATCTCCTAAATACTTCACCTTTTAATCGATTGTTTTCCTTACTTGTGGTATCCAGTCTCAACAAATTCTTCACCTTGTTTTTTTTTTTACTCACTATGAAACGCTTGCATATACTACTGCACTTTGCTAAGTTAGCAGGAAAGCGGTAAGTCACGTCTTACTCGGCTCTTTGCTCATTGAGAACTGATGAGAACGGTGAATAAAAAAAAACTAGCCCAGTTCTTTCATAAAAATGGCCTTAACATGTTTTGGGATCATTCTCTTCAGTTTCACCATATATATGTAATTTTATTAAGATCGCATGAATATATGGAATTATTTATTGTTATTACGTAATATTATATTATATGATAATAATAATAATATAATAATAATAATAATAATAATAATACGAGATCCCGTAGTACCGTTACGGTCTCTTGATCTCCCTGAGAAGAAAGAGTTACTTGATAAAATTTAATGTGTGAATTTTCACTCCCAGATATGCCACAAAGTTGAACTAAAAAGTTATATAACGGTCACCATATTTCATAGACAAACTCCGGATATAAGAATCCGGCCTCGCTGTAGACTTATCCGACTCGCAACATTCCATGCAATGTATACTTACGATATATACAAAATAATTAATTTATTATAAGTGAAATATAAACAAATAGGCTAATATAAAATAATTTATATAATCTTAATTGAAGATAATAATTTCCATAACTAGGAATTATAGACACCAAAACCGATAAACCTAAAGCATCTTCACAAACAGAAAATATTAAAAATTCTGTGGCTTCGAGCAAAATGTGATGTCATTTGTTGCAGTTTTTCAGAAGCGAGTGTTCAAAATTTGAACGACCTTATAAAATTAATCATATGGATCATGGCTCGTGATAACGGGTTAGAGGGAAAAGAATGCATGCCAACTTTTGCCACATTGAAGATACCATTATGATGCAAAACGTATCGCAAAATCTCATTTTCGTCAAAAATTGACATCACCCTTTGTCTTGGAACCACAGAATTTGTATAATATGTTTGACACTTCCATCTCGTAGGTCTATCACTTAAGCTCGAACTTCGTTTTCTGTAATTCTGTAAGGACGTATTTATATTTAAATGAATGGAGAAATTTAAGGGAAATAATTGTTGGTTACAGATTTTTACATTTAAGAAAACGGGAGTGTACCAAGAAATACCCTCATCTTATCCTACCTGCAGTACGTAATTACGATTGTAAGCAGCACCGGGGTCGAATTTGAATCAGTGCTCTAAAACCCTACCTAGTGTTACTAAACAGAAAATAACTAACTGGGGACTGTTTGGCAGTATGTTGAATGCAAATGTTCGTAGTGACCGTAGTAATATTAGTAGTGGCAGTGGGCCGTAGTAGTAGCAGCAGCAGTAGCGGCAGTGGGCAGTAGTAGTAGTAGTAGTAGTAGTAGTAGTAGTAGTAGTAGCGGAAGTGGCAGTAGTAGTAGTGGTGGTGGTGGTGGTATCTATTACTGGTACTGTGTAACCACCAGCTCAGCGTCCCTGGCTGGAATGCGGCGACTGCCTGCTAGTAAGACAAGGACAGAGCTGTGTTGAGGTGTAACATGCATGCTACTACCTAAATAGAAGATATTGCTCACATTGTATTCCTCATGGCGAAAGTAGTGTTGCTAGATCCGATAGGTCCGACATGCGCAGAAATGAAGAAGTCTGATCGTCACTGTCATCACTATCACTGTTATTCTCACTATCACTATCAGTGCTGAAACCGTCTCCAGAAATGATAATGCTGTCGATAACGTCAGGTAGTCTTCCATCTGTTTCCCAGTATGAGTCCTCCAGTTTCTTCACGTGGTTACAGCAGCGTTTCCAGTCGTCTTTCGTTATGGACGCAATTGCATATTTTGCAATATTATTCAGCGCCTGTAAGGACAGGTAGCCTGTAACATTATTTTCTCGCACTATGCGCTTCATTTGTTCCCAAATGAGTTCAATTGCACTAAGTTCACACATGTAAGGGAGTAGTCGCAATACGGTATGACCATGTGAAGCAAGCATGGTTAAGTCTCAGTGTACATTTTTTTCTGCAGCCATGTTATAATATCCTGTTTCACAGCACACCGTGATGGAACTTTGTCAATTTGCATACTGTGATATGGGGCGTTATCCATAATCACTACAGCATGGGAAGGGAGATTTGGAATTAGTTTTTCCGTAACCTACTTCTCGAAATTAACATGGTTCATTTGACCATGGTAGTCACCAGTAGACGTACCTGCCTTTATAGATCAACTCAGCATTTTGAATGAAACCGTTGCTACTGCCCGCATGAACAACGATCAATCTCTTTTTAGCATTTACGTCCATATGAATGCCTATATCACTATCATCTTGCCAACATCTCCTGAAAGTCAAGTTACTGTCGATCCAACTTTCGTCCAAGTAAACCAGCTCACGACCAACTTCCCAATAGCGCCGAATTTGAACTAAATATCCGTGTCGCCAGGTCTCTCTAATAACACTTTCCGTTGACTTCGATATTTTTTCCACTTAAATCCCATCCTCTTCATAAGAGTTTGGAGAGATGATTTACTCCATGGAAAGTGTATTTTCTGTCGAATATGGGTAACAGTTTCGGCACGGTTGGAACTTTCTTCTCTTTTAAGTAGATATCGTGTACAATCCTGCGAATGACACATTGATCGAAGCCATCTACTTATATTGTCGTATGAGGTGGTCTAGTTTTGTGTTTCTTTCCTGGAGTAGACAGAGGTTCATTAGGAGAATTTATTTCCTGTAATTTATTCTCTTTAGGTATATTTTTAAGTAGTTTCCGATTTATTGCAATATAATGCTGCTCTTTTTGCTGCCTGATTTATAGGAAAAAGCATTATTCCTAGCTTATCATCACACTGCTTAATAACGGAACTGATAATTTCGCGGCCTTCCGAATGGATCAATTTACTCTTCTTTTTTGGCGGCATTTTAACATTACACCCTTTCAATATAGCTTACTATTTATTTATAATCAGTTACAATCACAAATAAATACAAGAGAAAAGAGAAAATGAAAATACACACACTAAGAACCACACTATCGCTATATAGCACGTTGGCCTACTGGTTGAGACAAGTGTTTTTTGCACGAATACTACAGTCACCCCTACCTCAGTTAACGGGACTGATAATCTACCCCTCACTTCCCCAGCTCTCAGAGGTGTCGAGCTGCTGGCCAGACAGTATGTCTTCGTTTATTTATCAAGATGTGATTTATTTAGTTTATGGTCAACCTGGTTGGCGAGTTGGTATAGCGCTGGCCTTCTATGCCCAAGGTTGCGGGTTCGATCCCGGGCCAGGTCGATGGCATTTAAGTGTGCTTAAATGCGACAGGCTCATGTCAGTAGATTTACTGGCATGTAAAAGAACTCCTGCGGGACAAAATTCCGGCATATCCGGCGACGCTGATATAATCTCTGCAGTTGCGAGCGTCGTTAAATAAAACATAACATTTTTTAGTTGTATGTCAATTCATCTGGAGAAGTCCAAATATATTATATCTTAATGGGGGAATGTTGTACTTTTGACAATTAAATTTTGTGATGTTGCACAGTTGACTAACCTAATTCCATTGTAATTACTAGTTACGTGTAGGCTCTCTTTTCCAATATTCGGTTTAAAAATATCCTCCCGTTCTACTTTATCCTTGAAATCCCTCAATGAAATTTTCATGTGATATCTAGACAACTGATCAAAACTGTGTTCCAATTCCTCATAGAAGCTATCCTTTATATGGTCGTCTTTCTCTTCTGTAGAGACGTGAGCATTTTTAACTACGATATCGCACCATCTACCCATCTACCGTTAAGTACTAAAGTACTAAATATGATATTCCGTGACTGTTAAATTCTACCTTTTTCACTGGTAATTTTATTTTTTTATGAACAAAGAATTCTGTTCCTTTATTGGTGATTATTGTTTCCTTCTCCATAATACAACAAGTAATCTCCTATTTGTGATATGCCATTCCCATCTAACTTAACCTCTGTAAAATATGTAATATATGCTGAAATATTTATTATGCACTAAAATATTTAAAAATATGTACGATAACTTAAAACGTTGGAATAATGATCCGCTTGGTGTGATTTGCCGACATTTTAGCTTTTCTTACAGCTACATACGTATATAGGAGCACAACATGTAATTACACATAATCCGGGCTCTAATAGTTATTTATTGTTACATAATTATAAGCACACTTGTGTATACTACTTATATACACAAGCATACATGACAAAAACGTGATTGTTTGATTACACATAAAACTCACGTATTACATCAGACTTATTGACATTCTGGATATCAGCCAAATTACTGTGCACAAATTGCATGACTACGCTGTTTACCAAAAATGACCTGCTCTTCAGTTACAAATAAAAATAATAAATAACAACTGAAGTAATCAGCAAAGATATTAAATTTGACAGTTGCAGAGTTATGTAAAGCAATTTATTGTAGCATTCTCTCAACTAACATTATGAAAACCTTTGACGGAAGATGGAAATAATTTATAGTTGAATATTTTTATTTTTTTTCCTATGCAGAGCGGTCCCACTCCAACCTCTTCTTAACAAAATCTGTTGTCGGGCGGCAAGCGGTCGTACGTCGGCGTACGAACAGGTCTGTGCACGCTTCCCTATGCAGACCGGTCTCACTCCTCCATTACCGCTTAGCTTCGTAGGGATGGGCGCTCCGCACTTGACTATTTTTATAAAGAGAATATAAGACTACAGAAAATCTCTGCCTCCTGATATAAGAGAATGAATCACATTGTTTTTAATTATAATGCTGACTCTGCTTGAAATGAGAAGTGAGAAAATACACTACAGTGTGCGGCATATCGATGGCTAAGAAGTAAATCTCGTATCTACAGATTGGTCATTTAGTTTAACTACATTATTATTATTATTGTTATTATTATTATTATTATTATTATTATTATGCTCACAAAATTGGAATGTTAACTAATATTTTGTCCTTAAGTAGATTATCTTTCAAAGAAGAAGAATATGTAAAATGTAAGTCTATGTATTTTGAGAAAAATTAATTTTTAAAACTTTTTTTTATTCGCCTGAAAATTTACAGATACAACTTCCTTAACCCTCTATATACAACTTAACCGGCATTATGAACGGTCGTAGCATGCATGTTTAGTTGGGAAATCCGAACGCTTTTTGTACGGATCGGCGGTGAATGGCGGTGGTTTAGGCCTATAACTACGTACAAATAATGCGCCGTTAAGAAGTAATAAGGAAATGATGTCCATCTTCCTGGATACGAGAATCATATCAGTGTAGAAAATTCTTAAACAACTTCTGCACTTCTCTATCTGTAATTTCACTCAGCGCTCTCCTGATTTCATTTTCCAGCTCTTCAAGAGTGTGTGTATTGTGCACATAAGCTTTCTATTTAAAATTTCTACAAATAAAAATCGCAGACATTTATACAGTAAAATTATAGACAGAGGGTTTCAGGACGTATTTAGGAATTTTCTACACCGACATGATTCTTGCATCCAGGAAGGTGAACGCGATTTTCTTATTATTTCTTATTACCAGAGAGAGCATTTGAGTTAACTGCTACATGCACTATATCGTAATGTATTAGGAAGCTAGGAAGGGAGGGGGTGAATGTCATCGTGTCGCTACAATAACGACGACTGGAGTACAGTTCCTGCAGCAAATTATCTTTACTATTCAGTAATTTTACTTTATAATATTAAATAACCTATTGTTTATATTGTACAGTACATTTAATTACAACATACATAGTTCTGTGTTACATGATATTAATGTAGCTGCATTAGAACAAAATATTGTATATAAATACAACAACATAGAAACATAGTATTTTACTTTGTACTACTTTGCTCTTCTTCATGACTGCATTTGTTACAGTGCACGACAATATACTTCATTAAGCTTTTCTGCTTCCATTTCGTCAGATCACAATAATCACATTGATTTTTCAAACAGAGCTGCAATGGTAACAGGATTTACTTTCTCTAGCTCTTCGGATGTCAATAGAAACATTCTGCCCACACCTTCAGTTTGAAGTGCCCCAACAATAACATTAGCAACGGATCTGTTTGCAATGTTTCTCGTTTCGTCTATAGATACCCACAATTTTTCATCTTTTAAGATTTCTCTAATTTCACGTAAGACATCTTCATAACATTTTGCTAAATAACCCGTACGCAGAATAGATTGTCGCGGTATATTTTTGCAAAAATGATCCGACACATGGGTGTTCCAGTTTTTTAATTGGAATATTTGCCCTAACGAACATGTGGCACAAGTCTTGGTAAAAATTACATTCCATATTTGAGAATAGCTTCGACTTTCTTCGAATTCAACAACTTAAAACATTCCTTGTGTTGTAGTGTTTTTATACATGGTGTCTCTTGTTCCCCAGTAGATCGATTTTACATACCATGCATGTAATTAAGTTTTTCACTATCCGTGGAAAAGTGCTGCGATCCGAACTCTTCAACAAATCGCTGCAATTGTACATGCCGAGGCTTCTTTTCTTTCGGCATATCGTAAACTGTGTTGTAATGTAAAGGCAAATAAATGCTTTGCACTTATAGAACTAATTAGAAGGACTTCGATAGGAAAAAAGTAAATACAGGAAATAGTGTAGAAGGATCAATAAAGAAGAATATGAAGAAGACAGGAAATTTAAATACGCCAGGAAATGCACAGGTATTGAAAACTATCTAAGACAGCACGTGTAACATCAGAGAGCTCTGCGCGTACAATGACTGTACCTTGTAGGTAAGACCCCTTCCCCCACCACGTGACGTAATCAAAGCTCTCGGTATAGTAAACTTGTGTCCACTGATAACGTACCCCATCTGCTCTCTTTGCTTATTACCTCTTACGGGCGCATTATTTGAACGGAACTATAGTCTAGGCCTAAATCACATAAAATTCGGATCTCCACACTAAACACGCGCGATACGCCCGTAAAAATAATGCCCGTAAGTTGTATGTGCCGTGTACTGCATAAACAGTCGTCTACGAACAAATTATTTCGTTCATAAAGATTTATATTGTCTGTTTATTTCTGATATTTGAGATTTCTGATATTTGAAGATTTCTGGTATTTGTGAAAACTCTTCAACTCCCGATGTATGTATGTATGTATGTATGTATGTATGTATGTATGTATGTATGTATGTATGTATGTATGTATGTATGTATGTATTTATGTATGTATGTATGTATGTATGTATGTATGTATGTATGCGTGTGCGTGTGCGTGTGCGTGCGCGTGTGCGTGTGCGGTCCCCCTCCCCAAAAAAGAGACGACTGTTGGTGATGCGAATGTCTAAGTTCTATAGCGCGGTTCACACGATGTCGACTACTATTTTCGTATTACCGATGTTGTGACGTATGTAAATCTCTGGGAAAACATCGAAATGGATTTTTTGACGTATTAGAATATATTTCCGTTATGTTTCTTACACTGAGTAAGTGAGAAAATGAAGATCATATAATAATAATAATAATAATAATAATAATAATAATAATAATAATAATAATAATGAAAAAATTATATTACTGTAGTTATGACTACACTAATACATTCGAAAATTAATAGTAACACTTTAATTAAGATCGAAAACTTACTTATTCAAATTTTGACGTAATTAAATTTATTAAAGTAACCTCCTCCACTATCACGTACCCATAGTTACACTTCTGCAAGGCGACAGATGCTATCCACAGCGTCATTTTGTTCTAAGTTTCCGACTGACTATTCTACAGCTGTTATAGTGGCCTGTCTTCTTCTAAAGCGCATCACTGTCACTGGTTCTTTCATCTTAAAGGTCGTATTTGCAGGAATTAATATCCGGAAAATACGAACCATGCATTTCCGAGCTCCACCTGTTCAGTAAATTAACCACTTCGGGAATCACGTGACAATGAGCATCATGAACACCATCGTGGAGTACAATGGGATGGGTGCTGAAGAGGATTTCGGCGCTTTCGGTGCATTGATGGCCGTAAATGGTTTTCCAAAGCTGCTGCTGTAATATGCACCGTCCATACGCATTCCAATTGGAATAGAATGATTTACTATTACACCTTCATAATCATAAACAATATAATATATACTCTTAGGTACTTCTGAAAGGATCCTACTCTTGTCTACATAGAGCGTATTCCGAATCTCACCGGTGAGCAATCCGATGGCACCACGTGTTCCGAATTCCACCGATGGCGTCATAGATGCTCCACCGGTGTCGCACCGGTGCCATCAACTTGCAGAGGTGGTGGCAGTCTCCATCAGCCGCCATCAGTGAATCTGATTGGTTCTTGTATAGGGCGGGAATTAGCAGACGAATAACATCGTGCACTGTTGTGTCATGGCGGTGTGTTCTGCTTTAGTTCTGCTGTTTGTTTTTAATGAGCACAACGTAAAAACAATATGTTAATGGCTTATGAGCGAACATGTCAACGGACCCGTTATTACTACCGGTTCAAGAAATAAATTGTTTATGCTATCTTTTCTTTGAACGAGATGGGAGTACGAAAATTTCGCAACATTTTGCTAGCGTAGCACAGACAACAACTTGTACAGTCGCCATGACAGCCATCGATCCTTCCAGCAGTTTTGTTCCTTATTTCGCTGCAACGTGACGTCATTGATGCCACCGGACCGGTGAGATTCGGAATACGCTGATAGTTTTGGCATTAGGGCGTTGCAGGTAACAATCTATTATTACAGCCATTGCATATACTGGGTGTTCATTTCAAAGTGTGTCATGACGTCACTGTTGTTGGGTCACCGATTTGAAGCGAGTTTCAGTTTATATGTTAGAGAAGTTGCCTATTATTTAAGGCGTTCTTCAATCTGAACTTGAGAACGTGTACGGTATAACTTGAACGTCGTAGCAACAGATGACGGTCTGTACGGTCTGTGTGCTACCATAACCTCTTTCGAACTGTGTTTTGCGCCGGCAAGTCGTACGCAGGGTATTTGTTATCATCGGTTGCGTACGGTAACATTCCACAACACAAATCAAATGCTCCGTGTCCATGTTGACCGTCGAAGTTAATGTCAACAAATACGTAAGTAATCGTCTTAGCCCTCTCCCCATATCCCGACAGTACGTATTTCCAAACAGTTCACATTCCTGCCACTACCGGCGTTACCGTACGTATCGGCACGTACTCTTAAGAATGAACGCCGTACTTGCTAGCCAACTTCTCTGCCTCTTAGATTATACACCTGAGCTGCGGAAGTATAGGAAGATTGAATTCTCTAGGCTCATCAGCTAGCCACATGACGGCATACAGCGAGCCAAGACACATTTTGAACTGAACACCCAGTAGAGATAAATGAGATTATGATCTTGTAACTTATAGATAAGTGTTATCAGGCACCATTCCATCTCATACTGTCAGCTTACATTCGTCACCGTTGGGGGAGCTGAATACTACCAGTGTTGCCAGTAATTTTCGAACGTCATAAAGTAAACAATTTCAATTGACCGAAATGAGGAAGAAAGGATGGACGAGTTATTTAGAAGAGGTGTAGATTGGACTTTACTTTGTTCATATTAAAAAAGTCACAGTTGGAGATTGGCTTTAGATTAATCCTCAGGTCAACAAAAAATTAGATTTAGGAGGAGTTTCTACTCGCTGGAGTGGTTAGGTTAGGCTAGGTTAGCTAACGGTGGCTAGGGACAGGTTAGGGACGACCATTTGCACCCCAAATCTATGGGATGAATGTGGATGAAGTGTACCAGCCCACCGGCCGCATGTGACCAGTCACCCGCCCAAACAATGGGGGCCCACTACCCTCCTTCGCCACAAGTTCATACCGTAAACAGCTAGACCTGCTGGACTGATTCAGCTGTTTTGTGACTATCCAAACGAGCAGAAACCTTTTCTCACCCATATTTTTGTTCAGCTGGTGATGAAGAGTCAACGAATCTTCTAAACTTCGTGACTTTATTTTTCAACACCAGTAACGGAGAAAGTCCGATATGCGTCTCTTGTAAATAAATTCTATCAAATTAATTTGCATAAATAAATTATCTTAAAGATTCTTCTGCGAATACTGAATCGACATTTATATTGTAAGATGGAAGAACAGTTGGAGAAGAACAGTTTGGCTCCAGGAAGGGAAAAGGTACGAGAGATGCAATTCGACTGCTACGAACAATCGGTGAAAGATACCTAGAGAAGAATAAAGATGTGTGTATAGTATTATAGTATTTGTGAACTTAGAAAAGGCGTTTGACAGAGTGAATTGGAATAAACTGATGGGGTTCCTAAAGAAAATTGGTGCGGATTGGAAAGAGAGGAGACTGTTCAGTAACCTATATATATATATATATATATATATATATATATATATATATATATATATATATATGAAACAACGAGTCAAATACAGGATAGGAGAAGAAATGTCAGAAAGAACTAAATAGGAAGAGGAGTACGACACGGATGCCCTTTATCACCTACGCTGTTCAACATCTACTTGGAGGATTTAGTGAATAACTGTTTCCTGAACATGGGAGGAGTGATAGAAAGAGGAAGAAGATTTGTATAAGGTTTGCTGATGATATGGCGTTGTTAGCAGAAGAGGCGATGATACTAAGGGATATGCTACTGGAGCTAAATGACAGCTGTGAGCAGTATGGAATGAAGATCAATGCCAACAAGACGAAGACCATGGTCATAGGAAGAAAAGAAAAGAAGGTAAACTTGCGAATTCTAAATGAGGCAATAGAGCAAGTGGACAGCTTCAAATACTTGGGGTATACGATCAGCATTGACATGAGCTACTGCTAGGAAGTCAAAACGAGAATAGCAATGGTAAAGGAAGCTTTTAATAGAAAAAGGAGTATCTTCTGCGGACCTCTGGAAAAAGAAGTAAGGAAGAGAATAGTGAAGTACTTTGTGTGGAGTATAGCATTGTATGGGGCAGAAACATGGACATTACGGCGAAGAGAAGAGGAGCGACTAGAATCATTTGAAATGTGGGTAGGCCTATAGACAAGGATGGGGCGTGTGAAGTAGACAGTGTAAGAAACGAAGCTGTGTTGGAAAGAGTGGATGAAGAAAGAATGATGCTGAAACTGATCAGGAAGAGGAAAAGGAATTGACTAGGTCACTGGTTGAGAAGAAACTGCCTTCTGAAGGATGCACTGGAAGGAATGGTTAACGGGAGAATAGTTCGGGGAAAAGAAATCAGATGATAGATGACATTAAGATATATGGATCATATGCGGAGACAAAGAGGAAGACAGAAAATGGGAAAGACTGGAGAATGCTGGATTTGCAGTGAAAGACCTGCCCTTGGCAGAACACTATGAATGAATGTTTTAGTAAATATAGTATGGAATTTTTTAATAACAGGGGTAATAGTAATATCTTGGAGCAACAGTAACAAATGTAAATGACACTCGAGAGGAAATTAAACGCAGAATAAATATGAGAAATTGCCTGCTATTATTAGCTTGAGAAATTTTTGTCATCTAGTGTGCTTTAAAAAAAACTGAAAGTTAGAATTTATATAAAAAACTTATATTACACGTTTTTCTGTATTGCTGTGAAACTTGGACTCTCACTTTGAGAGAGAAACAGAGGTTAAGAGTGTTAGAGAATAAGGTGCTTAGTAAAATATTTGGGACTAAGAGGGATTAAGTTACAGGAGAATGGAGAAAGTTACACAACGTATAACTGCAGGCATTATATTCCTCATCAAATATAGGCCTAATTAGGAACATCAAATTCAGACGTTTGAGACGGACCACGTATGAGTGGATCCAGAAATGCATATAGAGTGATATTTGGAGACATGAGGGAAAATACCTTTGGGAGGCCGAGACGTAGATGGAAGGACAATATTAAAATGGATTTCAGGAAGTTGGGACTGGATTAATCTTGCTGAGGGTAGAGACCGATGGTGGGCTTATGTGAGGCCTCCGGATTCTTTAAAAGTTATTTGTAAGTAATTGAATATAGTAATAGTAAGAACAGGTCTGTCTGGAAACATGTCATGACATAACATAATTTCTGGATTCGTACAGACGCCTGAGTATTCGAGTGTGTCAGCAAATCAATACAAAGGGAAAGCAGAATAAGAGCAGACAATGAACTTACTGAACTTGATTTCCTTGCCGTCGCTCTCCGCTGCGATTGTTCTTTCTTTCCTCAGTTGCATTAGGTTGTCCAGGAAGTCTTGGCGCACCACCCCGTTCTTTTCTCTGTGAAGTGAGTAGTGATATAATGTTATTGTGTGAATAGACCTATTTGCAGTACACTTCAACGGAATACTTTCAATCTAATTTGCTTTATCCGGTTGTTATTTTTAAGTCACAATTTTTCCCGATCAATCAATTAATTAGAAGCTTTTGTTATACTGGTTGTAAACAGTTCCACATGTAAATAATTATTGAGACAAGTTATCTGGATGCGGTTTTCTGCATGTTAATCAGAAACTGTCAAAGTTTTCATGGGAGTTTTTTTGAATGTTGAAATGAGTTGTTTGGTTGCAGGTGTGAATTTCGGTAAAATATGAAATCTGACAATGAAGGGTTTAAATTCCACTGTACTCTGAATTTATAACTTAAGTTTGGCAAGTTCGTGGTCGAGGCAATTGGTGCTCAGGTGCCCCTGTGACATCCCAAAAATTATCCGTCGTCATACATTTCGAGTGTAATGTGAATTCATCGCCTGTGGTGCACTCTGAATAATCTCTAACGAACTAAGTGTCTACGCTTCTCGGCATTAGCGACATCTATGAGCCAAATAAAAAGTAATGATTCTCTTCAGCAAGACATCTCTCATAAACTTTCTTTCGCCGTTAGAGTTCATGATAGGCAGAATATGTGACTTTCTTTTAACACACACTCATAATACGAGATTGGCATAGGTGCTATTTCATTTTAATCTACCTCTTGGTTGTAGTTTGAACACTGCTTGTATTACAACAATAGGAAACAATGCGTCTAGAATCATCAGCAGTAAGCCGCCTCGTTAGCTCAGCTGGTAGAGCGCTGGCTTATGAAACCTGAGGACACGAATGCAAATCTCGGCGGTGTTGGAGTTGTACTTCTACTTATGGTGGACGGTTGTAAGAGTTTTCTTCGGGACTCTCCCGTTTTTCCCTCATCATCCAACACTCTATGCAATAGGAACATCTTTTTATCAATATGATAATAAATTATTGAAACAATTTTAGTTTTATCCTTTAAATGTAGAGAAATTTTATTCGAACTAATTTAACATAGTAAAGTTATTTTGCAGAACGAAACGTTACATTTGCTTGGACCAAATTGCTACACATTTAAAAGACGGAACTAACATTTTTTTCAATCATTTATTATCTTAATACTCTGCTTTCTTATTTGACTGAGCACATTGGGAATTACATCATTGGCTTTCCCAAGACATGCTGTAAAATGTTTCATGTAAAACTATGTTTATCTAGAAAAAGACAAAAAACGAGAAAAATTGTATTAAACTGTTTATTTGAAATATCTCTCAAAATAACCCCCCTGGAATTAATGATATTTACTGTTCACCCTGTGTACACAATGGCGTATGGAAAATTTCATGTAATTTTGGACTTAGGATAAATTGTAAAACATCTGTTACTACAGTCCTCTTTGCAGATGAGCAAATTAATGAAAATGAAGATAATTTGCAAATGACGCTACACTAAGTAAACTCTGTAAATAATATTTTTATATTTGTATAAATCTTTTTCATGCTCATTGTTCTTAGTTTTCGATAATGGTTCATATGTGTAACATTAATTTTCCTTTATAAAAGAAAACACAAATTGTTATGTATTCTTTGTTCTCGTGGAAATTCTGTGAGGAGAATTTCTAATAAAAAATAAAATATTTACAGAGAAAAACAAAATAATAGCACACCAAGGAAAACTCTCAGGCAGAAGTAAGAAATAAGACTTAGTTAGAAAACAAGTGTTTAGTTAGATGAAATCAAACATTTTTAGTACCAGTGTCTGCAATGCGATATTAACTACCATTACAGTGATGATATTACTACCAAACTACATCGATTTTGAAATATCTGTAGTGTGTCAAGCAGGAACTCAAACAGAAAAAAGACAAGAGACAAGACATTATATGAAACATTAGCTGTCACAGTTTTATTGTATCGTTGCTCGCCGTGGACAATTAAACGAAGATATGTATCTCAAATACAGCAATAAAAATGAAATTTCTCAGGAAAATAGAGAGATACATAATATTGGACAAGATTAGAAATGATCAAATGAAAACAGAAGTAGGTATATTTTCAATACAAGAAAAGGTCCAAGATTATACATCTCTTTGGACTGAACATTTCTGAAGAATGGAAAACTGAAGAATTCCAAAACAGGCATTCTATTATAGACCAACATGATCAAGAAAGAGATGGTCTTCCACACACAAATGGATAGCTGAAATCGGAACAGAAAATTTTCCTATTCCGTGAGATGATGATGATGATGATGATGATGATAGGGGCTTATTTTGGATTAAATAAACATTGATTTAGCTAAGAATTAATGATCATTAAATATTATATCTTAAACACCTTCTATGGTTGAGTAGCGGTTAGAGTAGATAGAGAAATCTAGTACTGGGAATATTGCGACTTTTTCAAGGGAATAAGATCTGGAATAATGTAATGGTGCTGAAGTAAATGCTAATATTCTTAGGTTGTTTAAAATACACTCTGCAAAAGTGGCTATAAAATAAGTGAGTCATTATTCGGATGATTTTTTAAATTGTTTTCCAGTCTCTACAATTTTCCCAAACGAATGTACCGTAATATGTTATATAGTGAGGATCACGTAAGTTCAGTTCCCAAACAGCAAATATTTCCGCCTTGTCAGTGTTGCCAACTGTTACCAGATATCACCACATGTAGTAAAATCACGATCCTATGTACTGAATGACTTATTTACTCACCGTACTTTATCTTAATGTTGGAAGGTTATTCTAAATAGTTTCAATAATAATGAGAAATGTATTGCTATGTTCTATTCTTTTATTCCTTTACATTATTATTAGCATTAGCATTAATAGGTTACTAGACGTAAATATACAACAAAGTATAGTATATAATATTCAAGAATCAAATCTGTTCCAAGACCAATTAAATTATTGTCACTTCACTTCAAAGATTCCAGCGTACATATACTGTACTTCCTAAAGGTAGATAAATCAATAACCAATTGACTTTTGGTTGGAATTCGAATGAACTTCTGATTATCTTTTGAAATTAGTAAGGAAATGGATAATACAACTAGGCTAAAACTGAAATAATAATAAATCAACTTACAAAAATAATTTTGGTCCTTAAAAGCCATAAGTAATTTCACTTCTAGATACCTTTTTAAAGATTTCATTTGTTTGTAAATTGCTTAATAATGTTACATTTACACTTATTATTTCTGCAACTCCACGTCTGTCATTGAAAAAATGTATGATACATAACTGTGAAGTCTCTTTTTGGCTCTTGTATCCTAAATTTTTAAAAGAAGAAACAAATGATTCAAGAAATGTGAGCTGGTGAAAATTAAATACTCAATTAATAAAATAATTACTACCAAAAGAGTATTTTATTAATTCTATACAAAAGATGGATTACACAGAACAGATGGCCAGAAATCATAGATTTATACACAACATACAGCATGAAACGATCATCAAAAAATGCTTTTTGTACACAATAACATCTTTCAAACGAAGTGAAATAGCCAATAAGTTCAATAAATATTATGCTAATAAGTAATAACTATAATTAATAATTATCTACAAACTGTAAAAGGGAATAAAATAGTATATTGTTGAAATTAGGGGGTTATGGTTTATTACGTGTATTTATAATTTTAATTACTTTTTCTACATTTAATTATATTTTAATTTCTATTAGATTAGTTGGTGGTGTGGTTGTTAGTTTTATCTGTGTACGTCAGACTATTAAGGAAAAACTGAAAGAAATATTAAATCTACAATCTACTTTATATAACAATATTTAATCAAGAACTGAATATTACTATTAATTTAATAACATAAGACCCAAAACATCTCCAAGTCCAGACAATACACATGCTGATTTTCTTAAACATGTTGGCAAACAAGCAAACTCACTACTTTTATCTTGTAATCTCATCTAAAATACAATATCTGTCTGGAGAAAATCTATCATAACATCAATTTTGAAAAGCAATTATTCAACTAATATCTTTTCAAGTTATCGACAGATACCACTTACTAGTATGATAGCCAAAATTATGGAAGAGATGATTTCATAGATTGAATTGGTTCCTGGAATCTAGTAACTAACTTTCATCTTATTGAGTTGACTTTAGAGAATTGCATTCAACAAATGGACAGATTTTAAATTTTAGTCAAGATATTAAAGATATTTTAAACAGAAAACAAAACACCTTAACAATTTTAATTTATTTTCAAGGATCATATGGCTCTGTAGATATAAATCACTTAAGAAATTGCAAACTTAGGGTGTCCATGATGAAGTGTTACACTGGGTCAGTGACTTGATTATTTGATTCATTGTCACAAACATGTAAATAGAGACAGATTCATCTGGGCTTCCCACATTGTTGTTTTCAGGAATACATTTTCCAATATTAATGTCGATGGTCTAACTAAAGAAATAGATCTTATGATAATCTCATCATTTGCAGATAATATGGTTGTCTAGAACAAAAAATCACAGTCCACAAATATTAATAAACTGAGCCAAAATCCCTACAGACTTTTTGACTCTACTTGGAGAACTCAAACTTGCTCAATTAAGGGAAACTTTACTAATAAAACACAATCCCAAGTTATTTCAAAATGAATAGTATATAAGTTAACTTTAACAGATGATGTTAAGAAATGTGATACTTCTCCAGACATTTTAAAAATCATTAGAAACGATAAATGATCTGGTCAGTGAGTGACTATATACAGTATTTTTTATAGATGGATCCTGTTTACCAAGCCATAGATGTAGTGGTGTTGTAGTACAATACCAGTATATTCCCTTTTACAGGGAATTATATTCAAACACTTGTTTGCCCCATTTTAACCGTGACAACGCTTTTTTTAATTTTTTTAAACATTCTGGTTATTGTATTGTGTTTGTGTTTAGTGAAAGATTTTAGATAAGGGCGCAAATAGCCATAGTAGCTGATGCGCCCTTTTTAAACGCCACTAACTAAGTAACAAACTTCAAACACTGACTAATTTTGATAGTGAAAATTTAGATACACTTTTAAGCTTACAAAATCTCCAGTATCAACTTCATAAATCTGAGAAGGCTGTCATACTATCAGATTCAAAATCAGATATTCTTGCTGCATCATTGGACGTAACAGCATGAAATCTCAATATTTTACAGTGTTTTAATATCTTAAGCAAAATGGTCGAATAACATCGACGACTGGTACTTCCGTGGATCCATGAACTTTATGGAGTGGGAGGTAATGAGGTAGCTGAAAGGTAGCAAAATTACTATAAGGTTATCTATACCTGCATCTTACCACACTGTTAAAAGAATAACAAGATCAGAACATGACAATGTGTTAGCAAAAATCGGAATGATTCTAAAGCAAATGAAAAAATTGCAATAGGCCATCCGGCATCCGCTCCATGATGGAGGAAAATCCTCAGAAGAAACCAACTAATCAGACCAAATGGGGGATCCAAACTACCCTCGAGTGCAGCTCTGAATTTGCAGGCCAACGGGTCTACCGACTAAGCTACATTGGTGGCTTCACTAAAAATATGAAGTACATGGCACTCAGATTATTAAATTGACAAACCTAAACAATTATTCATCAGTTAAGCTATAAAATATAATACATAGCAAGCAAGTTAATTCAATTTAAAAGTATAAACAATTCAATCAGTTGAAATATACAGAAATTGATAATAAATATCATGCAAATTACTTCACATTACAAGCATAAACAATTCATCACTTGTGGTATACAGCCTACTATTTAATTTATAGCACATACAATTCATCAGTTAAGCTATAGGCCTACAGTCTACTATTCAATTTACAGCATATATAATTCATCAATTAAACGAAACAAAAATAGTACAATACATAGTAAAAATAATACACCTAATTTAATAACCGAACTTCTATGAAAATCTACAGTGGCAGTACTCATATTATCACAGGCCATGATTGTCTCAAATATTTACAAAGAACTGATATTTCAGAATCTCCCCATGCCATTTCTAAAATCTCAATGAAGATATGGATCATTGTCTTGACTGTTTAACTTTACACAGCTTTCAATCATCTGGTTAAATATTGGAGTGCAAGATAACAAATGACATCAACTGCTGAACACTTGGTATCAATCAACCAACAACTTCATTACATTAAAGGGGGAAAAAAACTGAAAGAATTAATTGTATATAGACACAACACATAAGACAAGGCCGCTTCAGAACAGTAATTGGCAAGGCTCTGTTGTTTTAGGATTCTTATGTAGATTCAATTTCACCTGAAAGAAAAAAGTAGCATCTATAAGTATGCCTAATTATGAGAAATAAGAGAAACGGTTGCAGTAGTAGTAGTAGTAGTAGTAGTAGTAGTAGTAGTAGTAGTAGTAGTAGTAGTAATGATAATAATAATAATAATAATAATAATAATAATAATGACTGTAAAGTATGGAAATTAATATTGCAATGTAATATCAAAAGGTGATTTCACACCATCAACTCTTATCATTTAGTACAACAAATCTATTATATTCAGTTGCAATCACCAGTAGCTGTTCTTTCCTCCATTTTGTTGTTGGCTGATTTTTCACAAGTCTGCTATGATATGCAGCACTATCCATGACAATAACGCATTGCCCTAATGTTCTCAGGTCAACAACTGTGTTTGTACCCACTTCTCAACTACAGGGCTATTCATAGCACTATGGTAGTCCTGACTTTTCTTTCAATTGCATGAAAAAATTAAATCAGCACCTGCAATCAAAATTATACCTGGGCATATAATTACGTCACATGAATTCACAGCATTTAAATAAAGAAAATAAAACATAACATAACATGACATGAGATCCTCTTTGGTGAAAGGCTTTCCCACGTTTTTATTTAGACACCAATTTTTATATTTTTGTACCCTGATTAAAAAAATTACTCTTGCCAAATTTATGTAAAATATAAATCAATATAACTTACCGAGTATAAATCCACCTTTCGTTCTGGCATATAATCTTCCACCCTCATTTGTTGGTCTACGAATAACACCATTCATGTCACTGGAAACTTCACCTGGTTTATTTCATGAATAAGTGGGTGATCCTACTTAAAAAAACAGAGAGAGAAAAGCAATTCACATTGACACTCTAAGAGACACAAAAATTTTAAAGACAGGAAAACCATTCAAGAATTTTATAACTAACCTCTAGTTATAATATGAAACTATTAATTGCAAAACATGTTGTTCCCACCTGAATTCATTACTAGTAGCCTATATTAATTGCAATTTCATATTCCACATAAGTGTTAACCTATTTGTTAGTAAAAAATTCAATCACTCAATGTCTCACAATACATTGAAATTTACCATTCATAAAAATCCAAGTCTCATCCAAGAATACTACGGGTTTAGGGTTCTCACGCTCCACATTTCTTATATATTCTCTTAAAAACGAATAACATCACTTTCTCGTACATGTGTATAAGGATCCCCTTTGCTCCATAGAAATTTCATGTCTTTCAAAATTTTTTTCACCGATGATAAGGATACTCTAAATAAATATGTTTCATAATCATCATTCATATGTTCCAGAACTTTTGCTGCTGTTAGTACTTCCCCTGTAACAGTAAATGAAAATTATGCCATATTTTATACATATGACTAATATCAGAATTACATTGCATAAATCAACACAATAATTCCTGTAACTTCCCTACCTTTATGTAACTTGTCATAAATAAATCTCGCAATTGCATCTTTCGTAAAATCATCAGCATCAGTCACTGGATGTTTACGTAGTCTATGTTTTCCTGGTGTCACAAGTGGGGTCCCCTTCTGTGAATTTATCACTTTCGTGGCTGTAGTAAAGCCAAGCTGTAATAACAAACAATAACATAACACTTCTAAAAATTGTTATATCATAAAATTCATGCATGATACCAACATTTACAGCTATATGAATAGAAAATGATCAACATGTTAGGTTGGGTCTACGATAGGTTTAAGTAGGCTAATATTTAGGTAATTCTCCAGAAAAGCTACATCAAAGAAGGCATAATTTTATTTTGTTTAATTGATTTCTGTGATATTTACATAGTGATGAACACGTGGTTTTAGTGCACAGCCACAAATACTTTCAGCACAAAAATCCTTTGACACTTACCTGTATATTCTAATGCATTGTTGTAGTCCCTCCCTCAAACTTGTTACTAATTACCAATATAACATGCGAGAGGTCCAGGACGAAGAGAAATGGTTAGTTTCCCAGTAGTGCGTCCTCGTCCTCTCGAGTGTTATATCTTAACAAGTACTTTGGGTGGGGTAGCTTTTCTGAAGAAACACCATATTTTATATTACTTAGACCAGTCATGAATAAATTATTCAGCCAGAGTCAACGTTCCTATGCTTTATAGAGTATGTTATATAGTTATTATATAAAGATGAATTATTTTTAAGCACCATAACAGGCCAACATTCATGTAATATTTGCTGCAATATCAAGTTAATAATTACAATATGACTTGTATTTTCTTCGGCCGATGTGGTATGTAAATTGTGATCTGAACGGTTAATTTAATACCAAAAGAGAAAACTGGAAATTTACTTTCGTGCTGTTTGATTATTTGTTCGTCTAATTTGTAAATGTATTTAAGCTATCACCTACTGCAGTATTACAGTATCTTAAATGTATTTAGTTTGGCAATATGAAAATCACTGACTTGATTAAACATCTAGGCCTAACCTAAAAATTTGTTTTGTTTGACCACAATCATGAAATTATTAGTGCAAACTCCTAAAACTGAACACCACTTTGAAATGTATGCTTAAGAATACTTACTCCTAATAATTTTCCTATTCTGGTTGTAATTGCTGTCTCCGTTAACATAATTCCTTCTTCATTATCTTCTTTCTTCAACTCATTATACACGTGAACTACAGATTTCTGAAGCGTACTCTGAATGCCACACATTTTCTTCCTTGGAGGAGTCACTGCAACACTATTTCATTTTTGACACAGTAATAAAAATCTAAACACGAAAGAAATTCATTAAAATTTGAAATAATATTTCTATCCATTACCCACGTGCATTATCACGCCCAAGTATATTATATTTATTCGTACTTATCTGACTATTCTTGAATTATATCCACAACGCAACACATAAAATAGCTATTATGTATTAATATTAATACTAATATTAATTAATTATTAATAAGTTCGAATTTCACTATCTTGCAGTAACCGGCTGAGAAATCTAGTACAATTTTAATTTCATGGAACTCCAGTACCGGCAAATATTGTCGATATTTGCCTCAGCTGCCAACATACCAGTTACAAAATCACTACCATTTATAGTATTTGTCAGTATCGAAATTCGAAACGAAGTTGGCAAAAGAAAATTCAACCTTCAAACTAGAAAATCACCATAATCCACTAGCATTTGTAGTAATGGGGGAAAAATTGTTAGGTTTCACCCTTAGGGTATCAAGTTACCTGGTCTTCCCTATAGAATGGATGTAACTATAGGCACCGTGCAAGCTCCTCTGGTGGCGACTGTTGTTACTAACTGCAGGACAGCAGCGATAGAGTTGTGCTTGAAGCGTATGAATATACTTAACATCTCAGGTTAAATGATTAGAAATATGGATGATCCTAAAAAGCGGAAAGGTAATGCAAATTGCTGTGTTCTTGAGTGTAGTAATGCTTATAGGAACACACCAACCGATATTGGTTTTATTCATTCCCAAAACAGAAAACTGAAGCGTAACGACGCTAATTGTGGATCCATGCAGTACGCAGACGAAAGTAAATAAGGCTACACTGCTTGTAATCATAGTATTATTATATACTAGGCCTGATATAAAAATAGAATGTATATAGTATTATGTTTATAAATAACCATTAAGTTATCAACGACAGAAATTTATAATTTAAATTTCAAAAAGTACATAATTACTGAGTTCTTTACTTATATATTATGTATAATATTAGCAATAATACATAATAATATACTTATTTTTAAATGTATTCATATCCATATTTAATTCTTGATTTCAAGTGTTGATGGTTCACCTTGGAAACCAACACCCCCAACAAGAATTTGCGGTATTCATTTTATTGGGAACGAGATCAGGACACCCCCAAAACTAACATACCGTTCCCAGTATTTTTCTAAAAGATTACAAGAAAAAGACTGCCTCATCTCAACTAGCTCCGCAAAGATACGAAAGAGACGCAAAAAGAGGAAGAAAAGATGAAAATTTAAGTTTTATGGAAGGCGAATGCTCAACAAGTGTTATTTATAAAAATTAAGTAGCCATACAGACAGAAGTGAATGAAACCATTCTTAGTGATTTTGTTTTTTCTTTTACAATTGAATTGTATGAATTGTCTACTCAAGTGTCTATTCCATTATATGCCGAATTGAAGTCACATAAGAAATGTTATGACAAGAGCTCAGAAACAGATGATATGTTTAATGAAATGCAAGATTTCCGATATTATTCTACAATAAAATATGAGAGAGAACTACCAGACTTAATGGGAGTGACATTTGTCGTTTTGAATATATTGTTAAAATTGCTGCCTATTGAAACACAATCATACCCGTAGAATCATAATAAAATATATTTCCAATTCTATCATTTAACCCAAAAATAGCTATCATAGATAGTCGAAACGCCCAAGATGTAGACCATACATATTCTTTTTTTTCCATTTTTATTAGTGGAGTTCACATCGAAAGCTTTCGAAAAATTCTGTCCAAGATAAGATTAGTAAAGAAAATCGTCTACTCATATTTTCAAATTAAAATGAAAAGTGGATTGTCGTATTGTGCTATGAGGGTGATGTTCGGAGTTAATCGTACAATTATAATTATGACGTATTTTACCGCCGCTTTAATGTTGTTGACATCCACAATGGTTACTGTAATTTTGGGTTTTGGCCTAGCAGAGAAATTATTCAGGAAACAATGCCTGCAATATTGAAAAATGTAGAGTGGCAATTGTTCAAAAGTGGAACAGCCACCCAACGTGGATCAGATGGTGGTCTTCAAATCTAAATGCTACGGTGTCAAATCGAGTGACACATTCATAACAACTGATTGCGTATTATTGACTTTATTAGAAGGTGGTGATGAAGTCATGATTTCCGGAATAATAACAAACCTCTCCGATAAAGGGATCATTGTTGTTACTCCACCGCATCTGCATGATGGTAAATTAACAGCTGAAGACGTCGAAACTACCTACAGCGTTGCCAGTTTCGAATTCATGTTGAAAGGTGCATTCAGCGAATTAAACTATCAATTGAACTGCTTCCGCATGTTGATCTTGTTGTTTATTCAACTGTCCAAAGAGAAGTCTGAACCTCACAAGTGATACCAACAAGGCACCACTTATGAGGCAACTAGGCCCGAATATCATGGGGTAGGGTGGCCAGTTCCTTTTCCCTTCCACTGCATATATCGCCGACTAGCTACAAATTACTCTAGTCAGATTTCATATGCATACAAACAATATTGTTCTTCCTCTGACACATATTGCCAAGTGAGATGTACAGCCTGATAACAGATGTACGTATCAGCCAGAACCTCAATCAGAGGTAGTATGTTGATGATATTGTTCATTATGTGTTGTGTTTTAGAGAATTTGCAGTCGCCCATTATTCAGGAAGTGTAATTAAGACTACTTTTAGAATTAAATCACATTAAAATACGTAATTTATAGAGACATATACACAAATATTACACACGTCATGACATCAAATATAAGTATATCAATGTTTTCGTAATATGACTGTTTACCCTCATTCATTGGTCTGAAATCTGATTTAAATGCCAAACAACTACAATGATATTTCAGGAACTTTGTAGTTAACATTTTACACTCCTCTAGCAGTACTGAACTTTCCACTGAGTCTATTAAGCAATTAGAGACTGGAGATTGCTGGGTTTGCAGTGAAAGACCTGCCCTTGGGCAGAACACTATGAATCAATGAACCCATTCTTACTAATATTTCAACTTTTTATCGGCAGAAAGCCACATGTAATTTCTATATCACACATGACTAGTGAATGACTGCGCGCCTGTAGTTAATTAGGAACTGAGACACTGCGCGGCGCCACCAGTACGATTTTGAGACCCATGCACGGTGACTATAGTCAGCAGTCTCTTATTTTTAGGCTTGTAATTTGAGAAAGACATATTGAAACATGCTTTACTTAGGTTTTTTTTAATAATATACTGTATGACAATGTTCTTTTCAGTTCATAGTATTGTCAAAAATAATACCGAACAGTTTGCAGAATTTTAGTTGTCAGTGTCAAAATACTGTTTCAATGTTAGCCTATATTACTGTCAGGTCTTAACTGGATTATATTTCATCCGTATTTAATTTGAGTCGACTTTTTGTGAACCATTTATTTAGTATGTTTTCTTCGATACAATTTAACAGTTCTTATTAAGGAATTAATTAAATTTATTATTATTATTATTATTATTATTATTATTATTATTATTATTATTATTATTATTATTATTATAAATAGTAGGGAATCTAGGACCAAACCTTATTGGGTTCCAGTTTTTATTTCGTTCCATTGTAAGTGATATGCCATGCTAACAGAATTTAAAATCACTTATTCTTTCCTTTTACATACGAGTAAATAAGATTCAAATCAGTTTAAGCGTTCAGTGATTATGCTGTAGAATTGTAATTTCAGAAGTATTCCATGATCGATACAATCGAATGCCTGTAATGACATAGTTGATTTATTAATTTACTAGTACGTTCAATAGAAAAAGTTATACAAAATGGAAGAGCAAGAAACAGATAAACCTTGAGAAAGCTTTACTGCAGCTTACATTATAGATATGATGAGTAAACCGCGATAATCCCTCATCTCGTTATCTTATCAAATGGGAGGGGGACACATGCGTCTGGGAGTGTGTTCCTGTTTTACTCTACTTTTATACGTTGTCAGATTTTAGTGTAAATAGAAAAAATACTTTATCAATATTTCCATACCAATAAGTTAAATTGTATTTTCTCAGGCATTCTTAATAAAAAAATCTATCGGATATTTTTGTTTGAATATAATTAAATATGTAATATGTTCTTACCATTTAACGTACATAATTTTAATCAATGATACTAAAAGAATTGTACTTTCTATGCAATGGTTCTAAACCTTTTGTGCTCTTACTTCCATTTTTAATCATATGACAAATTTTACGGTTCTGTTTGCTACTTACCATAGATAAAATTTAGTAATACTAAATGGCGGATATATTATAAGCATAGAGTTTTAGTTATGATTCAGGAAGGACTACGTCCGTATTTACATGTAGGCTCTGTCGATTAATGAAGACCCCGTAATCACCACGTGTTCAATAAAACCATTATCCAAATTGTCGGAAACGTTCCATTGTAATAAATTATGTTTAATCTAATACCACTCTTTTCCTAAAAGACCAGTGGTCAATTCCTCCATTTTAACAGTTATGTAAGAATCAGGATTGCCAGACATCCCAAATTTTAGGGGACAGACCTGTATTTAAGAGAAATGTCCAACGTCTTTTCTAATTCGTTAACTGGACACCGTTTGACCCCGTTTTGATAACTTAGTAATCTTCAATGAATATACACTAAGAAGTGATAAGTTTTTCGAAATTAGCAACTTTTTAAGTGGTCTCTGTCAATTTCAAATGCAAGACATGTCTCCTCATAATAGTATTTTGAAGTAGACGTCTGATTTAATAATTACAGTAGAGTTGTTGATTTCAATTATGTATCTAATATGTTTCGGAAAAATTAATTTCAAACATGTTAGATATATAAGATTGTTGTAGGGCGACAAATAAAAGTATCATTTTCTCCTGATAAATGTTTAAAATTAATATTAACTTATTAGAAAGTTACTACAATTTATTCACTTATCTAAACGATAACAGCTCCCTGTATTAACAGGCTGCCACAAAGACAGAGCATATTGTGCAATAGGCAGTTGGAAGTATAAATAACAAACATATGTTTAAGTTTAATGGAGTCTTACAACAATGACAAGAAATGACTGATTAAATAATTAGGTACTAATTAATTATTTGAAGATCACTGTTGACCGTAGAGATGGTTTCGGAGTATAAATATTGATCCTCTCAGAGCTGCAAGAACGATTCATCAATTGCCTTCATCTGTAGGCCGAAACGTTGCCAGGTCTGGAAGAAGAAACCGGGAATAGTTCTGCGCGCTCCAACCATAAGGCCTATTACTTCAATTTGTTGTACACCGTACTTGTCCATGAAATATAGAACGGTACGTACATAGATGTCGTCTTTTTTCCCTATTTACATCTTCAGATTGGCTCTTTTGTTTTTCAAATCTAACGGTAGGATCGATGATGTAGCCATTGTTGTTATTGGATGGGATGGCAATCATATCTATTCTTCTTGTACTGCCATTGTCTTCCAGTTCGTGAACTTCTTCGAACACTTGAAAATTTATTGATCTAAACTGTTCGGCGATCATCGAACGAATTCTATGGTGTCGTGCGTTACGGAGTACTTCACCGTGCGGACAAGCGGCCACGACATGTACAAGTGTTTTTGGCTCTCTGTGGCATCGCCGACAGAGGATGTTGTCCCGAGTAGTTTTGCTTTTCACTGACTTAGTCAGGTTACTTACACATCGATAGGTGTTATATGTTTTTGTCCGTTATTTTGGGCTGACTTATCTGGCAACTCTTGTAACAATAACAACATATTATTTCAAATGCAGCTATTTGAGAGAAATTTCTGGGTATACGTGCAGTAAGCAAAATAATGACTCATAATTTATTTAAATTAAAACTTGTACTCAAGAATTCTATTTCCAAATTTGCATTTAGTTTCCCACGACTTTTAACGCTTCCAGAATATTTCTCACGTCCATTTGCGGGAGGAGGGATTTGCTTTGAGAATGAAAGTTAGTACAAAACAATTATTATTTTTCTTATCTAGATTCATACGTTCTTACTAACAGTGGTTTCTTTAACACCGGAAGGAATCTATATAACTACTACTACTACTATTACTACTACTACTACTACTGCTGCTGCTGCTGCTGTTGCTGGGCCATTCCATCGTTACGTATGTTACCTTCGACAGTACTTAGATCCTTGTAATTACAAAAAATATTATAATAACTGAAACTTCATATGGAACAGATGATCAAACAAAAAATGCAATATCTGAATATACAGTATATTAGTTTGTTAAATAAGTAGAAGAGATTAAATAATAATAATAATAATAATAATAATAATAATAATAATAATAATAATAATATTTTATTGCCAGAACAAAGATACATATTGATTTTTTGTATATAAAAACACTCTAGCACCCCCAGAAAGAGTAAAATCTCGTAGTATTTTGATTGAAGTGACTGTTACGTATGTTACAATAAAATGGACATAGCATTTGAGGTGGTCCATCTTTAATTACAATACGTGTGAATTATCTGATATAAGAACGCTATCATATTTTTTTCTTAGTCGCTAAGATTATACTTGAACTTAGTACCATAGATTTAGGAGTTTAGGTTCAATTTTAAGATCTTCAATTTTTTTCTTCTGTTATCTATGTTACAGGCTTTGTTACGTGTGTTACACAGTACAAAATCATGGATATAAAATAATGTTGCACATTAAATTTAATTGTTTTTACTCAATAATTTGGATGTTTTAAGCACAGATAAATCTATATTTTACTTATTCATAGCTTGAACAGAACTTATTTGTGTTTATTGTCTCTTAAAAACATCAAATTTCTCTGTCCCAACACTCCGTTAATTTTGGTTGGGGAAAATTTACTACTACTATTGCTACTGCTACTGCTGCTGCAATATAGCTACCCTACTTCATTATATCCTCATTGGTGTCACGAAGTTCAAACTAGTCTTCGGACTTTTGACTAAACATACATTGTTATTATTATTATTATTATTATTATTATTATTATTATTATTATTATTATTATTATTATTATTATTATTACATAGGCTACAATATACAGAATTATAAAAGTGCTTATCAGTGTATGAATATTTTTATTAAATTGGTATATTTCTGGTAGGGGACCGTTAGCCGGAAAGGGATCGGCTTTCCATTCTGTTAACCATTGTTCGAATGCCGGCAGTTCCAAGGAGAATTTGGAGAGGATAGTGACAGAAACAGTGTTTAGTGAGATTGATGAAGTTCGCGCGGTAGTACGGTTACTCTTGTCAGCATTCTACCATTGCTTCACTTAATCATCATGCTGTGCTATATAGTAAAAAAAACTACGCTTCGACGTGTCACTTCTGGATGCTATAGATTAGAGAACGACGCACCCTTTATTGAAAGAAACAAATATAATATATAATTATTAAGTACACTAATGGCCGGTTTTTCCAAGTATTGTTAGAAAATTTAACGACTGTTAAACTCTAAACAGTTTGTTAATTAATATAATTGTATTTTTCAACACCAGTTTCGTTTAACATATTGTTAACAGTTTGTTAATTTTAAATGTAGGATTTCGGGCAGTTAACTCGTTTAACAGTTAGTTAAATATGGCCGCTGTTCGAACAGAAGTTGCGAAATTAATATTTTGTGTCTCTCTGTAGGGAATGTTTAGCATATGACTGGTAATCTAACATTTAAAAATACTTTGGACTGTTTAAATACATCAGTGTTATTTTATTTCTTTCGTAGTTCGTATCCATAATAGCAATGAGGAAATATAACCTTACTTTGTAATTATTATTCTGCACGTCACGTACAACTTTCATTTGTCAACTGTTTGTTTATTGAGCGTGGCCTACTATAACAGGTTGTCATTTTATGCAAGTTCATGACTCACTCTATAATATAGAATTAAAAGATTTATTTTGGCCAATCAAAAATTCTCTTACATGTGTAGAATCATTACCAACTGCTGTTGAGTAGTTAAAATAGTGCTAACAGACGTTATAGTTAAGTGTTGGTTATCTTAAACAAAATTGTTTAACAAATGGAAAATACATTAACAAAGCGTTAGAAATAAACATACTGTTAATTTAACATTCGTTAAGCCAAATTAAACATTACTTGGACAAACTGGCCATAAGACTAATTCTTGAAACGAGTGACCAAAGTACATAAAACTGAGTAGGAAGGCTAGGCGGAGAACAAACGCTGTAACGGTGGCAAATAATATGAAAATAATATTGAATAACTCTTCTCGGGTTCTCAGCCAGGTGAGTTGGAGATTAGCTTCCAAGCTTTCGACGGCTAGCTCTGCCATCTTCTTCATCCCTGAAGAGTTGCCAGGTGAGTTGGAGATTAGCTTCCAAGCTTTCGACGGCTAGCTCCGCCATCTTCTTCAGGGATTATTTTCGATTTGAGGCTTTCCCGGCGTTTGATATAGAATAACTCTTCTCGGGTTCTCAGCCAGGTGAGCTGGAGATTAGCTTCCAAGCTTTCGACGGCTAGCTCCGCCATCTTCTTCAGGGATTATTTTCGATTTGAGGCTTTCCCGGCGTTTGATATAGAATATAACTCTTCTCGGGTTCTCAGCCAGGTGAGCTGGAGATTAGCTTCCAAGCCTTCGACGGCTAGCTCCGCCATCTTCTTCAGGGATTATTTTCGATTTGAGGCTTTCCCGGCGTTTGATATAGAATAACTCTTCTCGGGTTCTCAGCCAGGTGAGCTGGAGATTAGCTTCCAAGCTTTCGACGGCTAGCTCCGCCATCTTCTTCAGGGATGAAGAACCTGGCTGAGAACCCGAGAAGAGTTATTCTATATCAAACGCCGGGAAAGCCTCAAATCGAAAATAATATTGTTTTTAATAGGTGTAAGTAAGTGTTACTTAAAAAATTTACAATATAGATTATTATTAAAATCTTAAACCAATATCAAAGTATCAGTATTTAATTTATTTAATACGAATATTCCATGTTATCGTTGAGAGCAGTTCAAAATTTGTCTACATTTACGATAAGACATAAATTACTGTATATCCACAAACCTTAAAAAGTGGGTGCCGTGGACTTTTAGTTGAAAATTAAAATTCACAAAGAATTTTTAAATGGCGCAAAGTTCAACCTGAGTTAAAAAAATATTTCATTAAAACAATAGCCTTTACTGTACTTTTGCTATTGTTCAAAATGAGTCGTATTCCAGGTAACTGTAACTGGTACATGAAATGAAAAAGGTATTGTGTTCTCTGTTTTCACTTTTATATACTGCTGATTAAATTAACAAGTACGTTAGTTTGTTAGTTTGTATATTCTGAAACGTAGAAATTTTGGATTTATTTTCTATATTCAATGCATCTGAATCTGTATAAAAAACAAAATTACGTTTGATAAGAGATAGCTTTCAATAAAAGTAAAATATTTACAATGATGTCTTCCTTTTTCAGCGGTCTTAATGCCATTTGCAGGGATTAATCTAAGGCAGCGGTGACCAAAACTAGAACTGCAGTGATTAGATTACATGCAACAGACAGCCTATGAAATAAGGAGACGGAGGAAAGGTACTAGGCATGAAAACTACAACCAGTGGTGGTTCCTGTACTAACATCTTGATGAATCCCGCGGATAAAAATCTCGAGCTTTGCTGTATCAGTAATGTCACTGCTGTTATCAAGAGCTGTGAATAATATACGATTTTTCTTGCTTCTTTTTTTCACCTTCCTTTTAAATATAACCAGGAATTTTGTAAATTATTCTGTCGATACTTGGTCGAGAAATTCGTAGTTTTTCAAAATTAAAAACTTCTTATGGACAAGTTAGTTAAGCTATTACTCTTTTTAGAAATTCTGTTCTATTAAAAGGCTTTAGAGAACGAGATATTTCAAACCCCATTAGGTAGCTGACTTTATCTCATCTTTCTCTTCCTGGCTATGATTTAAGACATGTCAATTCCTGGCGTTTAACAGTTCGTTAGCACATAATATTGAATCAGTTTTTCTACAATGTTATTATTAAATGAATAACTAATAAATAATAAATAGTTTCCTTCATCTAAAGATTAAGAAGATTAAAACTGAGATAAAACCTAACAATTTCTCCCTTCTAGGGAAAAGTTCTAAAAATATCAATATTCATGCACGTACAGATAATAATAATAATAATAATAATAATAATAATAATAATAATAATAATAATAATAATAATAATACATTATTCAGTGTGGCAATTAATGTTTCTATATACTCCTAATTGAACCGTTGAGCAAAGTAAACATATTACTTTGTCATTGTTTACGAAACCACCTCTTACTGCTTGTAAGAGTTTGTAGAGTGACATGATATCGCCACTGCTTGCCTTCAGTAGTGAATGAAACACACAGCAATGTACAGGAAACTACTCGTACCCGTTTGAATGTCTGTGATTACACGATGTAATCACGACACTCGCTTTGGTCACCGCTGATCTAAGGCTCTAAGCTCACACTTGTGTCATCGACAGTCTAGTAAAGTTGATGCCGTGTTAACCAATGGATTCGAGGTTCGCGAGATCATGTCCGCCGAGGACAATAAAATCTTTAACACATATTCCTTCTGGAAAGAAGTGAAGTAAGGAAAATCGTGTCTTAGATTCCAATATCTGATGGAGCGCTTCAGGCAAAATTTGTCAGTTATTTCTCGCTCACTTTGAATTTCGAAACTTAATAACTGTACATAGTCGTGACCAGAATATTGTACGAAATGGAAATATAAAAATTGGAGATTTATCCTTCGAAGAGGTGGAAAAATTCAAATATCTTGGAGCAACAGTAACAAATATAAATGACACTCGGGAGGAAATTAAACGCAGAATAAATATGGGAAATGCGTGTTATTATTCGGTTGAGAAGCTCTTATCATCCAGTCTGCTGTCCAAAAATCTGAAAGTTAGAATTTATAAAACAGTTATATTACCGGTTCTTCTGTATGGTTGTGAAACTTGGACTCTCACTCTGAGAGAGGAACATAGATTAAGGGTGTTTAAGAATAAGGTTCTTAGGAAAATATTTGGGGCTAAGCGGGATGAAGTTACAGGAGAATGGAGAAAGTTACACAACGCAGAACTGCACGCATTGTATTCTTCACCTGACATAATTAGGAACATAAAATCCAGACGTTTGAGATGGGCAGGGCATGTAGCACGTATGGGCGAATCCAGAAATGCATATAGAGTGTTAATTGGGAGACCGGAGGGAAAAAGACCTTTAGACCTTTAGGGAGGCCGAGACGTAGATGGGAGGATAATATTAAAATGGATTTGAGGGAGGTGGGATATGATGATAGAGACTGGATTAATCTTGCACAGGATAGGGACCGATGGCGGGCTTATGTAAGGGCGGCAATGAACCTTCGGGTTCCTTAAAAGCCATTTGTAAGTAAGTAATTACTGTACATAGGTCTACAGTTGAAAGCGACGTTAAATAAAATACTTCTCGTACTCATATCCATATTATTTGTCATTTTTGCCAATCTGGCGGAAAGGAACAGTAGGACTCTTCTAATGTCGGGTATAAATAATTATTTCTAATACTGTAAATAGATTTTCTTTATCTCGATAAAATTTAAATGCATTCAAAATTATCTTTCAACAATTTTCTTTGTGATACTGTAGATTGTACCACCGCGCTCGTAAAATTACTTTCCACGTTTCTGACGATACATTCTTATTTCGCAGAAGGATTATTGATATAGAAGAAGTATTTGCCCGCACCGAGTATGGGCACACATTACGAGATCAGTGTTGATACAAAATATGACAGAATTTCAAATGCTTACTGTAACAAGACTATAAGCCACAGCCGAATGCTAATGTTGTCAGTAGTTAGGCCATGAAATAAATTAACTTGTATGACCAAGACTAATGTCGCAACTTCTTCTAGCTACGTACTTGCATAAGAGCTCCGACTTTGCGTATAAAATCAGCCGTGCCGCGCGGTCTCTCTCAGTACTAATACTTCGCCATTGAGAGCATGTACAGACCTGTGCAACCATTCGTTCGATGTGTAATTGAGAGTTCTACAGTAGTGCAGTGATAATAGACGCGTACAAAACACAAATACTGATAAATTTGTTGTGATCTGGGACTAATATTGTAATATCGCTTCATATACAGTGCCTTTCGCTGTCGAGTCGCCCGTTACAGTCGGCCGCAGTGCCGGGAGCTCCGTTATCACGGTTGCTATCGCCGGCGATAACCGAGCTCCCGGCACTGAGGCCGACTGAACGGGCGTCTCTACAGCCAAAGGCACACCCACCCAACCATCCACTCACCCATCCATCTACTCACCCACCCACCCATCCATCCAACCATCCATCTAGCCATCCATCCATCCATTTATCCACTCACTCACTCACTCACTCACTCACTCACTCACTCACTCACTCACTCACTCACTCACTCACTCACTCACTCACTCACTCACTCACTCACTCACTCACTCATTCACTCATCCACCCACCCACCCACCCATCCATCCATCCATCCATCCATCCATCCATCCACACACTCACCCATTCATTCATCCATTCACCCACTCACCCAGTCATCCATTCACCAACACCCATCCACGTATATACTCTCCACTTGTTAACCGAAACAAAAATGAAACATTCAAACCAAGAAAACTGTAGTTTTCATTCCCGACGTTCTGGGTGACATTCTACATTCTGGTTTATTCCTGATACAGCACAGATTTTGTTTTTATTCAATGGCGGAAAATTCATTTCTCAACTAATCATCTTTAGTTTTATCACGTCGTATGTAATCATTTAGTCATCATAGAGATTGCCCATGGTACACCAAGGATGGTGGACTTAAGTTACTGTACATAATGATGCTAAGACTGATGTAATGAAGGTTTGACAGAACTTTGAAAGGGAAAAGGAGGTACTCCTCGAATCCCCCGAACAGTGCATTTTTCCAACATAAATTGCACTTGGTTTCACTGGGATTTGAAACCAGATATTCGAAAGTTAAAACTTCGGTAACAGAAGATTTCAGCATTATACTTGCTTACCTCTGTCCTTACCTGTAATTCACAGTTTTCCACACAAGATTTCTTACAAATTCTGTAACGCTGCCATCGACAATTTGTATGCGGACTATCTTCATCAAGTGGGGTGCGAAGAAAGCCAAGATGGCGCCTACGAACTTGAGCCCTGTCATCTTGAAGAGGTTTGTGAGATAGTGCATGAATTCAGTGTTGGGATCCTTGAGACAGTTTCCATACGACGCCAAATGCGCAAGATGCTATCACGTCCGCTGTGAATCTGTGCATAGAATTTTCCACTGATACCGGAGATCCTGTTGGAAGAAAGAACAGAACTATTGTTTTTGATAATGTAATAGAAATATTAAGGGATTTCGTAAAACACTAAGACACTCATAATAAAACATATTGTATTCTCACCAATAACATTAGCACTTCTAATGCCAATTTCACTATTGCTATTGTTGTCGCGACCGCTGCTCTGATACTACTGCTGCTTCTCATATTTATTTTGCCACTGTTGCTAATATAGCAGCTACTTATGATACTGCTTTCATTGCTGCTGATATTACTGCTACTCATATATTTCTCCTTCTGCTACTTTTGACTAGTTGATACAATAACTACTACTGTTATTGGTACCGGTACTGCTGTTGATACTAGACGTGCTTATGATATTGCTCCTGCTACTTCTACTGGTACTATTTCTACTCATAATATTGCTCTCACTGCTGCTAATGCTATCAAGATATTGATTCTGCGACTACTTTTACTCATACTGCTTCTACTACCCATGATACCGCTCCTGATAGGTACTGCTGTTAATATTGTTACTGTTTCCGATACTGATGACCAGGCCACGGATGTTCGGTACGTCTGTGTTCCCCGCGCGACTACGGCTTCAGATAGGACGGGGGGTTTGTGCTGGTAGTTTGCGTTGCGAGTGCACAGTGACAGTCACAACTAATAACAAAGCGGGCACATACAAGTACAGCATACGGACGAGGTAACCGAGTCATGGCGAAGCAATTACATTCAAAGAAGTGCAGGTAAGCGGACGTTTTGAGAACTCACAGCATACGTGTTATTAGAAGTGGTGTTATAAAAGTTTAACAATACTGCTTTGAATTGTAGGTGAATTGTTTCGTGGAGGAATTTGGAGGAGATGAAATATTTTCTTCGAATGGAGAATTTATAATTTGTAGATTGTGCCGCACACAAACTAGAGGCTGGAAACGAGCATTCATTGAAAGACATTGCAACACAAAAAAACATAAGGCAAGTGTAGCTTTATTGGAGCAGGAAGTAAGCAAAGTTCCATCTACTTCTCTCTCAAGTCGGAAGTCTACATTTTTTCGGGACGTCTGTGAGATGATGGTGGGGGCCAACATTCCATTCCATAAAGTAGAGAATTTTTTTTAAGAACTTCATAGAAAAATATACAGAAAAACAACTTCCTTCCGAATCAACTCTTCGCAAAAACTATCTGCCAGATTGTTATGCAGATGCTTTAAATCAAATAAGGAAAGCGGTAGGAAATAATAAGATTTGGGTTTCTGTGGACGAAACGACTGATGAAACAGGGCGATTTGTAGCACATGTCGTTGTCGGAACATTGAGTCCTGATGGACCTGGTGAAAAGTTTTTGTTAACCGCAGAGGTACTTGATAAAGTGAATCATGCATCCATTGTAACACTATTTCAAAACTCAATGTCTCTTTTATGGCCAGACGGAGTTAAACGTGAAAATATCCTCCTGCTAGTCACCGATGGCGCTGCTTACATGATGAAAGCACGCAGACAAATAAAATTAAGCTACCCTAACATCTGTCACATGACTTGTCTTGCTCATTGACTTCACAGAGTAGCCAAGACTGTGAGGAGTTCCTATCCAGATGTGGACCGGTTCATATCAAATATGAAAAAAAATATTTTTAAAGGCACCTACTAGGTTACAAGTATTTAAAAATATAGCGCCAGAAATTCCCTTACCTCCAAAGCAATCATAACACGTTGGGGTACTTGGTTGGATGCTGCAAGCTACTATGGAAAATACTACGAAAAAATAGTAGACGTGTTAGCAGTGCTCAATAGTGAGGATTGTTCTTCAGTTGCCATAGCTAAAGAGTTAGTGTCGGAACAGCTAAGAGACCACATTATGTATATTGAACAGAAGTTCAAGGATTTCTCAAAATATATTAAGCTGTTGGAAACAAGTGCCATGGAAATATCTAAGTCTCTTAAAGTAGTACAAGACTTGTACACAGCCCTAGATCAAGTCAGAGAGGGGCCCGCCCAAGCAGTGACACAAAAACTGAAAGCAACTATAGACAAAAATGTTGGATATTCTGATCTTTGCCAAATACGTGATCAGCTAGCAAGTACTGAAAATCAAACACATAACAGTGACAGTGAATACATTCAGTATTTTAAGTTTGCACCCGTCACGTCTTGTGACGTGGAAAGAAGTTTTTCGCGCTTAAAATCGGTTCTGACAATCGAAAAAGTTTTGAATTCGAAGACCTTCGAATGTACATAGTTATACACTGTAATAAAATGTACAGAGCACACCATTAAATTCAATGTATTTCCCAAGGTTATTAATAAAATATATGTTGTTCTGGACTGAAGTCACTTTTCAAGCGGATCTGACAGTACCTCCTTTACGGAAGCGGGATTGGAATGAGTGTATGTTGACATTGAAGTCGGTTACTTACGTACGTGCAGCAACACAAGTCTCCAAGGTCCGGGCCTTGCTCATTATATTGCTACTGTTACTGTTTCAAATACTACTGATATTCATAACAGCTTCTGATTACCACTGTTACTCATGATATTGCTACTGCTATTCGTTTCTGATACTATTGCTACTCATAATACTGCTTCTGCTACTACCGCTACTCATAGAACATTGCTACTGCTACTGTTATTCATGATACTACTATAGCTATTTCTGATACCACTACTCATGATATTCCTCCTGATACTTATGATACTCATGATATTGATCCTGCTACTGTTTCTCATATTGCTACTGCTGTCGTTTCTGATAATACTGCTACCTGTAATATTTCTCCTGCTGCTGCTCTTAATATTACTGCCAATCTTGACATTGCTATCGATACTATATTTGCTCATGTCATTGTCATTGTTTTGGGTATTATTGTTACTCATGATATTGCTCCCAACACTATTGTTACTCATCATATTGTTACTGCTACTATTTTTCATACTATTGCTACTCATGACAAGTTCCTGCTGCTGTTTCTGATATTACTGCTATTCATAATACTCCTGTTATCGCTGCTATTAGTTCTCCCGGCATTGATCCTGTTACTACTGTTCCTCATGATAACTACTGCTACTGTATCTTATACTGCTACCACTCATACTGTTCCTGCTACGGATACTGCTGGTACATTTTTCTGCCACTACCGCTGATGTGTTATTCATGATGTTGATGCTAATACTAGGCCTACTACTACTACCACCACTACTATTACTACGATTGTTATTCTCACACCTTTACTATTATCGGGTAAGAACTTTATCTTCCTATCTGAAAGCTGCAACTTTGCTTTCCGGCATGAATGATCGGAAGTATGAGTGAAAGCAAAAACAAAAAGGGAGGCAGCTTCAGAATCTCCTTTCTTAATTATGGTGATTAAATTAATGACGTTTTAACTAATTACGTTAAACAGTGTTTTACGTAAACAGTGATTTGTCGAATCGACTATACTGCACTGCCTTAATGACAAGCGTGGGATTGACCGACGATAGCCAAAGTTATTGCATTTTTGGGCAGTAAGTAAATTATTTATTTATCCTGTATTGCTGCTACCGCTAATATTGCTATTTCTACTGCATCAAATGAACAAAGAACAAAGTGCTGAGACTAAGTAAAGTTTAACAGGGTTAGTAACCATGTCACGACAGTAGGCTATACACGACAAGCTCACCAAGCGAGTACACTTGAGCCATCCCTGTCGAGGGGGTTCTAACCCCATCACAGTAGGACTGTGCCCAACATGAAACATCGTTCGTTCGTTCGTTCGTTCATTCATTCATTCATTCATTCATTCATTCATTCATTCATTCATTCATTCATTCATTCATTCATTCATTCATTCATTCATTCATTCACTGCCATAAATCGCTTCGTCAGAATGGAAGGGTTCTGTTTACAACTTTTTTCAATTTTCATTTTCTTATATTTCCAGGTTCTACATAGGTAATTCTATATGAACATTAAATAAGAACATTTTTTAAACCTTAAATGGTTGAAATCGTTTCTAGAAAAAGTTGTAACTGCTACCACCTTGTTGCAGTGAGAATAAGAAGGTTATACCTGAAAAAAAAAATCAGGTTAGACAACATGCCAGTTGTATCATCTACTTGATACTTCATATTTTTTCCTGCAAAAAGTTTCATACTGCGCTATTTTACCTTTTATATAATTATTCTTGTTCATTATAACCTAAAATTTTGCAGTGAATCATTCAGAAAAATTATAAAATTGCACTATTTTCTTTTCTGAGTTGGATATCGGCAGATTTCCTACTTTTCCTGCATTAAAGTGATGTTGTTACTATTGTGGCTTGTTTTAATTAAATATATTAGAGGAACAGCCATACATATCGTAAAAAGAAGCCAGAATACATTGGATATGCGTAAATAATAGGAGGGATCTCCTCTCAAAGTTACTTAGTTACTTTGGTAAGTTGAAAGTTTATAGGTTTTTATGCATTTCATAAGTATAAAAACTGAAGCAAGCAAAATCTATGTCTGTACCTGAAGACAAAGAATAATTGAGTTTATGATAAAATGGATGCCAAAAGTGGACAAAGCCTATTATTCGTCTGTGTTTAGATTTAGCTGAGGACAAAAGCTAAGGGCTGGGTGCTGTGATATCTTATTTTGTGCCATTGTGATATTTTACTTATGAAAGGTAAAGTTTTTAAATTAATTATGTTACTATTTATTCTTAGTTTCAGTTTATTTACTCATTAAATATAGTCTAAGTTAAAATTAGCAGTGAAACTATCTTCTAGTAATGTAAGTTGAATTTTTATTAGTATTATATTTTGTGTCGGTCTCATTCCATTCTGATAAAGTGATTCAGAGATAAATCATAAATGTCTAATTGTAAGTTGAGATTAACAGTTTATTCTATATGCAATTTAAAAGATATCACAAATATTTTGTATCATTATTTACGTTAATGAACTTTTAGATATGAAATTAAGAAAAGATTCTAATTGCATATCTGATCTCGTTTGAGATATTTAGAAATAAAAAAAAACCTATCTGCAAAGTGACATTTAAATATCGTCAAATTGCAGTGTGATGAGAAATGAGAAATAATGGTAAAACTAGAACATTCCCATACATTAATTTAGAACAAGAAATTTATTCTCCGAATATATTTAATGTTTCATTCTAAAACAATAACTTCAGAGTTTTCTCCTGTAGAGTAAGCCTGAATGCAGATAGAAACCTTTTAATCTTATCCATCGTCTGCTAGTACAATTACTACTATACTACTATTATTTTAGTACTGTCAGTGGAATTATAACACCCCGAATCAACTTACCAGCAGCTGTATGGTCGTCGAGAAAGCATTCGAGGTCCTTAGCACATTTTTCCACCAAGTAGAACATCTTCTTTATCTTCCCCGATGTGAAGAGAGGTGACAGATTATTCCTCATGTGTTTCCATGTCCTTCCCTTCATATTGATGACATTCTTGTAGGAGAGAGGATCCTTTTCTTCATCCACTGTTAGGATATGATTCGGAAACAACTGAAAATCCTTCACCAAGATATTGTTGATTATATCCAAATCGAAGACGACCAAAGCCGGTTGATCGAAAGCGAATATTCCCAAATAGGGCTTGTCCGTGTTCTTCATGTAAAGCTGGGTCAAGTACATGCTCATACCATGCTTTTGGAGTACAACATCCTTCAGGTTCCCGAAAAAAGGCGAGGGTTTCAGAAAGGGTATACCATTCTTCAACCAGAAATTGAAGTTACGCGTGAAATACACATAAAGGGCTGTAGCCAGGAAGCCCAGTACAAACAAGAGGTCCATTACCAAAAGTATCGCCATAGTTATACCTGATAGAAGTCACGTCAAACACTGGTGGGATAGTCTTCGTTATCAGTTTATCTCCGCTCTTATCACTGTTTCTCCTTCCTTGTTCGATGTTTGTTCATCTTGTTTCGTTAGTGGCCCCTTAATCGTGATTATATCTAATTTTGGGTGTCCTGCACGTAAGAAGAACTTATGCTCGGTTTCTTACTTTCTCAATTTTTTATGATATTCAGTACAACATTAGTAATTCTGTGTGAAATCATGCAACAACTAGGCTAAAACTTCGTTAAAAACGAGCAACTTTTGTGCACATAAGTTTCGTATAAAATATCATGCAATTATATAATTTTGCTTGATTACGGATAGAAAATTCATAGCAAATGCTTAACGAATTTTTGATTGAGGTAATATTAACCAAAATTTCATATGATATTTGAACTTTATACTATTACCACAGTCTAGTATATACAGTCACGAAGCTCAATACTTACTAAATGTGCAAACATAGACAGTTGAAATACGCGTCCATAGATAGTTGCTAACCACCAGGATCGCTACTATCGCCTCATCACAGACCCTTTCCCCAGCAGACGATAAAATGTATTGTACTTTCGATATCGTATTCTTTTGAAAAAATTAACACTTTCCTCCACTATTGAAATATGAAATACATAAGGTTTATATATTATTTTCATAAAGTATATATTATATTTTATAAACTCACCTTCCTGGAGCTTTCGGAAGAAGGATAAATCTGACCTCTTGTTCTTACAATATTTATAGTACCACAAATGTCTCCTTGACCCATATTATTATTCAGATTATTGTATTTTAGCCATTTATTACAACCGATAACGAACATTTCACAGTTTACACAACTTTTCACAACAAAGCGAAATACGGCACAGTCAATGCCTTTTCGATCTAGACCAGGCCGTAATGTATGTTCGAGTTTTCTATTTCAGTGTATGGAGCCGAGTGAAATATTATATTATAACTTTATTGCGTATCATTGCTAAGTTTTATTTAGTGTAATGTATCCATAAGTTCAGTTTACTTCTTGTTGCGTAATATGTTGCAGAAATAATTATGAAACTGTGTTATTTTAATGTGAAGAGAATTTTTTACTATGTTCGTATCAACATAGTTGAGAATGGAAGCTATTTTGAGGTTCATAAAAACGAATTTATATTGTGATTTTAATTTAGAACATCTACCTTCCTTAATTGTAGACAGAAAATTTACCATACCACTCCTATGAAATTAGTTACGATTGTGTTACTTCGTCTCTTAGGTAGTAGATAAATACAATAATTCAGTACTCAATTATAGTATTAAAATACAGACAAATAGAATGTGACGGGTGTCATACATGACATTATGTTTAATTATAATTTATAATTGCTAATATAGGAATATAAGTTAAATATAGTAAACATAACCTGTAATTTCCATGTGACATTACATACATATGTAGTGGCATGGCATTGGAGACCACTAAAATTAGATAGAAATGGGCAACTGGTATAGTAAACATAACCTATAATTTCAACATATCTAAATATTCGTGCGGTGCAACTGAAAATTATTGAATCGTGCATAAATGAATGTACAATAATTTCGCAATATTTAATCGAAATAAAGACAGGTAGGTCTATTACACATACGAACAACGTAATTTTCACACCAAAAATAATATTACACCTTAACTCGCAAGGAATTATGTCTGAAGTATCTCCTAATCATTGTTTTAAATTTTATTAATGCAATTACACTACATTTTAGAGAAATATATGTTACTCTTTATGCATTTCAATTAATTTATATGGTTGAAACGCCGCCCTTCGTGATCGGGTTAAGCGAGTCACATGGTCGGCCTTACGGCCTGTATTAGATCACGATGGCAGTGACACAGTCTATTGTTCCTAGTACTCACAGCACTCCAAGCGGCTAGCAACTATCGCGAGAAATGCAAAAAATCACCCCAAGCTTCGTGACTGTATATAGTAGACTGTGCTATTACCAAGCTATGCAAATTATTGAACTTTATGTATACTATGTTTCGAAAGCAAAATGTCGGAAAACGTCAACCAATAGTAGGAAAATGTGTTAAACAAATTAATAGATAAAAAAACAATAAGAATTTAAGAAAGCTCGAGTCTACAGAGATTAGGTTCTTACGTTGTACATTCTTAATTATAAAGAAATAAATTCAGCAGATGTGCCAATAGAACTGATTACTGAATTTACTAGAGGGCAGTGCTGTAATGGTGGCCATACGGCGCGTATGGAAACTCACAAATTTTTAATGAATCGTATGAGGAAGAGAAAATTTTGCCCATACGGCGTATGGGTGGCTAAGTTTTGTTCATTGAGCTTTATATTTTTACACGGATATTTGTAATGTCATCTCTAACTGTTCCTAATAAATATACTTTGATGGTCGTAAACATAAACTGTTCACCCCTATAGTGCTGAACTCCAGAATATTACATAAACCAATGGTTGAAAAACTCTTAGTGCTGCAGATACACTGTCCACGATTATTCATAAAGACAAATATGCATCTACTGTGACAAGCTTCCTGGGAACTTCTAAAAGGTAAAGGGAAACGAAATTCTTTTCATTAACATGAAAAGATCTATTAAATGACGGTCGGAGGGGTAGAAAAAGTAAAATATATTTCAAGGGAGAAAAATATGGGGCGGGGCGTACGGTGAAGAAAAAAAAATACCATGACAGCACTGTTAAAGGGAATGAAAATAGAAAAAAGACTCGTTACGCACACTTCAAGAAAAAGTTAACAGATTCCACAAGATAATAGTAAATTACAAGCCTAGGGTATAGAATGTCAGACGTTATCTGACATATGCGTTATTTTAAGTTAGCAGAGCATTGAACCTACAAAGAACGACATTGTCAGGAAAAACGATCTTACCTTCATTACTGAGGAATACTTTCAATTCAACTAGTACATTCCACAATATAATTGAAGATGAATAAAATGATTACACGAGAATACTGCCAGCTTTTACATGGTAAAAACTTTTCGCACAAATGGTTAATCATTCGTACGTTATGGTAGATATTAGATACTACGTAGCCTACTTTAGAATGTGCATTGTTTGCACCGCATGTACGAGTAACCGAAATTTTCACATTTTAGTGCTGATCACAACTCGTTCAAAATAAATGAACAGATTGAATAATGTTCGTGACGATGTAACACTTCACTAGTTGCTGAAGTGACGAGGTTGTCTCCTGTGTTGGTACTGCCGTCCATTCCTACCTTTCACAGATTAGCAATCCAAGGTCGTAGACACAGCTGTTCTAAAGTACAAACAAACCAAAAGGCTGCAATTATACCTCTGCGAGTAAAAACGAAGATTGAATTGTGGCCATGCGTGCGCAAAGAAAGCAGGTTACATGCGCGAGCGCAGGCAGGCAGGCAGTCCATCGCGTTTTCGGACAGGACACAAAGAATGTGCTTTTCTTTTTTAATCATATTAGTAATAGTAGTAGTAGTATATTATTATTATTATTATTATTATTATTATTATTATTAGTAGTAGTAGTAGTAGTAGTAGTAGTAGCGGCAGTAGGCCCTAGTTGTAGTAGTATTTTATTATTATTATTGTTATTATTATTATTATTATTATTATTATTAGTAGTAGTAGTAGTAGTAGTAGTAGGCCTAGTAGTAGTAGTATTTTATTGTTATTATTATTAATATTATTATTATTATTATTATTATTATTATTAGTAGTAGTAGTAGTAGTAGTAGTAGTAGTAGTAGTAGTAGCGGCAGTAGGCCCTAGTTGTAGTAGTATTTTATTATTATTATTGTTATTATTATTATTATTAGTAGTAGTAGTAGTAGTAGTAGTAGTAGTAGTAGTAGTAGGCCTAGTAGTAGTATTTTATTGTTATTATTATTAATATTATTATTATTATTATTATTAGTAGTAGTAGTAGTAGTAGTAGTAGTAGCGGTAGTGGGCCGTAGTAGTAGTGAGCAGTAATGGTGGTGGTAAAAGCAGTTCGGTCCCTTATTTGGTATCCCCTTCGCTTGTTATGAAAGATTTTTGCGGGGTTTGTATATAAAGTGCAAGCGAAATAATCCTGCAGATTGAGAGCAACGATAGGTATACCTATATTAATAGAAAACATATATATTACGTTTTGTGATTTTAGAAAATTAAGTTGAAAATTTCAACAGACTGGCAACATCGCCCCTAACACACTCTTCTCTCTTCTCGTAATACAGATGTAAGAGGTCAAGAACTCAGGTCTTTCTCCCTAAATGAGCTACATTCTACCTACCTCTCTGGCTACGACATTACAATCTGCTCGCATCGTTCAGTGGCTTAAAATTAGTAGATTTTAAATTAAATTAAATATTCATTATTTTTCTATCGATATGGACAAAAATCACGATTTTTCTCGCAATAGTTACCAAATGATTGGGTGTTAAACACTTGGGGAAAACATTTTTTCTGGAAAAATTATGAATTTCCCACTAATATAGTTTTGCACTTTTTTGTTACATACAACATGAGCTATTCGCACTGAAAACCTGCAAATTATTTCACTTTCACTCTTTATATAGCCTACAGGTTGTAACGAAGAAATAGTCCAAACTTGAAGAATGGATTCCTCATATGTATAGAAGGAAAGATAGTCCGAAAATGTTTTGTTTCTGATTAGGGCTTGCAAGTATGATCATAGTACACTCCAGTACTAGTACATTTCTTTAATGGAATGATTATAATGCATTCTGCCTAAAAGCAACACTCCAGATTTTCTTATTTAGGCTAATTTTCCCGTATGATGGTCACATCACTCATTTTATGCATGTGCATAATGTATTCGTACAATTTATAGATCATTAAAATTGTATATATTTTTTAAATTTTATTGTAGTATATTTCTCTATAATAAAAGAGAAAAATGCTCCTACTGCAGTAAAATGAAACCCCATCAGCTTTCTTGCGTGCCATACATCGACTATTTTACATGGGTTATCCTCAGCCTTTACTACAGGTTTCAATTGACTGCAGTAGCTGGATTCTGAACATGCTATATTAGGCTAGTTAATGGTCACTTATAACTGACATATCTTATTTTTAAAAAATCTGAAAGTTAGAATTTATAAAACAGTTATATTACCGGTTGTTCTGTATGGTTGTGAAACTTGGACTCTCACTTTGAGAGAGGAACAGAGATTAAGGATGTTTGAAAATAGAGTTCTTAAGAAAATATTTGGGGCTAAGAGGGATGAAGTTACAGGAGAATGGAGGAAGTCACACAATGCAGAACTGCACGCATTGCATTCTTCACTTGACATAATTAGGAATATTAAATCCAGACGTTTGAGATGGGCAGGGCATGAAGCACGTATGGGCGAATCCAGAAATGTATACAGAGTGTCAGTTGGGAGATCGAGGGAAAAAGACCTTTGGGGAGGCCGAGATGTAGGTGGGAGGATAATATTAAAATGGATTTGAGGGAGGTGGGATATGATGTTAGAGACTGGATTAATGTTGCTCAGGATAGGAACCGATGGCGGGCTTATGTGAGGGCGGCAATGAACCTCCGGGTTCCTTAAAAACCAATAAATAAGCATCTTAGCTGTTTACTATATTATGTCAAGTACCATAGTCGTTCATTATAATTCATGAAATGTATAGAAAGAACCATATGCCACTCAGAAAATATTCATCCAGATTTTTCATAAAGTAAATATGTTTATCGTACAATTATTTAAAATGTCTCTTTGTTATAATGATTATGCGTTTAAATTAATCTTAATTAAAATATATGTCCAAAGAAATTCCAAAATAACATTTCCTCAACGTTATTAAAATGCTAATGAAGAAGAAAGTTGGGTTCACTTTGGTTGTAGCCTATACACGGTCCAGTTCGACAGATGCACTAGATCACTTGCCAGCAAGAGAACCGTGCAGCAAACACGCCATAGCTTATAAACTGCGGAAATCTCCTAAAGCATAAACGATGCAGGTGAATTTCCAGTGTCCAATGGGAATGGATCATGGCATTGTCCTCTTTCCTACTTAAAATATTTACACATATTTTATATGATTTTAGCTGACTCTGCATGTTTGGGCTTACACACTCAAATAGTGGCGCAATGTACAGTACAACATATTCATTGTCACTGCCAAAATATTTACAGACCTAGACTCCAAGGACGCCATATGCAAACAACTAGTTTACATTTTAATTTATCTCAACAGACAACTTGGTTTCAGCTAGTGAAGTCGTAAACGAAGAATAATAGATCTAATTACGGTAGCCTCCTCTTCAAATAGCTTGTTTCAATCGCGCTTGCTTCCTTTTGTCGTGTACCGATACCCTTCACTGGCTACAACCTTGGCAGGTAGACTACCACTTCCCAATGTCTAGACCAGCTATCGGCAAATTTGTACTCACGATAACATCACTGGACGTAAGTCGCAATACGTATGACGTATTATCAATCGAGCACTCCATTCGGATCTCAGTGGCGGACTCTCAACACAAGCATCTGACGTAGACTACACATTAATGATGTACAGATTGACAAATTAAATTTTATTTCACCTTAATTTTTATTATGCCACAACAAGGTGAGAAAATACGTTACAATTTGCCACTCTTAATATAACTCGTAAATTTTGTCTGTTAGTCACGATATTTGTTTAGATTTTACAAGTTTTCGTTCAGAAAGCAATGAGCTGTTTGGAAATATACTGAATGTAGAGCCAACATAGCAGCTATGTAGGATAGCGGCAGGCGACCTAAGATAGGACTATAGATATTTTTTTCTATGGAGAGTATTTTAAGTAATTAAAAGCCAATCTGGTGTGTTACACTACAGTGGAAACATTTTTTGCCCGGAATTATTTATAGGTCTTCTAAATAACACGTTAGTCCACCTAGTAGACCTTTCTAAGTCATATTTCGAGCCCCATCTGTTATTACAGATACTGTACAAGGTGCTTTATACTCAGATTCTTTACTTCTATAAATTTTCTTCATGCTTGGAATAGCTCTTCTGCTTGTATTTCTTTTAAGTGGAATGGCATCGAGCAAATATTCATAGCTATATGGAGAAATCCTTCGTAACTCTGCGGATGAAAACTACCAATTTCACTGTATCAATCAATATCATAAAGTGAGAGAATAGGCCTCAGATTGATGCATCTTTGATTTTACTTCTCGTTCAGCTAGTGTTTCATTATCCATTATCCTCTTTACTATTGTCAGTGTGGATGTCATACTATTAAAAACATCAGATTGTTCGGGATAAATAATGTTAGAAACTTACTCAAACAGTTTTAATCAGCTATCCTTCATTAGAACACTTCAATGATTTTGCGGTTTCCAAAGCAATAACATAACTGACATGGAGTTTTCTTTCATTCATATTTTGTTTTTATCATATTTTATTACTAGAATTATTATTTGAATTTCGTTTTTTAAAAATTGTAATTGCTTCGCGCCGTCCAGCCATAAAAAATTATCCCTATTTTCTCCTATAGGCCTACATTTCTGTTCACAATTAGATTGGTTATGTTCATGGTTAGCCCACCGATTATTTCGTGATAATCATTGTGGCATGAGTCATAATGTTGTCCGATGTTTGATTAATAAATGACTATTAGATTTTCAGAACACACGAAGCAATCTAAGTCTAACAAGCAAACATTCTGATGGGAGCAGATAAAAGTTTTTTTTTTCTTCCACCATGTTAATAATATAAAAAGAAGTGCCTATACAAATTTTGGCCATTCGACCGCAATTACGAGGCCGTACAGAAAGTGATTTTCCCTTGAATCGTTTACAGAAAAAAGCACATTTTCATGGAAAGATTTATTGAAACAGATACAGCAATTGTTGCGCTATTTGTCAACATATCCCCCACTGGAATTAAGACATTATTTTGTCATACTATGGGATCAACTTTTGTATCCTTGTGTCGTAGAAGTCAGCCGCCTAGGATCGGAATTAGCGTTTGACAGCCGTCTGCACCTCTCTGTCGATTCCATGATATGACAAATGTCTCAATTTCGATGGGGAATATGTTGAAAAATAGCTCAACAATTGTTGTGTCTGTCCCAATAAATTTTTCCAGTGAAATTATGTTTTCTTTTTGTTAACGACCCCTGGCGAACTTATTTTTTTTACGGCCTTCGTAATTGCGGTCGAGTGGCCAAAATTCAGATAAGCACTTCTTTTGACATTATCAACATGGTGAAATAAAAAAAAAATATTATTTTGTCGGCTCCCATCAGAATGTTTGCTTGTGAGCAGGTAACCCACCACTGATAGATGCTTGTGTATTAAAGTTGTAGGGGGGGGGTTGGTTGGAAGGGAGGGAATGAAGCAAATACTGTTTAATGCATTGCCCCTGCGACGTCACTATTGCTAGCGATCACAATTATTAAATTTTTGCCGATGCCTAGTCTAGACTCTAGAATCTCAGTGAACGCAGAGTGATGCTGCACATTTCGTAAAAAAATAGTTTGCTATTATGCCTGAGTAAACATTTGATTCATATTAACACAAGTTTATTACTTCTGTACTTGGGGAGCTACGATAGGTAGCGAAATCCGGTTGCGAATACCAGGTATAACGGCTGGGGGGATCATCGTGCTAACCACACGATACCTCCATTCTGGTTGGATGATCGTCCACCTCTGCTTCGGCATGTGGGCGTGAGGCCAGCAGCCGGCTGGTTGGTCCAGGCCCTTCACAGGCTGTAGCGCCACGGATTATTATTATTATTATTATTATTATTATTATTATTATTATTATTATTATTATTATATTACTTCTGTAGCACGAACTCTATTTTGGACACAGATGCACTGAATTCCATTAATGCCGTCTCGTTCTTTAGTCATACTGACAACGAAACTACGAATTCTATCCCCACCCCTGTCGCACACGTGCGACTTGACTCGCCTGTATTGTGTATTTTGGTTCTTCATTAGTGTTTATACTAAAGTAGTAAGTACACAATTAGAACTCGTTTGCGATGTATGCCAACAATTCAGATGGCAGCGGCTCGACACTGCTCGTAGGAATGACTATCTATCAGGGGCGGTTTTAGAGGTGAAGTACCATTTCACCTATTTGCGTGTAAAACACAATTTTATCTCGTATTAATAATTAATTCTAGTTATTACTGGTTCCGTATTTCTAAAATAAAAAAAGTTTTATTTTCAGTCGTTATTAACAGTGTTTAGTTATATAAATAGTACCTGTAACCGTACACTGAATATAATAATGTCAACTGTTACGAGCGCCGAGCGGTGTCTATTGAAATCTATGATACTGTAGAGGTGAAAATATTTGGGCTCCCATTCTCATACAGCATTTGGTTTCCATGGTAACGTGACGTCACGCACTAAAGAAATATTGTATGAGTGGAGTGCGTTTCTGAGTCTTTCAATTACGGAGAACTGTCAGACTTGTTGTAGGTGGAGTAACCAGTTTGCAGATCTAACGGTAGAGAAGGGTTGGTCTCCACGGGCCGGGGGCTATTGTTGAAGGGCTGTGAAATTTTACAGTATGTAGGCCTACTACCTGACTCGAGAAAAGTATCCTCATTCCTTGTGTCTAAGCAGCCAGCCATGCGACGGTAAATTAGCTGGCTATATGTTATTTTATCAGGAATGCACGCCACATACATTTTTAAAGTTTAAAAGTTGTTTTCCGCCGCGTGTATTATTTCCTCTCATGAGTTTGACAGGTTTGTTCCAGCTCTTGTACTTGAACGTTTAACGCGCGCGTAAATGTACACATGTAGTTTAGTACTTATTAGCTTATTATTTAATGTATTTATAGTATATTAGTGATAAGTGTATAAAGTCTATTAAAACAACAAAACTGTCGATGATATCTTAATAAAATGTCTGAGTTTAACTGAGGGTGGACAGTATATCTCTATGCAAAGCTATGGGGCTATTGATGAAAGTCTCTCCTGTTATGTGGCATTCCAAATGAAATTTTCAATCTTATCAAAGAGAAAAGCTTCTTTCATCGGAAAAATTTGTTATTTCATACAACTTCTCTATTTTTAGCACTTTTTAGAACAAAGAACAAACGGAATTGTAGAACGTCCAGAATTTAAAACATCTTTTCCATCCTCATATTTATGTCTGCAAAACGGCATTTCCAATATATTACAAACCGTGCCATTTTCGGGATACATATTTCGCACTCATTTATTAATATTTTCTACGTACTGGTACCTAAGTATTTGCATAATTGCACTATAGCGATTAAACATACAATATACACTACGATGTAGGATTAAAAGATAGGAGGATTGACTTTGTATGCAAGAAATTGGGTGAGTCCTGAAATAAATTAATTTTCCTGTTTGCATGTGTTCTAGAACTAGTAAAATTGTACGTAGTTTACGAATAGTAGGCCTTCTCATTATATTAGCAAAGCTGTTCATGCATTTGTGTATGTGAACAGCACCTATTTTCTTTACGACGAGCCGCTACTGCTGTCTATGTATACATACTAGCATAGTAGTGAGGGGGGGGGGAGATAAAATACTGACTGTAAACACAACTTCAAACCTTGATGGCATTTGTGGAATTGACTGAGTGGGTAGTAGCAATCATAAATCACTTGGTAACCCTAAGAGAGGTGAGGGTTAAGTTACCTTTCAAACATTTTTGTTAAATTTTCATTGCTTGTATACTTTGGGACCTTATGGCCTTACTCTGCCTTACTGTGCGTTTGTTTATAAGGCGGTATAAGCGGAAAGGACATGGACGGAGATCTCCGTCCCGTTCACTTCTCCTCTTATACTCTGGGCTGCACCTTGAAGTCCGTGTGGTGACTAGGTGGTCTAGATCCAGTCGTGCTCACAGAGGGCAACCTGCACTCAGTGCATATACGTGGAGCAAAGGCAGGGCGAGGTACATTACGCATGATGACGTAACAGCGTGCTAGCTCGAGCTTTTATTTTTCAAATCTAAGCAAATTTGTGTTGTGTTGATATATCCACAGTTCCCTTCAGGCTTCAAATGGAATTAATAGATCTCAAATGCGACAGCTTTCTTGAGGTGAAGTTCAAAATAACTGAAGATATAACTACATGCTATCATTATATCTCATCTGATCGTTTTCCACGTCTAAACAGGCATGCAGCAAAAATAATAAGTATGTTTGGTACGATGTACTTACGTGAGCTGGTCTTCTCTGTTCTAAAAATGTTTGAAACCAGCCACAGATCACAGCGATAAGCATTTGGCATCTATGATTCGGCTGCATTCGAGTACATCGATTGTTCCAAATATTACTCGTCTGGTGACACAAACATACATGTAATTTAAGTTTACGTCTGTTCCTAAAACACTGCTTCTATTTAGAATTTGTTTTGTCAATATACTGTAAATGCAATACATTTATTTATATTGTTTATATTTTGTTCGAAAAACGATCCTACATCCTCATCTTCCTGTCCTGCTGGCTCCGCAGACTTCCATAGCAGCGAGTATAGGTCAGGGGTGTTCACGAGAGCGCCCTGAAGCCCCGTCCCGGGCGAGAGGGTGCAGACGTATACTAGCCTATATAACGTCTTTGGTGCAGACTGGCCAGGTATAAGTGGACCAGACAACGAGTAGAACTCGCTGCTATGGAACTCGGCGGAGCCAGCGGGGCAAGAAGATGAGGATGTAGGATCGTCTTTCAAACAAAATATAATAATAATAATAATAATAATAATAATAATAATAATAATAATAATAATAATAAACCGTGGCGCTATAGCCCGTGAAGGGCCTAGACCGACCAGCCGGCTGCTGGCCTCACGCCCACATGTCGAAGCAGAAGTGGACGATCATCTAACCCAGAATGGAGGTATCGTGTGGTTAGCACGATGATCCCCCCAGCCGTTATAGCTGGCATTCGCAACCGGATTTCGCTAGCTATCGTAGCTCCCCATATGGGCACCGGTCCCATACACTGGCCGAAATTTCATGAAAAAATTTCTTCCCCCATGGGAACTCGAACCAGCGCGCATTCCGTAACGCGAGTCCTAGGCAGGATGCCTTAGACCGCGAGGCCACGGCGCGGGACTCAAAATATAAACAGTACAAATCAATTTATTGCATTTACATTGATAAACAGAAACACTGTTTTAGGAACAGACGTAAACTTAAATTACATGTGTGTTTGTGTCACCAGACGAGTAATATTTGGAACAATCGATGTACTCGAATGCAGCCGAATCGATGCCAAATGCTTATCGCTGTGATTTGTGGCTAGTTTCACACATTTTTAGAACAGAGAAAGCCTGCTCACATAAGTGTGTCGTACCAAGCATATTCATTACCAGGCAGAGCATTTTCGTTCCCAAACGTACAGCGGATAGAGTAGTTTCTTCTGGTAGCTACATCTATTACGTCATGTGGATGCGTAAGCAAGGTCGAATATTGCAAGCAGGTGCGCATGGGGTCATTAAATAATAATGATGTAATGTATTATAAATATCCCCCTGTAACATATGATGTAGAAACAACATTCTCTTAGTTTAAACAAATTTTATGTGATGTTCGTAAAAGATTTGCATTTTCTAATCTCAGAATATATGTTTCCTTTCACTGCAACGCGATAGGTTTCGATAAAGGAATTATTTGTATATATTGTGTAAAATATAAATATTGATCCTTTGTATATTGATTTTTGTTATTATTATTTTGTCCCTGTAACGTCATGTGACGCAGGAAGAACATTTTCTTAACTCACTACAAATATCTTATAAATGAGATTATTGTCTTCAAACTCACAGATAACACATATCAGATACACTTCTTTCTCATTGTATCAGCTTGTATCATTTATAGCTGATAGCGCCACATACAAACATTGTTGCCAGTAATTATTATTTAATGATTCATGTATAATTGTTATCATTATTATTAGAGGAAAAGTCTGAAGAAATTGATCATAGTCAATTTTAAAGTACATTAATTAATGCGTTGGGCATTAAACTCTCAGGGCCGTATTCATAGACATTCTTAGCGCGGGCTTCCGGTTGATGATCAGGGAATTAACGTTTTCGTATTCATAAACCAGTGTTAGTGATATGATATCATATGAATCCTTTAGAAGTAACCAGTCACTAGCAATAATCCCAATTGCTGAAAACAATGTTCCCTTAAAAAGCTGGCTAGTAAAGTGTAATAATTATGAATAAAATACCGTGGTTGATTCCATTAGCTATTAACCATTTTAAATTATTAGAGCAATAGTTTTACAAACCACACATACGAGTATGCTCTTTGCGTGTAAAATATGGTCTTTCTGTGTGTATTTTTGTGGTTTTCATTTCGTAGATTATAACTTAATTCCAGAGATGCATGTTATGTAATATGTGTGTGAGGAGACACTACTGCACAGCGTTACTATCTAGTATATCTATTACTTTTACCCTACAGTTGGTTGCATTCTCAATCCAGATCGGCTGACAACACTAATGTTCGCTGAGTATTCACGTTTCTTGCAGAAACTTCACTCGCATTAGAATCAACCTCGCAAACCTACGTTCGGGGGATGCTTTGGAATGAGAATGCAATGGAGATCGGATGAAATTATGTGGTGACCAAGCTTCGGTCCTGGGCATAGAAACGCATGCAGTTCAGAAAGCACGGACGATAGTGTTGTGTTGGTCGAGTGGAGTGGGAGATGGAGCGCGCCGTTACTTCTTGTCTCAATATGTAAACAGTCCGTCACAGTACGGCACAAAAATATTTCACCCTGTACAGATGAAGTATATACAGTACATTCCTAGTGTAGACAATAAATGTCTACCATTAAAGTATTAACGTGAGTTGTAACCTTCAATCAGGTGTCCCTACGCCGAAGCCTGTTACACGTACCGCAGCCAAGCAGCAATACACACAGCGGTAATGCACATTACGAACCCACCTGTGCTGCTGCAGTCACCCCTCCACACGGGTCATGACGTCATTTATACTCCGTGTAGTCTAAACCTCATACTGGTTACTCTGTGTCCCTAGGCCGAAGCCTGTTGATGACTTATGTGCGAAAACGCCGAGAAAAACAGCCACTGTGACCTTATCCTCCAAAGTGCCATTAACTTACCGATTTTCCAAATGAGAAATTTTAGGCCCCACCGGGATTCTACTGCCTGCGTGATAGGCTGAAGGTCTGACTATTCTGACGCCGCAGGAGTTATAAACATAGCCTACATAAAATTAGTATTACTCGACCGAGACCAGTGGAGTCCTGCAGCCCGGGACTTCTGCGTTCGAATAGCGTCATCGCGAAAGTTCACATTATCCCCACGTTTCCATTCGGCTCGGTCGAGTTATACTAATCTTCGTACTACATGACTATCAAATTAAGTTTCATATGCTTCTTTTTTGGCGCACAACTTTCCAAAAATATATACAGATAGCAAACCATGCCGAAAGAAAATTTCCTCTACGCTTCAAAGTTAAACTTATAGGGAACAAATATGGAAATGAATGCGGTGAGTGTATTTATTTCCTTTCAAGAACGGACCAATTACAGTTCCGTTTTAAAGCTAATCCAGTGTTCCCATGTTATAGTGCTGAAGTTGCATTTTCCAACAGGATAGCATGAATATACTTAGGCCTATAAAAATCATTTATTATATGTATAGTGTTTATTCTGTTATTTTCTTCGTCACTTCGGTTCCAATGTAAATCTGTCTCAGGTTTGTATATATTTTTATCCTGCTTCATTCATTCATTTATTCATTCATTCATTCATTCATTCATTCATTCATTCATTCATAGTGTTCTGTCCAAGTACAGGTCTTTCACTGCAAGACCTGCATTCTCCAATCTTTCCTATTTCCTGCCTTCCTCTTAGTCTCCGCATATGATATCTTAATATCGCCTATCATCTTATATCTTCTTCTGCCCCGAACTCTTCTCCCTTTCACCATACCTCCCAGTGCATTTTTCAGTAGGTAGTTTCTTCTCAGCCAATGACCCAGCGAATTATTTTTCTCTTCCTGATCAATTTCAGCATCATTGTTTCTTCACTGACTCTTTCTAGCACAGCTTCATTTGTCGTAATGTCTGTCCATTTCACACGCTTCATTTCTCTTCATATCTACATTTGAAATGCTTATAATCATTTGTCTTCACTTCGTAGTAATGTTCATGTTTCCGCCTCATACAATGTCACACTCCACATAAAGCAATTCACTAGTCTCTTCCTTAGTTCTTTTTCCAGAGGCCCGCAAAAGATGCTTCTTTTTCTATTAAAAGCTTTCTTTGCCATTACTATCCAACTTGTGACTTCCTGGCAGCAACTTATGTTACTGCTTATAGTACACCGCAAGTATTTGAAGCTGTCCACTTACTCTACTGTCTCTAGAATTCACAAGTGTACCTTCTTTATTTTTCTTCATATGACCATGGTTTTGTTTTGTTTGCATTTATACTCATCCCATACTGCTCACAGCTGTCATTTAGCTCCAGTAGCATATCCCTTAGTATTGTCTTCTGTTCTTCTAACAACGCCATATCACTAGCAAATCTGATGCACTTTATTCTTCCTCCTCCCATGTCCTGAAAACTAGGATGGCAGATCTCCTGCAATCCGCGAAGAGGCTCAATAATCCTACAAATACGTTTTTAATTATCCTGCGAAAAGTCCTGATTTTTTTAATTTTGTGAAATGTATAATAATAATAATAATAATAATAATAATAATAATAATAATAATAATAATAATAATAACAATACTTGTCACTCCTCCCATGTCCTGAAAACTAGGATGGGAGATGTCCTGCTTTTCGCAGGATACTCCTTTTTTTAAGACCCTATCCTGCAATCCGCGAAGAGGCTCATTCGTACAAATATCCTGCTTTTTTAATTATTCTGCGAAAAGTCCTATTTTTTTAAATTTTGTGAAATGTATAATAATTTTACCATTTCTGTTACAGTTCATGACATTTAATAGTTTTTCAAAGCAGAGAGCATATACTATATTGTTTAAAGAGGTTATCAAATGTACAAAAAAATAATAATAACAGATTGTGTTAATACTAGATGGGTCCAGTCCAGACAACTTCTCGGATTGGTCCTCCTTTTTGTGTCTGAAAATCTGGCCAGCCTACCTGAAAACAGTTCTTCACTAAATCCCTGAAGTAGATATTGAACAGGCATCCTTGACGTACTCCTCTCCCTATTTCACTTCCTTCTGACATTTCTTCTCCTATTCTGACTTTGACTCGTTTCACAGGCTTTTCTCTCTCCAATCCACACCATTTTTCTTTAGGATTTCCATCAGTTTATTCCAATCCACTCTGTCAAACGCCTTTTCTAGGTCCACAAAAACTACACACACTTCTTTATTCACCTCGAGGTATCTTTCACCGATTGTTCATATCAGTCCAATTGTATTTCTCGTGTCTTTGCTCTTCCTGAAGCGAAACTGCTCTTCTGTCAACTGTTCTTCCATCTTAGAATATAAACTTCGATTCAATATTCGCAAGAGAATCTTGGAAAGACTTATTATGCCTTGTTCGCAGTTTTCTTTGGGAAAGGCATCCCATTGCTTTCCGCATACCACTCTATCTTTCTCATTTTAAGACAATGCATCGGTGAAAATTCTAAAATTTGTATTTCTTAACCTATGAACTTCAAATTTTTACGAGATTGTGAAAATGCAATGTTAATACAACAAAACAAATTTCAGTGCTGTATAATGTACCATTCCTGAGATATTGATGTTTAATTATATTTTTAATCGCTAAATTTATATTTCATCAATATACACATGCGATGAACGGTTTCAAATTTCTATCTATAAATTTAATATTTGCCTCACAAGACCCTATAAATAAACTGATTTGAGGATTGTAGGAAACTGTTGTTACATTTCTATTAAACAATTTTTAAATATTGATATGATTTTTCCTTTTGCATTTTAAGTTATATCATCTTGATAATCCATTTTGAATCTTGCGTACACTACTTTTAACACTTGAATATAATTAATTGATTAACAGCAGACTTACTCGTGTTAATTATGTAAGATTTGTGCGGCTTACAGCTGTTTCAGTGCTTCACGCACCATCCTCAGAGCCTACTAGATCTCGGCGTCATCTCGAACTTCTCTGCCTGTTATGTGGGTGTGTTTGATTGTTGAAAGGTGTTGAAGAGTGGAGTCAAATAGTGTGTGTGTACTGAAATTGATCTGTGTATTGAGAATTTGATCGGGGTGTGTTTTAGTGTGTTTGTATATTTCATACAAACTCACATGTAATAGTTGCGATAAGTTCTACATAGGACAGACAGGCAGATCATTCCAAACACGCTACAAAGAACACATTAAAGCAATAACCAGAGGACACAATACATACGCCGATCACATAACCAATGCTAACCATACATACAATAACATAAATGCGGACATGGAAATCCTACACATAGGCTACAACCCAAGAACCAAAAACTTTACACACTAGAACAATACGAAATATACAAACACACTAAAACACACCCCGATCAAATTCTCAACACACAGATCAATTTCAGCACACACACACTATTTGACTCCACTCTTCAACACCTTTCAACAATCAAACACACCCACGTAATAGGCAGAGAAGTTCGAGATGACGCCGAGATCTGGTAGGCTCTGAGGATGGTGCGTGAAGCGCTGAAACAGCTGTAAGCCGCACAAATCTTACATAATTAACACGAGTAAGTCCGCTAGTTAATCAATTAAATATATCATCTGCAAAAGATTTTTAAAATGATATGATCGTTATTAGTATTATGAAAAAAGCCCAAATCAAAATTTTAGTTCAGTATCGCGTAGTGGATTTTGAATGCAACAAAATGACGGGGGAAAAATTAAAGAAAAATTATTTTAAAAATTAAATGTGAAAACTGTTCATTACCATCATCGTGTTGCCCTAGAACTTCCCAGAGTAGAGCGTCAGATTAGAATAGAAAGTTTATTCCTAATAAAATACTGAAAAACTAAAAAACGTATTTTTTTCTTTTTTTTTTTTCACCAAAATTTCACCAACGCATTGCCTTAAAAGATCCCAGAGAGTCCAGCGTTGAGGTGAGGAGAGTAGATATGAGTAGATTAGGCTCTGCGGACTGCACCGAAATGCACCGCAAGGGTAATATCAGATCTATTGTGCCTCTTAATTTTCCCACACTACTCTTTTATTTTATAATAATTATTGATAATATTCCAAACAGAAAGACGAATTTCTGGACGGACTCTAACAAAAACACATTGATAATTTACAAAGTGACTAAAAAATTCTCGCAGGTCACTATAAGAGAATTGGTTGAAACTGCATTGAAAAGTCAACAACGGAGAGCTTTCATGGCTTATAAAGTTTAGAGCAGTGGTGACCAATTCATGATCTTTGTGCAAGAGGACTCTGTGCACACAGTGCTTCGTAAGAACAGTTGAGTTGGTCAGCACTGTTCTAGAGTGATATAATTGTACATACCTCTAAATTTATCCGTAATAATTTTCTTTTCTATATATTATGTATTCCCATATTCTGAAAATAGAGTTAATAGCTTAATAGGAAGTCACGGTTTCGTAACTTCTTTTAATTACTTTTAGTGTAAAATTTAATAAAGTCACGACATGTTTTTATGAATTACACAGTACATAAAAATTATTTTTCTTTACTTGTCACTAGCTTAGTGACTGATAATGGCACTAGTAATTTTAAAATGTTGATGAACTGTATATCTTGTCTCATCTCCAAAGCTGTGGGCCAGAATCGAAACTTTTGTTAAATTTATTACTCATCACAATTAGAAGTCTGTGTTAAAATAAAATATAAATTATTTCACGAAAACTATAAAATCCAAAGGTCCAGTTCTCATTTGTCACATTAGTCTGGTTTTATATGCGATAACAAGAATTTTGTTCTTTGACTTATTGAAGATATTGAGTAGATGGAATTTCTCATGTGTCTATTTTAGTGAAAGTAAGGTTCATTTCACCCTCAGACGTAAGTAGGAGTGATTTAGAGTCGAACACCAAGGTTACTGGAGTATCCTTGCAGGGGGACACTTCGTAGTTGGCCAAGATGTGGATGAGCCCCGTCTTGGTCTGCATCAGACCAAACCGCATCTCTGTAAGAAGATTATAGTTATTTGACAATCTGGTAATAGGCTCTGTAGTATCTTAATTAGTAATCAGAGAATCATGTTTATACGATGTGAATCCATATACATTCCCATTAAAGATTAGACATTGCTCCAAATATAATATTATATAGTTTTTATCATACATGATTCCGGAAGTAACTCTTGTGTAGTTTGTTTTATTTTTTTATCTGAGTGTTCCGGTATGTTTCTTAGACTTTGAGATATCTAAGGATTGATCTTCCTATCTAGAGATAGTGGGTCCCTAATTTGGTATCCCCTTAACTTGTAGTTAAGAATATTTGCGTGGATTGTAACTACAGGTTTTATATTTAGACTTTATGAGAGCTATAAGTATTGATCGTGCTATCTAGAGGTAGATCTGTCCCTAATTCGGTATCCCTTTGCCTTGTAATTAGGAATATTAGCGGGGATTGTAACTTCAGGTTTTACACTAGGGCATTCGATAAGTAATAGTGAGAATGTTGTAAATCAGTGCTACTAGCGATGACCAATGAAATCTTGTACTACGTAATAGAGCAGCGATTGTTTCATGCAACGTTGAAAGTCTCGAAATAGCTATATTTTGTAAATACAGTGCCTGTTTCTGATTTGTAGTAAACAATAAAGCCATAATGGTACGAACAAAGGTGCTTCATAATTTCAGGTTGCAAGAGAAAACATACAACTCGGTGCTTTAGGGTTAAAAAAGCTTATGGGAGAGAAGTCCTACTACAAGTTCACAATTAACTATTGCAAGTTGGGTGGAAGCGAAGCATTCACTTTCAATCAAGAGCTGACAATCAAAGACCTTTAGATCAAGGAGTGAGAGTTTCTCCAGAAATGATGTTGCAGATGGAGTCCGCCATCTCCCAAATATTTGGCAACGTATTATTGACATGGTAGGGGACTATTTGAAGTATAGAAAGCCAAAAGTTACCTAAATAAATTTAGTGTGAAACAGTAACTATGTTGCCATTATTTTTCGAATGCCCTGGTATTTAGACTTACGAGATATCTAAGAATTGATCTTGTTACCTAGAGATACATCTGTCCCTAATTCGGCATTCCCTTGGCTTATAATTAATAATATTTGCGAAGGTTGTAACTTCGGGCTTTATATCCAGACTTTTTGAGATTTTTAAGGATTGATCTTGCTATCTCTAGATAGATCAGCCTCTAATTCTGTATTCCCTTGACTTTTAATGAAAAATATAGGGCACTATCTTCATGGTCCCGGAAATGCTTGGTTTCTGAGTAGGGCTTGGAAACATGATCATAGCGCTTTGCTGGAATTATTTTGATACGGTACATTCTGTTTACATTTCCGTAGATGAACTGTTCGAAATCTCGATCTTCTGCCTGAATTCAGGCCGCAGCTCGTCGTCATATAGAGATTCGAACATGCTCCCAAATTCCTGGCATAGTTCTTGTTCTTATTGCCTGACAGGCTTGAAGAATCTTCTGACGGAGAGTCCTTTCATTATTCACAAAAGTCGAAATAAACAATGACTTTAAGCACCACCACAGAAAGAAGTGCAGTGCATTGGGATTTGGTGAGCGTGGTGGCCAAGCATGTTCGGGTCTCGATGAGACGACGAGCTGTAGCTATGTTCAGGTAGGAGGTCGACATTTTGAACAGTTCATCTAAGGAAATATAAGCAGAACGTATCATCATTCCAGCAAACAGTATACTGGTATTGGAGTATACTATGATCATATTTCCAAGCCCTATTCAGAAAGATTTTATATTCATATCAAGTTTTTTTTTTCACGTTCTACATAGTATGTTATATTAAAAATGATTCTTTCTATATTCGAATATTTCTATTTGAGCCATTATTCAGCTTAGATCTTAAAAATTGCAACTCTGTGTTTGTATCGGGTCATCATTTTGTTTTTACTAACATTTCTAGTATTAACCTGGCTATATCTTTGGATCAACGATTGAGAACATTAAGCACTATGTTACCCCGTTCCAAGACCGGAGTTTGATGATACTAGATTAAAATACAAACAAGTCACGTTACTAGGTATAGGAGGGAAGAAAAATAATGCAACTATTTACGTAAACTACGAACTATTGCAATTTTCAGTTTGATATTTTCGTTAGGTTTCTTTTATTCAAAATACAGTACAGTATTAACAATGTGTTTTTACTCAGTAACAGAACTATCTAGGCGGACGCCGGATGTATTCATTATGCAATGTATAACATATTGTCTACGCACATTAGCATACAATATGGAGAGTGCATTTAAATTGAAAAATAATAAAAATCTGGATATTTAAACAAATTGTTGAAAATGATAGCCGTTCATTTCTTTTGTGAGCATATCGAAAACGTTTTTAAGTATATCTTCTGAAATTGAATGTATTGTTTATGGAATGTAATTCCTTAATTCTTCTATTGTTGAGGATGTTTAACAAGCACAATTGTTTTACAGTCACTCCAAAAGAAATCATGCAAACCATCATTCGACATGGAGAGCCATAATCCTGTGCCTCTTGAAATTATAATTCTGTACCTACTCTATAACAGAGTACCTTACTTATGTATTGTAATCACTTCACTTCTTCCCGATTCACACAGATAAATTTACTCAGATTGCTGTCTACTGTTCGTCCAAGTAGTTATGTCGCAGGGTCGTAGAAAAGGGAAAACATGGAGCTAAGACAGCCCAGCCACTAGCCCTTACAGAGACGAGACGATAAAAGTCACCCTTGGCTCCCTTTATTGCGCATGCGCTATCGGTGAAGAAATTCCGCTTCCGGTGTGACGCTGAGCCCCGTTGTAAGCATAAAAATGTTTTATTTACCGCAGTAATTGTGAACTGGATTTCTTTTACTTTCATTCGAGATTGATGGATTAGTTTTCAAACTTCTGTAATAATGCCTGTGGTATGCAAACATTGCAGTACCATATTTAGTAAACAGTCGAATTTAAACAGAAATTTAAGACATGTACATAAAATAGAGCACGTGAACATGATATCGTATCAGTAATATTATATCTTTCTCTTGTAAAATTTCCAGTTTTGGAATTACAAGGTTTTGATCGCCACCCGACGATGAGCCATTAGTTTCACTGTCATTAATATAACCCAATTTATCATTGTATTCCCGTTCACTGCACTTTCAGTGGGGACAATTTTCTTTATTAAGCATTTATCCATTATCAGTAGTTATATAGCCGTTGCTAATCAATTAACGAGCACACACCTACGACGACGATCATAACAAAAAAAAAAAATCAACCTAAAAACGAGTGTTGATAATGGTTAGTTTTAAATTTTGGGTAATTAAGTAGTAATCATCAGCCAGGCCATCTTCCCGTAATAGAGATCCAGGATAGATACATTACCAAGTAGGCTATATACATATATTTTAATAATTGTGTAGAAACAAACCATCGACAGGTCGTATCGGCCAGGCCATCATCTTACTACAACAGAGATCCAGGGTGTAAAGTGGATACTGGATGACAAGTTAATCATACATATACAAACGAAATTTAATAAAAGAAAATACATATGATAACGAAGGTGCCCTGGACCTCTATTGCGAGAATATGGAGGCCTGGCCGATTAGTACTACATAATTACCATACACTGTTAATTAACTGTTAGCTCTGTGTTATTTCCGCTTGGTAAGACTTAGGACCATTACTATTCGATCCCAATAGTTCATAGATTTGAACTGAACTACAAAAATGTGGATCATGGATAGAGAAATGGAGTCACTCTGTTGCATGTGTGAAGATTCACCGATCTCAAATTCAGGAAAGATAGCGGCATTGTGAATTGCTTTACTAACATGTTCGACAGCTGACCTCCTCTATCAGTGTTTTAGATGGATAAAAACATTTAGGGCCTATAGGAACTCATAAAGTTAGTGGTATGTTTCCTAATTTACCATGATATTTAGAATGCTATTGTTCTAAGGGTGTCCCGATTTGTTCTTTTGGATGGTTCCTTGTCCATTTTGTCACTCAACTGTGGAATAATAAATAATAATGAATATAGGTCTATACCGGTAATAATAAAAAAAATATATATATCTTCTTTTTTCCGAGATGTTCCAGTCGAACCAAACCACTACTCTCTATAGAGTTCAAATAATAATCTTTGGTCTATAACCTACTTCATCTTTCAAACAAATTAATTCAATTTTTGGCTAAACTAGTGCTGAAGTAGTTCCCCGCTTATATACATGTTGCATATACGAATCTGTGACAGGTTAGATTTGGTTAGTTTAGGGTTTTGTTACGCCATGCATATATTTGTCTATGGTGCATATACGATCAACTGTATCTACATAAAAAGAAACCCTTATAAATTCAACAATTTTCACTTCCGAAATCACCAGAACTACTTCAGCGCTAGTTTCGCCGCTTTATTTACATAGGAATATCTCTTCGAATTGTTAACAAGGTTGAGATCACTCTTAATTTTACTGGATGTGATGCCCCTGGTTTTATAAATTTGGACACAAAGTGTCTTGTAGCCCCTCTGAAGTTGGCACTTACGTTTGGTGATATTTATTTGCATATCACGAGATTCGTAAGTTGGTTTACAGTTGAAATATCCAGAACTACCTCAGCGCTAGTTCTTGCCGCCCCTCTGAAGTTGTAGATGGAATATTGTGTTAGCCAAGTTTAATATCAATACTACCACCAGAAATTAACTCTTAATACATATAGCCTATCAAGACTTATGAGGAAATATTCTGGAATACAATTGTACGAAAATAACGTTTGACTTGGATAACAGGAGCTGGAGTAATAATTGTGAAATCTATCAATGCACTATTATTATAATTACGTAACTTGTATCACCGAAATGTAAATAATATATGATCGTGACGAAGGTGACTCTAGAATGCGGTGAATAAAACAATTTTTATGTTTACAACGAGGCCCGGCATCACACCGGAAGCGGAAATACTACACCGATGGCGCATGCGCAAAAAGAGAGCCGAGGGTGACTTTTATCGTCTCGTCTTACAGAGGGGCCAGTAGAAACGGATGTTGGAAACAGGGAAGTGACGTAACCAAACGGATACAATACTTGTGCGAAAATATGATTCAATAAAGAATGCATTTTATTCACTGGAAAATAGGACCATATTTCTGGAACGTACTATACTCACTCAATACTGTATACTGTGACCGTAAGACGACTTTGACTTCATATGCGGCCTTGGGTGGAAGTTTACTACTAGAAGGGGTAGGAGTGAAGTACATTAAAATACTCGGGTACAATAAAAATTGAAGTAAAAATAAAATGATGTCCCTGTACTTTTTAAATCTATCTTTCTCATTTCGGTTCAATTACTTATAATTGTCTTTTGTTCCAATGGTGCCTTCATTTTCTGAAACTAAAGTATCGTGTAATGTATTATTTAGTGATTAATTGGCTGGTTGATTACTATGGACCACACACATACTGTAGTTTCTGCAACTGATACGTAGAGCAATAAATTATTTCTGCTTTCGCCTTTATTAAATTTATTCTCGAAATATTTCCTCTTAAATCTTAGGCACTTGTCCATTCGATGGAACTAGTCATCCAAGCGCTGCAACCACATTTGTAGAAGCACTTCAGATATCAGCATGTTGAAGGCCTCAATCGAAGTGTCGGCGGTGTTAAAGGATAATCCGCGCAATTTATTCCTGGTGGTTTCAAAATCAGGACTGTAAGGTGGCTGAGTCATTAATTTCACGCCAGAAATGGCTAAGAATTCCACGGTCTGTTTAGCAGTTTGAGACCATGCATTGTCATGGTGGAGGACAATATGGCTTCGTGGTCATTCTGTACGCACTTTTCCAAGACGGTCGGTAAACAAATGCTGGTATACCACTCGGCATTAACCGTACGACGACCCTCCAGTGGAATAGAGATGACAGGACGAGAGTGACAAAAGAACGAGACAGGCATCTTCTTGCTAATGCCTTTTTTTTTTAACGTTTGTTGGCTTATTTTAGTCTGCGAAGATCCATTGTGCGGAGTGCTGTTTATTTACTGAATCATCATAGTGAATCCATGTTTCGTAACCTGTTATGATGTCAGAAACAGAATTTCGCCAGCCACGATTTAATATTTTTAAGCATTTTGCACCGATTAACATGTGTTTGTTTCTCAGCTTCTGTCAAATTATGTGGAATCCACGGAGCACACAGCTTCCTCACAGCAAGATGATTATGGAGGGTCTTTTGTTTTGCACTCATACCGATTTCCAAAGATGCTCGAATCTCGGCATAAGTGATTCAGTTTTCTTCTTTAATCATTTTATGCACAGCGTCGGTATTACTAACACTGGTTCTTGTAGCAGGTTGACCCTCGCTGAAATCATTGCTGATGTAATAGTAAGTACGTTCACATTTGAATTCATCAAGTCAATTATACACAGTCCTTGCTGACGATACTTCATCTCCGAAAGCATTTTTTAGTCTTTGAATGCATTCTTTTGGCGTCAAAGACGATTTAAAAGCATAAAAAATCATATCCCCAAAGTCTTGTCGATTTAAATGCATAAATTTGATCTGTTAACTTAAAAAATATGTAGCAGCCAAAGTAGGAAATTTATTTTGCTTTGTAAACAGAAGTTGTCTTGGAAACAGAATTGAAGAGGTGGATTCCAAACTGGCGTAAGTCCAAATGACAAGTTACGAGAAAATGACAAAAGCTGATAAAATAAATTTGATGCCCTTAGTATCTGCATATGTTTTTTTTTTCAAACGGATCTAAGTCAAGACTTAGGAGAGTCGGTTAAATGAACTTAGACAGTTACATATAGGCTTCAAAAGTATAAATTAAAACTTGAATAAACCAAGTTGAAATGTTAAAAATAGAACTTAGGATACTTTGGAGTCCACCTCTCCAATTGCATTTGTTATCGAAGAAAAGATGATCTTGTTTATTGCTGTACATATAAGTTTGCAGAAACATTAAGAGTGATGTCCGAATATAGTGAACTACATAATGTAACGGTGATACAAGCAATTCTATATACCGTAGGGTTTTATCGATATGCATCACTCACGTAGCAGATGTGTTCAACATATTTTCTCCACGATGTAGGCCAATCTAGGACAAAGGAAGACGGTCTGCTCTAGCCAGTCAGAATAGAAAACGGTTGACATTTTGTGTACATTGAAAACTGTTCCGAACTTTCTGAAGCGACTTATCTTCCTCCGAAAGGAACTGAACTTGTCTTGTGTTCATTCTGCTGTATATTGTCACACCATCCTGCTTCATGAGCAGGCAGTCCTATTACTATGATTATTAGAAGAGAAAATTCGCTCCAGCGCCGGAGATCGAACCCGGGTCCTTGCTTCTATGTACGAGTGCTCTAATCACTGATCATTGTTACCATGACAGATATATTCTATAGGACCAAAAATTAATTTATATGTAAATTCTTCGCTTAACAGTGCATATTACTGTGGAATCTCGTCCACCAAGTCACTCAATTGAGTGCGTTCCTTGTATAATGGGAGTTGACTTAATATATTATATCATCATATAATATGTCGAACTTGGAGTCAAGCCACAAAACACTAGAGGAGAGGATTCGATCCGGTGTTGTGGATTGAACTTCGGCGTAGCTCAGTGGTTAGAGCCGAGCACTTTGTACATAGAACCAAGGACCCGGGTTCGATCCCCGGCGCCGGAGCGAACTTTTCTTCTCTAATAATCATTGTTACCGTAACAGTTATATTCTGTAAGACCAAAAATTAATCTTTATTTAGTCCTATTACTGATAAATATCTGGTAACTTATTTGTTTAAAATTCTGATGGGAGTGAGGATGGAGAGAGCTAGACGGCCGAATACTTAAAGTGGTTAATAATATAAATGATTTTGATGATGTAGTGTCAATATATAGTCTATCTAATATAGATCTATCGCTCTGTGTTATTATTTTTGTTATATACTTTAATAGTATTTCTAACTTGAATCGTATATTCTCAGAACTTCTACTGAGCTTTCTTGCGCTTTAGCATTAGATCTGACTCACCAATGCATATCCGTGGTCCCTCGCCAAACGGAAAATAAGCAAAATTGGGTCGGCTCCTCTTGTTCTCCTCAGAAAAACGTTCCGGGTTGAATCTTTCAGGTTGTGGATAGTATTCTGGGTCGTGTTGAATAGCCATGACTGGAATATAAACCGCAGTTCCTGCCGGAAGTGTGACCGTGTCGCTTCCTTTCTTACTGGGGGCCGGAAGCTTGTAGTCCATAAGTGAATCCCTGTCCAGGAAAGGTAACGTGGGGTACTTCCTCAGAACCTCTGTAACAGAAGTAATGCAATGTAACTTAGTAGTGTATTGTGATTTGAAGGCCTGTGATTCTGTCGCTGTGACAGGTTTGTCGTTGGTTCCGACTGTGGCTATTGTTCGAAAACCACAGCTCTGAAAAAGCGCCATCTCTGACCTAGCGATGGCGACTGATGCACGTATACATGACAGCTCCAGACAACTGGGTGTCAGAATATTCATACTAACTTGAAGGATAACATACATCTGGGATTTAATTAATGATTGTCCCATTCAAAAGGTTAACGCTAGCAACTCTTTGATACTCAAGTCACGTCCACACGACACCGAATGCACTCGCTACAGGTTAGGTACTAAACATGGGGAAAATACTTATTTTATGTGCTAAAAATGGGAAAAAATAGACTATTTAATTGTGTTTCAATTATTTTATGTGAATGTAAACAATGTGCAATACTCACCAGTATACATTTTATGCTGTCTCGCCATCTGCTAATGAATTGCAGAACACAATGAGATTCATCCTCAAGTGTCCATCACAAATGACTAATATGGGTGTGGCTGAACACTGCCTTGTACTGGGGAAAAAGAGCGTCCAGGCCAATGAGAAACAACATGCACTCCTTAAAGACATATTTGATTGCAAAAGAAAGGAGGCGTTATGATAACTTACAAGGCACTCCTAAATAACACATGAATGTGTGTTAGTTACAGTACAGTTTTTTAGTAGTGACAGCTCTTGTCGCTTGAGGTGAGAGAGCAGACTACAGTTCCACAGATAAGCAATTTCGAGAAACAGTTGCCAGCTGTCACGTCTAATCAACTGCACTGAACATTCGGGTAATGATTAATCTGAAATGGGGCTTCTGTCGAAAATTATTTGACTAAAACTTAATTTTTATGTGTTATAGGTCTATGTGAATATTTGAAAATATATATTTACATTTAAAGAATTCAAAATGTGTGTTTTTATGTGAAATAAAATTTAAAATAATTATGAGTTTTTATTTTATTACTTTCTCAAAATTTGAGTTTGCTCGTAGACAAAGTATACCAAATAATAAATTTGTATAATGCTTTAAATATAATGTTCAGTTATTAAAGAAAATTCTAGTTTACAATAGTGAAAAATCCTGAAAAGTTCAGTAATTAAGGTATATAATAGCAATGGTTTCTAAAAATTTGTAAGGAACCTCTGATAGTGGCAATATTTCTTTTAAAATGGATGTTGGCAGGAAAGAAGATTTCCTGAATTTTGCTAGTCGGTACGGATGAAATCGCAACCGCTTGCGAAGAATCTTGCCTAAAATTACTGTACTATTTACGGATTGTAGGCCCACTGGGTGGACCTGCACCAGACTTTGTTCGGTAATGCCGTTGCACATTAATAACCGACCGGTTCACATGAAAATCGAGCACACAAAAACTTTTCTCCTCTTTCGCCTCAACAATGAACAAATTTATTTATATGCGCTATTATGAGGCAGTGTTACCAGCGAATAGGGATTATACGCTGGTGTTACGAACTAGGAAAACAGTGTTGCCACAACTAAATTTTGAGTTTCTGTTTCCATTACTTGGTTCTATTTTCATGCACCTCAGATTCATAGAACGATTGCATGTGTTCGAAACCGGAAAGGTCTTTTGTGGGACATGTATAAGAATGAATTGTTTTATAATTTCAGAAAACAACTTATCAATTAGAACAGAAAACATTTTTCTGTTCTTAAGTTTCATATCACAAGTTTATATATCCACAAATATTTTCGATTTTTTTTAAATATCTTCAGGTGGAGAGACATAAATTGACCAATTGAACATAGGTAAAATGCAAGAAAAATGTATATACACATATTAATAAAAATGAAACCTGCTTTACAGGGAGCTACTACCTGAAAGCCAGATTTGTATAATACATTCGTTACTGGAGGTACGTTAACAGAAAGCCACAATTTAAAGTCACACAGTATTTGTGTGCACTCACAGTTGAGGCCTGGCGTCTTGTCAGCTCATGTGAGTTGTGTGGATATAAAAGGAAAAATTATGACGGTGTCGTGTATAGTTCCTGGGGTAGCTCAGTCGGTAGAGCATTCGCGCGCTAAGCGAAGGGCCCCGGGATCGATACCCGGCCCCGGAACAATTTTTTCCTTGAAATTATTAAAAAATGAAACTGTTTAAAAACATGACATAAAATTTGGTTCTAAGTCATTTCAATATGATAAAACATTTTGTAAAATTTCAAACTAACAGTTATACAAAGTGATGAACACAAAATTTGAATCTCTTGATGTTAAAAAACAAGTTTCAATGAAATCTTAACCTCAATATGACTTTCAAATATTTTGTGGGAGCTCTGTATAATAATAGATTATTGGATTATAAGCAGTGTTATGATGGAAGCATAATTATAGAAGGAATTAACTGACCGGAGACCACCATGTCGAGGTATGTCATCTCCTGCACGCCGTCGTATGTGACAAGATGATCATGTCGCACCAGGGTGTCCACGATCTCGCCACGCAGACGCTGCTGCACTTCTGGGTGGAGTGCCAGCTCAAAAAAGGGCGAAGGCCATGGTGGTGGAGGAAGTATCGAATCCAGCTGTGAGGAAGTTGAAGGCCTGTGCCACAAAGTCGTCATCTACGAGTGTAGGCGTGCTGACGCCCTTTGACGCATCCTCCTGTTGCACCTTTTTCCTCAGCTCCATTATGTTGTCTAGAAAATCTTTGCGAATGACGCCGTGTTTCTCCCTGAAATTGAGCAATGATAATTTCGATTATTTCGCTGACCAAGACAAGTTTCGTTGTTCTAATTTCAACTGTCAGTAGAAAAATGACAAGCTTGATTTACATCTTTTTCATAACATTGTATGCTGAAGTATATTAATTCTCTTTACGGCCTTTGTTCCTCACAATTATCTAATCCTCTTCAGTGGGACGGCGAACTCCAGACTGAGGCAAATGGTCCAAGGACTAAAAACTCATGTCAACAGTCCCGATGCTCCTTGCAATACAGTGAGATCACACACACCATTCGAATTTTTTCCCCTCCCAAGTTTCTCTTTTTTGTCTGTGCTTTTGTCGTTCGTGTAGAAGTTCAATCATTCAAATAAAACTTATTTAACTCTCTATTGGCCTGAGAGTTACATCCAGTAATTCTATTTTGTTTAACATGAGAGGGAATGTTCTTTCCATTGTTAACTAATGTGACTTCAAACTTACAATACGGCTGCTGTTTCCTACATTTTTTAATGCTCTCCGAGGTTCAGATATTTTACACTCTAGATGTCAATATTTATTTTACCATTATGTCATTGTCGACGAATGTTATCGGGAAGACACAACCATGTTATGTAAAATAAAAATTAATCAACATTTTAATTTTACTGATGTGTTATTTACATCACTATCAACTGTAGGCCACGCCACCGTTTTTGGCATGTGAAATAAGTAATGGGAACCTTAAGTGCGAGTATCTTACCTTTGTAACTGTCTATGGGTGATAAAGCTGACAATTGTGATTGGCAGATTGTTGATGTGACGCGTATTTAGGAAGAGGTACCGTTCTCAGCTGCAGTGGCAACATGAACTCACTGACTGGACATTGTACTCAAAGACACAACGCAGGAACGCTAGCGTAGGGAAAGTTAAGTGCGAGTATCTTACTTTTGCCGTAGGCTGGATAGCAGACTGCTGACATAACGTGTATAGGAGGTGGTACCATTCTCAGCTACACTATCAACAAATGCTCGCAGCCTGTGCATTGTACTTAAGGTTACGCGCCAGAAACGCTGACGTCAGCAATAATATAGAGGCTTCAAAACATTTTCTGACTTCAGAAAACAATTTGGGGTATAGAGAGAGGGTTAATTTAAATTAGGGAATTCTAGATGAATGAAAAGGCTTCTGGAATATGAAGGTCACTTTGCTTCAGTATTCTCTATTTCTCCATTATTCCTATGCTGTACCATATCTTTTATTTCAGAAACCTTTTAAATCTCGAAAATCCTATAGAGGAAGTACCTCGGGTCAGTTGCTATTGTTCGCGTCAATATCTGGGATTTCAGTACTTGAAAATGCAACGTAAAATAATGAGAAATACCAATGGATAAGTAAATCAACAAAAGTAAACAAACAAATATAAATTAATACATAAATAAATATAAATAAAGTAAATGAATGAAAAAATAAAGGAATAAGTGAATAAATAAATAAATAAATAAACAAATAAATAAATAAATAAATAAATAAATAAATAAATATATATATATATATATATATACACACACTGAATACTAGTAGACCTACTAATATTCCAACACATTAAAAACCTTTTATTTTGTTTTCTTAATTATAATTATTACAAACATTAATTTTCTTAGAGGAGGGAGGTCATTTTGTAGAGATAACAAATAGTCTATTTGTAAAAGTAGTCATAAGAAAATAATTGTTTCATATTTGAAAGGACTGTATACGCTGCAAAACCTTCATCTTAGACTAATTTAATTTAATTTGTTACCATTTTTAAATATGTACATTCATTAACGCTTTATCTCACATTTTATATTTTATATTTTAATACAATATGGTTAATGTAACCCATTGCACATCAGTATAACAGTTCAATAGAGGTAACAGTGATCTGAAGTTTGTTTACAAAACCGAAAACGTTCATCAAGTAGAATGAAATAAAAATATCACATTATTATATAAGATAAGTTTATGACGGACTTAAAGAAAATATTGTTAAATGTAAGTGGTTGATTTTATGTATTAATCTATCCGCTGTGGAGATCTTACGAGTCTGAGGAGAGGTTTCGACATATTCTCATCAACATTTCCTTTGTTAGTAATGAGTAGAGACCGGAATCTTAGCCACTACTCTTTGAAGTTAAGTCGTTCGGTGTTTGTGCACTGTGTCAAATGACGACGAATAGTAGTGGCGCGCGGCGCTGTGCGATGTAAACAGACTACTTCCGTATCATTGACAACCACAGAATGCAATAAAAGAATGATTTCAATAGTAGGGCTGTATTGTGTAATGTACAAAAGAATAAACATAGTCTTTGCTGTGAGCTTTCAAATTAAAATGTTACTGTTTCACAGGCATTACACTCAATGAAATGTTTAAGCCTATATTACAATAATTTTTATCTAAAATTTTACCTTAAAATGCTACTATTTCACAGGTACTTATCAGAGTAATATGAACACTCTTATTCAAATATAAGATTCAGGTTTTTATATGTAACACGTGTTAATACGTGTTAACGTTCCAAGGTATAGACTATATAGACTCTTAAGATAAAAATCCACATTTATTTTTTAATGTTTTTCAAATTTTGGTGACATGAGTCTTGGGAGTAAACTAAACAATTTATATAATTCAAACTTGAAAATCGAATTTGGAGGGCCAAAGAAATTAAAAAAAAAGAAGAAAAATCAATAAAATTTTGGACCGACATAGCATCATTATAAATATTGACCTAGGGTAAAACTTATTTCGCCAAAATGATCCTATGTCTATGGAGAATGTTACATATTAAAATTTTATTATTTATTTATCTTGAACCATTCAAAAGATATGCTACATTATATAAGCTCTTTAGAAAAATAATGTATATTTGTATATTTTTGGAAAAAAATAATTATAATCAATTGCAAATAATAATATTAGTTTACAACATAGCCACATATTTAAGCTTTAATTTGGTACCTCAATTAAGTATTTTGCCAATTGGATGTCTATTTGTTGTCCGTCGAAAGGATAACAAATGTCGGAAAATGTGAAATAGGAGAAAACAAACACTGAAGATGGTGTAAGGTATAGAAAATATAGTGCGCTTGTATTATAAATGCCCAAATTTTATGAAATTATTGAGACAATGGGTACAAGTTACATCATTTTGAAAAGTAGAAGAAATGAATTTTCAGATGAGGCAAACATATTATTTACCAAAATTTTGAAGATATCTGACATTTCTGGTGTCGATGTGCACCTTAATACGTCACGCCTTGATTGCAGTCGGCTTCCATTTTCGGAAACGGAAATCATTTTAATCGTAAGTTAGTATTGCCACATTGTACGATAGTTGGGCGGACACGATAATTTGGACCTCGGTTATAGGTCATTCATTATCTCGTGAAATCAAATCAATTCAGAGTAATAACCTTATGGTGGACGTAAGTGAGCTAGCTAGCTGGAAGTGGAAGCGTAGATAGGAAGAGAAACTTCTCAGTCCACTTTATTTTTTTCCCTTACGCGCAAGTGGGTTTCACGAGATAACGATTGGCCTGTTGTATGTTCTCGTGTACGATTCCCACATTTTCCATGAGTCGGTGTCTATGATGATAATAATTGTATGTAAAATGTCTTGACTTGCGGCCATGAGATTAGTTAAAATCCTTTATTAATATCTTTTGAAAAAAAAAAGGCAAAATGACCCAAGACTGACCTGTATTCCACAATGCTCCACACAGAGTCCCGCATGAAGCTATTAACTTTGTCGTCGATGATCTTCGGTCGGAACACCTTGACCAGTGAGGGCGAGAAAAAGACCAGAAGAGTGCCGAAGGCCCGCGACAGTGTTGGCTTGAACACATTGTTCAGAATCTGCCTGAATTCGGAATCCGGGCACTGCAGCGAGTTGATCTCGATGCCGAGGGCGCAAGACGCTATCACGTCGGTAGTGAACCGCGCCATAGTATCTTTCATTTGGACCGGAGATCCTGGAGAACACAAGTATATTATGTATCTTCATGCATCAGTTCAAGAATTAATAATATAAAGAATTTTTTCTCAATATACCACTTCATTAAACTGATACGACGTAGCGCGCGGTAACAGGAGATTTTGGTTTTCTATTTCAAAAGCACTTGCGACGGTGACGGTGAAATGAGTCCGGGGTCCAGCACCGAAAGTTACCCAGCATTTGCTCATATTGGGTTGAGGGAAAACTTCGGAAAACCTCAACCAGGTAACTTGCCCCGACCGGAAAACGAACCCGGGCCACCTGGTTTAGCGGCCAGACGCGCTAGCCGTAAGTCCACAGGTGTGGACGGAAAGTGTAAATGGTCGTTTGAACAGCGTGTGTTTGCGATAAAATAATTTAAAAAGACAATGATTGTGTAGAAGCTGCAAGACGAGACTTCCGACGTTATAATTCTGTTCATCAGCTCTCGCTATACAGATCTGAGTTAAGAACTATGAAACAACAGGTTCAGCAGTCATCAAGAAGCATCTTTAACCAAGGAAAACTGTCCGAACACCAGAGAATGTCGAAGTTGTGAGAACCTCTTTCTTGCGAAGTCCCTAGTGTTTTGCATGCGAGATGTTGTTTCGTTGGGTTCGCCATATTACACTTTCGGCAGGATATTGTTCAAAATGTAAATTTCCATTTTTATGAGATTCAGTTAATCCCAGAACTAAAAGTTTTTTAATAATAATCACAAAAATATCTATAGCATTAATATACTGTATAATCATTGGCCTATAGGCATCATCTGTAAAGTTACAAATATGTAAGGCAACATTTACAGTATCTACGTATAAAATTATTAACGTCTGTGACATCATCAGCAGTAGAGTAATAATATTAACATTACATATCTTAAGCGACAATGTCAACAACAGAAAACCTCTATGTGAACATTTTGGCCAAGTGTAAAATATTTCCATAACTACAACATTATTTTCAACAATGCGGATCTAAAAATCTCTCGGTAGGCGAGGTAGTTTCGCTGTTAAATTTTCGCGATATGACAGTAATAAGCGTAGAAAACTCACCTTTTGAGTTGTCTAAATATTGCACCAACTGCTTAGCGCAACTGTCCATCAAGTGAAACATTTGTTTCATCTTTCCTGAAGCAAATGTAGGCGACAAGCTCAACCTCATGTTCTTCCAGCTTTGTCCTTTCAGCGAGAAGAGAGTTCTGTGCAGAATAGGATTCTTCTCCGCGTCCACGGTTGCTTTGTGGTTGATGAACACCTGCGCGTCCTTCACCAGAACGCTCTTGATGATGTCCAGATCGTTAATCACCAGGGCCGGCTGATGGAATGCGAAGATTCCTATGTAAGACTTATCTTTGTGTTCGTCATACACAGTTTTCAAGTAGTGACCTATTCCATATTTCTGAAGCACTACATCCTTGAAGTTACCCACGAAGGGCAAGGGCTTAATATAAGGGATTCCTAGATTCTTCCAAAAGTTGAAGGTATGTGTCAAATATACATAAAAGACTAGAAACAACGCACACAGAAACGCTAAAACATCAAGGACTAGCGAGTTGAATATAAAAGCCATTGTAAGACTAAGTTTTTCGTTGAATGGGATGTAGTTCTGTTAAGGTTTAGTCATTTAGATCTTAATTCTGTGTGTTACACATTACAACATTTAAACGCGATGTTTAATGACATATGGATACTATAAGAATCGCTAAGAATGTTCGTGCCTGCGGCTTATAAGCCGGCAGAAACTTGACGCGTCACAATCACTTCTTGGTACTGACGCGTGTTTATCGTTGTTTGCCTTTCGCAGACACCTCCACACCATTGCTGCCAATATCAGAGACGAAATTTACGCTAGCCATAGGGAATATCTAATTACATATTGTTTTTCATGTCTATTTAAATACCCCATACAATTTTCCATTTTGAAAGTGATGTACTACCATCAGTGCGCGCGATAGCGCTCCGATTAAGACTGTATTGTAAGTTGTAGGATCGCGAGTTCGATTGCCGACCATACTATATCCATGGTGTGTCCACCGCTGTGAAGTAACTGTTAGCATGTCTGACCGTGATACGAACGGTCCAGGGTTCAAATCCTGATTACAAGTTACCTGTAAAGCGAAAGTCAATCAGATGGAAAATCTTCGACCTCATATCGCCAAATACCACTTCGCTATTACCACGAAGCTAAATAACAGACATTTGATTAAATAACCCACTAAAAAGGTGACAGCGCTGAATTCTACCTACATACAATCTCATATCTTCAGAAAATCTCCTATCACTCTCATATTAGACCAGTTGTATTTTAAAATTTAATTATAAAACTATTGCATGGCTTGAAACTTCAAAATTATTGCAGTTGTAGTAGTACTAATAAAATCAGTAATATTTTAATCAACAAAATGATAACTATGGAAATGTGAAAAAGGAAGAGCTCTTTCACGACCTCTGAAGGGGATACCGGTATGTTTATCTTTGGAATAAACTGGCAAGTGAGACCGTAATGTCAGTATCGACGAAAACATATTTTCATAAAAAAAATTGCTATATCGTTGGCTTACAAGCAAAACACATTAAGTAAAAACTATTACCTCTGAGAAAATGGCGTTTTGAAAGATCTTAACAAAACTGAATCCTCAAAATACAATTTTTGTAAGTTGTTTTTCTTTATGTGTATTTAATTTTCCAATTCTAAGTTCATACACAGATATTAGCCTATTTACATTATACAGACCTTTTGCTCAGAAGTAATACTTTTGACTTAATTTGTTTTTCTTGTAAACATGGGATATATGAAGGGTTCACAACCAGAGTGGACCAAGTCCATCTGGAATAGTTCTGAGATATTGAGTCTTAAAGTTCCTGGCTCACGCTTAGCAACCTTCACCTTCCATAGGAAATGCTGCCCTCTGTGGAGTAACAAATGAGTTATGGACTTTGTTATGGCAATGAATAAATCTAAGTTTTCTTCATCCGAGATTGTATTAATCCACAAACTGATCACTGGTGGACTTGGTCCGCTCTGGTTGTGAGCCCCTCATATAATAGATTCGTCGTCTCGTTCCGAAATTCTCAAAGACTACGACTTCAGTTTGACCGAGTGTCATGTTGTTTGTCTCTCCCTGATACAAACTCATTCGTTACTCTTGAGTGAACAACCGAAACAAGATCTGTTAGAATGAATACCTTGCATCACGATTTCATAATCTATCCACACAACATAAACTGTATACCCGATCAGTACACGACATTATTGTCTGTCCATCTCTACGGAACAACCGCCTTTACTTCATCTTTTACAATAGACAATATCCGTTCTTGGAATTCACTGCCTACAGATGTTAGGGGCTGCCTGACCTAAGGGGGTACATCCAGCTTAACTGCTCCACAATATACATATTTTTTTGTCCCAAATGTGACGTATAGTATTTCCCCTTTTTGTCTGTGAGGCAACTTACTAAATATCTCTCTTATTTTCCGAGTTACGGCTAAAAATATCCACGAAGAGAGTATTAGACAGCACGGTCTGTTGGTAAGCTTCTCGCTCGTTCTCCAAAACTTAAAATTTTGAAAGAGTTTTCTCATACTTTAAAAACTATTAAAGATAATTGCATGCAATTTTACATGGTTATTGTATATGTAATGAACTACAATGTGAATTAATATCTTTGTTCTATTATTAATAGAGAAATGTGAAAAGAAACATTTTTAAGTAAGAAATTTTAGAAAAAAAAAATACTACTTACACTGAAAATGATTTAATGATACTGATTCACGTTGTTGCCACAACATTCTGGAATAGGACGAACGAAAACATGAAAAATATTTAAAAAAAATTGTGGGACCTAGGAGAGAAATAGTGATTGATTGTACAAAAGATTGCCAAAATTTCGCAAATTTAAAGTATTGCAATTTTTTAAAATCGAAGATCGGTTCTTGTGAATGAAGATGTGTAGGCTATATTAACTTCGTAAATTTTGAACTTAATTCATTAAGAGAGACTTGAGAAAATGGAAAAAATAAATTTACGTAGTTTTAATGTATTTAGGCTGGATGTTTCCGTTTATGCTTTCAAGGTCTAGGTGGGAAATCTTGATTTAAATCGCAAAATCTCACTGTGCATTATAATTCATAAATCATGCCTAACTATACTGCGTTCCATAATGTCTGATAGGCAACGTAAACATTGCCGGCAGAGGAAGGTAGAAAGATAATTGCTACTCAATCAATGACAGAGGTCATATCGTACTCTCATCTTCAAGTTGGGTGGTCTAAAACCTTCTATCCACCCAACATCAAAATAAGTCTGGAATGTGACCTCTGCCATTGGTTGAGTAGCAATTATCTTCCTCGCTTCCTTTATCTCTTTTCCTTCCAGCACAGATATTACGAAGTAACGCGTTACTCTGATCGGACTGTACCTGTACTTTTATAAAACCCTGAGGTGGCTTGTTGGCCCTGATCACATATAAGAGATTGATCAGCCTAATATACTTTCAAGACAACTTTTATAAATTTGAATGTGCTGCCATCTAGCGACTTGGGAAAAAAATCACGTTACAACCCCGATTCGAATTACATGGAGTAAGAGCTTAGCAGTACATCCATCCAGTGGTCGTTAGTAAAAAAATCATTTTCGACAGTGGAAATCCTAGTAGTTGGTCTCTTTGAAATATTATTTCATAATATTAGTATAATCAATCTGATATATATATATATATATATATATATATATATATATATATATATATATATATATATATATGTGATCAGGGCTGGGTGGTGAAGTGTGGGAATTTTCATATGAAGAATCCATAATGACAAGTAGTGGCGGACAAAGCACAATTTGGGCTTTTCTCGCAGTTCTTCCGTTTTCCCACGGTAGACTATCATAATTTAACATAATTCCGGCCCATCGCCTCTAGCGTAATGACCAGCATGTCTGGCCGTGAAACGAACGAGTCCGGTTCAAACCTTAGTATGGGATAATTAACCTGGTTGAGGTATTTTCCAGTTGATAAAATATCGTAACACACTATATATTTTTGAGGGCGTAAGGCATCTCAGTGACTCGATCTGGATTGTTGCCAGATACACGTATTTTGTTTATTAATGTAGCTATTTACACGGATATTAGCCACTGGCTTAGTTCAGGTGGTAGACGCATTTGCCTGCTGATCCGGAGTTGCCCTGAGGTGCACTGATTACCTGATTTTTGTTTCAGAGGTTTGTCTCAAATGTAAAGCGAATGTCAAGTAATTCCTTGGCGAATTCCCGGCTTCATATTATCAAATACCATCTCGTTATCAACAGTTGTATCGACGGTGAATTTTAATAATCTAGCTGTTGCCAGAGTGTCGTAAAATAGACAAAAATGAATTGAAATAAATTTTGAATTTAGCCTCCTCAGAGAACCAAATGCGCTAGGTTGTTGCAAGTTTCTTCTTAAAAAAATTGACCAAATGGTTAAAAAAAAAAAACATTTTTTATTGCCACCTCCAGTTAGTGGCCGTGTCAAGTGAACTTCATATGGAAATATTTGTAACTCTTGCCGGATTATTTTTAAAGTGTATGATTGTCAAACTTCTATCAGAATAACTCGGTTTTAAACAGATTTCTCAGGGCTATGTATAGGCCTACTCGCTGATTCCCGATTGCTTTTCCCAATCCGTTTTGCCCAAAGAAATATTTCCAAAAGCAGTTTTTCCCCATGATATTGTGCCCAATGTATTTGTTTCCAACTGTAAGTTTTACCAATTCACATCTTCCAATGACAGATTTTCCCTTTCTCACAAATAATAAACAACAGAAACCTTAAGAAATTACAATCTATAACTTTTTTAATGTGGGCTACATAATTGCTGGGTAAAAGTATAACCCAGTTTTCCAAATTCCTGTTTGTGCCAAACACTAAGTCGATCGAATTGCTCTTATCCCTCTTCTCGTCGGTCGTAACTATAATACAGTAGAAATTAATAATTACTTGATGTTCTTTTATAACGTTCTAGGAAATCTTGAAGCTCTTCAATAGACCTGGGATCTGTTAATTGGTTTTCATCCGTTCACGCCTAATACTTCTTTTTAAATTCTCTCTCTCTCTCTCTCTCTCTCTCTCTCTCTCTCTCTCTCTCTCTCTCTCCTCTGGGCAGCTCATTACGCAACAACAGAGAAGGAGTAATTTCAGGATGTTCACCTACCGTCCTTTTCATTCTATTTAGGACTATAAGAATCCCTTCTTGTACTTTTTCTAATTTCGTTGCATGTGCGTGTTAACCTTCTTTCAATACTTCGATTACATTTCTAATGCTTCTACTAATTGAAGTTGCAGTACACTCTGGTTTGCTTTGTCTCCTTTGGTATATTTTCGATTATAAAACTTCCGTTTAATGCAAGATTCTTACCACATTTGCAGAGATTATAATTACTGCTTCATTAGAAATTTCACAGCAATTTTTTTATATGGTCATTATAAATTTAACTTGAAAATTTCTATATATTACACGTTAATTGATTGAATTGCTGTTGCAAACAATTAAATTAGATTTTAATTGCATTGTTGTTGCATTTCATGTCAAAAATGAAATTCGATTTTTGGGTAGATAAATTGGGTAAGATTTTTTTTGTAGTAGGTTATTTTACGACGTTTTATCACCAGCTTAGGTTATTTAGCGTCTGAATGAGATGAAGGTGATAATGCCGGTGAAATGAGTCCGGGGTCCAGCACCGATAGTTACCCAGCATTTGCTCGTGATGGGTTGAGGGAAAACCCCGGAAAAAACCTCAACCAGGTAACTTGCCCCGACCAAGAATGGAACCCGGGCCACCTGGTTTCGCGGCTAGACGTGCTAATCGTTACTCCACAGGTGTGGACGGTAAGAAAATAATTGGGAATTATGGCTGCGGGGAAAAAATGTTTTGGACAAAATTTAATTTGTAACCAAATTATTGGAAACTGTTGTTTTGGGAAAAGTGACTGGGAACGATACGCGCTTGTACGCATACATTTTCAGTTGTTAAAGAATATTGCCCAAGATGGAGTCTTGTCTTCGAATTTCTCCGCCAATTTCAATGTTCATCGTCTACAGTTTCCAAGTATTGAAATTTCACTCCAAACAATTCACCATGATAGCGCTGTCAAACTCATAAAAATATTTCACACAAATTACCCTTTGTTCGACAGTGTGACGGTTTCTTTACTAGCAGTCGTTGAATGCATTTTGAACCGTAAGTAATGTCATTAATTTCACGGAGTTATTTTTTAGATTTTTCTCAAAAAATGTTTTAATATAATTTGCTCGCTTTACTTCCTTTCTGAGATAAAAATGGTTTTAAATGAAACGTTTCATAGCGTGTTTTGGGAAAGCTATTGAATTAAATCCCGATATGCTTAATCAATTTAAGAGAGCAGTGTATTATGATGGTAAATAATTGAAAGAATGTTAGTTTTGTCCTTTAATTGTGCAGAAATTCGGTCCGAACATGCGTAACTTTTCGTTCTGCAAAGGAATTTTTAAACTTTATGCACTCTGACAACCTTGTAAAGGTTATTACCTGAAGTAGAGTTACAGCTCGCGTAATGCGTATATTTATGAGACAATGAGAAATGTAAAGATAAGAATCACAATTGCTTGTAAGGGAAATTTGATTTTCTGTATGTAAGTTTACTGGTTACTACTTCAAAAATAAAAGTGGGAGGGAACTATTTCTAACTGGCTGAAGGAAGTGCGTATGAAAAACTGAGAATTTTTAAATCATTAATTAGAATTGTATAACGCAAAATAAACTTTTCTTGTTGTCTGTGCTCACCGAATATTTAATTAAAATTAAATCGAAGAGTTTAAAAGTAATGTTTTTAATTTAGTTGGTTTAACGTAAAATAAGCATATCATATATTTATTTTTTCCTTTAGAGTTTTAAATGTTTTAAAATTTTGTTTTTTTTTTTAACGTACATCAGCATCATTATTATTTACGTTCTCTAGAGTATTCAATTGAAATGGTACAGTATAAATATATGTTAATCTTTTCAATTTAGTATGAAATAAGCGTATCTTATTGTCTGCGTTTTCTGAACATTTAATTAAAATTAGATTCTAGAGCTTATTTTAAATTTTCCAAAATGTTATTTAATGTGAAATGAGCAATGTTCATTTTCCGATATGTAACATAGATTAAACACAAACATTAAACGGCATACCTGTATTTTTTCTTACGAGTTTAAAAACAATGTGCATGGTAATGATCTTCAACTTCCCTCTTCATAACAAGCCAGGTGAAGGAGTTGTTCAGAGCAACAGAGCCTTATGTGCACTCCCTGCTGATTACACAGCGTTGCACAATCTCGTAATTCATGTGTTTAAAATGTAAATTTTTTCATCCGTTCACGCCTAATACTTCTTTTTATATTCTCTCTCACTCTGGGCAGCTCATTACGCAACAATAAAGGAGGAGTAATTTCAGGATGTTCGCCTGCCCTTTTTTCATTCAAAATACAGCAAAATGATATTTGACATTTCTTGCGGTTTATCCTGTATGTGTGTACAAAGTGTACGAAGTTAAGTATTTGCATTTTGAAATACTGCGTGTTCTTGTGACATCTGACTGCTTAATCATTTCATTAATGGTTACTTTTTATCCAAAAATGTAGGCTACACTTTTATCGACTTATTTCGTTTAATTATTTTACTGCGAAAATATTGGCGTAATAAAATTCGTACTTTTTACGCACTTTTATGTTCATCAGCGCATTGCGAACTGGTGGATCAAGATCACGTACAAACGTACAAATCAAGCAGGAGACACTGAACTGAAAACTGTGAACTTAAGGACTGGTAATTCTGGCTGTCCCAGCTCACTTTAGTTGAGGAAAATGGTCCAGGAATGGAGTAAGCACGCGTAGAAAATGCAGTCCGTTGCTTGACCTTGATCCGCCAGTTTGAAATGCGCTGACAATAATTTACTTGGTTTAAATAGAACTTATAAAATCTGTGAAGTTCCTCATACTATTTATACCCGAGTGGCAGTGCCATTCTCAAGTCATTTCTCATAATTTTTTGTGTACATTAATCAAAATATTGGGAGGACGGAAGATACTAGATTGAGGTTTGAGGTTTCTCTTTCTTATTAATTCTGTTAAGACTTGAAAAGACATTACATACTTTCGTAAAAATGCTCTTGTCTAGTCCATCTGTCACTCAGTTGACGGTTTCCAAAACACAGAGGACGAAGTTGGAACTCGGACAAGTGGTGTAATTGTGATTAAAGGTTTTCATGGAGTCCAACGTGGTGCGAGATTTTTTTTTTCTATACGTGAAGAAACATCCATCGTTTCACAGCTACGTAGAAGAGCCAAGAAAATAGCTCTATTTGATCCTCGATCCATTATTAGGAACGATTACTTTAAGAAAAGACAAAATTAACTCAGAAAATACGGAGTAGTGTCAAATACAGCAGTCAAGTTCCTCTTGTGTAAAACATTAAAATAGCTTAAATCTAAGTACATGTAGAATACCCTTTATCACTTACTCTGTTCAACATTTACTTTGAGGATTTAGTGAAGATCTGTTTTCAAAACATGGATGAGATGATAGTAGGAGGAAGAAGAATACGGAGTAAAGTGCATAAGATTTGCTACTGATATGGCGTTGTTTGCAGAAGAGGAGATGATACTAAGGGATATGTTGCTGGAGCTAAATGACAGCTGTGAGGAGTGTGGAATGGAAATAAATACAAAGAAGACGAAGACTATGGTAAAAGTACGAATTCAAAACGAGGCAGTAGAACGAATGGACAGCTTCAGATATTTAGGGTTTGCTAGAAGTAGTAACATGAGATGCTGCCAGGAAGTCCAAAGGCAAACGAAGCTTTAATAGAGAAGGAGATCTTCTGCAGACCTCTGTAAAAATAACCAAGGGAGAGACTAGTGAAGTACTTTGTGTGGAGTGTGGCATTGTATGGTGTCAGAAGTATGATATTACGACGGAGTGAATAGAAGCAACTAGAAGCATTTTAAATGTGGATATGCAGAAGATTGGAGCGTGTGAAACGGACAGAAAAATTAAGGAAAAAGAGGAAGAGTGGCTAAAGAAAGAATGATGCTCAAACTGCTCAGGAAGAGGCAGAAACTTTTGGCTGGGTCACTGGCTAAGAATGGAAGGAATAGTGAATGGAAGAAAGGTTCGGGACAGAAGAAGATATCAGATGATAAAAGACAATAAAATAAATTAATCATATTCGGAGACGAAGAGGAATGTGGAAAAGAGAGAAGATTGGATTAATTAATTAATTGTATCTGAAAGTATTATTTTCTAAAACAACATTTGTCAAAGATTCGGTACTTTTTGATGTTACAGATTTTTTTTCAGTTATAAATTAGTACGCTGCCATAAAAGTTTTTTGTCTAATGACATGGTTATCAACTTGCCGTTATTCGACATGTCTCCAGAAGCGTGTTCATAGGTCTTTGTTGCACTCGTAATTAATGAATGTTGATGAGAATTGTTGGAATGTTACAGGAGAATCAGAATATCCGGACAAAACCCCTTTATTACCTGGATCGCGGGCTTGCCCAACACAAATTATAGTAAATTAAGATGAAGCGAGATTTGAACCTTGCCTCAATGGCTTATAAGTAGACATCGGATTTTTAGGCACTAAAAATTGCAGTTTTAGGCGCCTAAAATAAGCTCAAAATTTGTAAAATTAGGCTCTATTTTAATGAAAATAGGCATTTTAGGCACATCAAGGTATCATATTTATTTCTTTCACTGAAATTTTTAGTTATACACTAAAATACGCACAAAAAAGTATGTTTAAACATTAAAAAAGAATACTATATTATATTTATAAACAGAGCTGCACAAATTTAATATATTGAAACTAATGAAATAATGATCATTGATATCAAGATTACTCATTTTAAGTTATTGAAATTCAGTTCCATGCTCAGACTTTATTATAATTATCTGCACAGTGCACCACCAGAATTTTTTCTAAATTCTCCACAGTTAACCTTTGCTCTTTTGTCACTGAGAATCATTTTGAAAGCAGAAAACTTCTTTCAACCGAAACTGATGTGAGAGGCGCAAATTTTAAATTAGGTACAATAGAAACATCAATACTTACTGGAACATTTACACTTTCCCCCGATATCACTCTTGATACTTTTTCCAACAATGAAAATCCTACATTCTTATTTAATACGTTGTCCCACTTATTTTTAACTTTTTTCCCAGTTTCGCCCAAAGCAGAATGTATGTTCACTTGAGCTTCCTTTACTATTGCTATTTGGCTACAAAGAGATTGTTTTTCACGTTCTAATTGTTCAATGCTTGCAGGTATGAAAGAAAAGTTTGATGTTATGTAGGCAATATCGTTTTTCACTCGTGAGTCATTCAGACAATCTTTCACTGCTTTCACACACGCTGCACTATCAGTTTCAGGTAATTTATCAATAACTGTGACCACTTCTTTAAAATACTTAGAATAATACACCACTGACTAAATCCAGGTTCCCCATCGTGTAACAACCGGCTGAGGTGGGAGTGGGATATCTGGAAAGTTCTCTCTGAATATTGAAATCCTGGATGGGGCTTTACAAAAACATTTTTTTGTGTTAGAAATAAACGAATTGACAAGAGGAAATTCATTCCGGATTGTTTCAGAAACCCTGTGAAGGCCATGTGCTAGACAGGTTACATGCGTGAGGTTAGCATAAAATGTTTTAAGAAGTGGAGCTGCAGCAACCATGTATGAGGCAGCATCAGTACAAAACAACAGAACTTTAGAATCGTCTATATTACCTGAGTATAAAGACTGTAGGCCTTTATTTACAAAATAAGCAATGGCTTGGCTATTCACTTTCGAAAGTTCCTTAACACATACGAGGTGTGGAATCGAAGGTCCATCAGGACTAAGTTTTCCTACTACTATATTTGCTATATACCTATTCATAGGATCTGAGGTTTCATCCACAGAGACCCATATGTAAGAATCACCTATATCCTCCCGAATGGAAGCTAAAGTTTCATTGTATATTCTGTCTAAGTAATTTTTTCTTAGGGTCGACTCAGATGGGATATTTTGTTTGCAGTATTTTTGTAAAAACTGTCTTAAAACCGGATTTTCAATTGCATTCCAGGGAATGTTAGCAGCAACAAACGCTCTGGTTAAATCAGCATAGAAATTGCTGCTGAGATTGGATGAAGTAGGCTGTGTTAGTAAAGTTTGTTGCAGTTGATTTTTCTGCTGAGCTTTAGCCTTATGAGCCGCTCCTTGCACATGTTGCTTTAGGTGGCACTTCTTTTCTTGCGAAATCTAAAAATGTAAAGTAAACTGAATTAAAATAAAATCCTAATTGTTGTATTGCCGTATTTCTATCACAAAGTTAGTGGGTTCGAACAATCAAAATTTTAATGACCTGCAAATACTTTAACTATCGGAATTTAAAAGGTTAAAGTGTAGTGGTCTTAAAAAGAATTATACCTCAGGATAGCTCAGTCAATGTATAAATATTATAGGCCTACTCATTAAAATTAATAGAATTTATATATTTCAACTATTGTTACATACCTGTTTGCTACAAATCTTGCAGAATATTATTTTTCCATCATAAGTGAATTCTGAATATTCTGTTAGCCATTGCCGGATCAATGTAGATTTTGCACTTATATTTTTCGGCATTATCGCGTTAAACTTAACAGGAAAACTTCTCAACACAAATAAGGTGAGGGAAAGAGCAACTGTTAACGAGCATTCGAATGAACCGTTGTTATTGAGATTCAATTGGACAAAAATACAAAGTTCCACTTATTGTTGCATTTCCTGGTAGTGTTAACACTAGGAGGGCCATTCTTTTAAATATTTTGTAATGGTTTACCCTACTAATTCGCAGTTTTACGACTTTTCATAAATATTTCAAAAACACTCTTTCTCCAAAAATTGTGATTTTATGACACTCTGAAGGGCAGTACAGCTAATCGGTTTCCGACCGAAAACAGTCATTTTTATAGTATAGTATATCTCTGAATCAGCACATGTTGTGATTGTTGCCTGCTTCAAAACTAAGGTTGGTTCTTTGTCGGCATTTATGCCTCCAAACATGTTAAATTCGGTGAAATCTATTGCGAGTGTCGTGAGATTCAAAACATTTTGTTTCCTTTATCAATGGTTTCATGGCCGGTGTGAAGCAAACTTTCCACTTTTTAAATGCCTTAAATTTCGCAGTGAATGCATGTATAAATTATAAAAAGTAAGAGTAAAATGCGAAACTTTACAGTGAGTTAGGCATTTTTAGGCGAATATTAACAAATTAGGCTCTAATAACCGTTTTAGGGCATTTTAGGGCACTATAAAACTCTTTGAATACCTTTCAATTTCCATGAAACAGAAATATTAATAATTATTTTTACTTTTCTCCTAAAGAAACAAAATAGGCATTTGCCCTAGAATCCGATGTCTGCTTATAAGTAGACAGTGGATGCGGGATGACTTATCGTAGAATGTAGGTGCACATTTACTATATGTTACATTTTTTTCATTCAGACCATTGCATTGGCTCAACAGGTTTTAAACGTAAACAGACGACGTCAACATGCTACTGGTTCTCCGTACAGTCAGAAGGAAAAGAAAACTCGTCATCATTGATGCAATTACGAGCGTTGCGACGATACATTCTCGAAAGTTGTCGAAGGTGAATCGTCTTCGCCTATCGCTTAAACAGTTCTTGTATCGAGAGAATTTCTGAAGAAAACCTCTAAAATGGGGATCACTCAATTTCTTTAGAGGAATATTTGTACTGAGCATCATATTGCAACGTGTCCTCAGACCCGCACAACTAGATGATGATGATGATGATGATGATGATGATGATGATGTAGATGGTTCCTCAGATTTCATTTCAACGCATTTCCTGTGCGATGTACTGTTGCATTGTTTCTCTATAGCCTGACTTCTGGTTTTTATTTCAATTTTACATACATTACACAAGGTATTGTCTTCGTTAATACATAAAATGTCACTTTCATAATTCTTAATAATTTGCATTTCGTATCTCTGAGCGAATTTAACGTTTTGCCATTATGAATGGATCAGCAGAACACTATTAATAATAATAATAATAATAATAATAATAATAATAATAATAATAATAATAATAATAATAATAGTTTATTTAACCTGGCAGAGCTAAGGCCATACGGCCTTCTCTAACACTCAACGAGGAGTAAAACTGCGTTACAAAAAACACTACAAATTTACAAAGTACACTACAATTTTACACACAAATCTGAATAAAGTAATAATAATGTAATGTAAACAACAAGTAGAAATCAGACATAATATATAACATACAGAAAGAAAGGAAAAAGCATAATAAAATGTGAAAAGCAGGTCAAAATAAATGAGACAAACAAAGAATAAAAAATAAGACTTTTATTGATAATAATAATGATGATAATAATAATAATAATAATAATAATTGTTATTATTATATTATATTATTACTATTCAATGCGTACTAAATACTTGAGCAGGATAACACACATAGCGTTGCAATGTTACTATGAACGCTGCTGTACTCGCCAGGTACACAAAGACGGACGGCGCGGCACCTGCCATATACTCTGATACGAAAGAACTTCCCTTTTCCTTAAGTCATCCCTGATACCCTGTGTACTTATACAGTAAGTAGATTCCTGCGTTTCGTTACCTAATGCTAGGTTTACACGGCGACAGTTTAGAGCGAGAGAAGATCTAAAGTATCAGGAGAGCTCTCTAAAGGGTGTTTACACGGTGACAGAATATAGCTTCTCTAAACCCATTAGCGAGCTCTCATGAGATTTATATAACTCTAAACTCTAATGTTACTCTCCGGACCGTTTACATGGTGCAGACAGTTTAGAGTGAGAGAAAGTGTTGCGAGCATATAGAAAAGAACAGGCTGGTCAGTGCGTTTACAACTATGGCAGAAACACAACGTTTTTCGGCCGCTGTAGTGTGCAATTCTTCTGAATTGAAGAAGGCAGAGGAAAAATAGATCTACGTGGGAAAAACCCTGGATATCTCGTCGGAACACGCATGGAACTTACACATCGGACCTGTAATTGGCAAAAAAGACACAACTATGAGGATTGTCATTAGTATAAAGGAAAGGCTGTTGGTCACATTACGCTTCCTAGCAACAGGTTTATACCCTAAACACATTATTTTATTGTTCTTAACAGAATAAATTATGAATAATAATAATAATAATAATAATAATAATAATAATAAATATACATATGAAAATGGTAGACTACATTGCTCATGTAAAATGTATTAAGTTTCTTTCATTATGTTCGAAAAGGTATGGTATATGAATTGAACAACAGGAAGGTAGTGCCTGAGTTTATAATATGTAATATATTTTCATATCAAAAATGACAACCATTTATTTTAATATAATTGATACGTAGGAGTTTTGAACTTACGTCTATGACCATAAAATATTGTACGAAGCATTTAATACGCAACGACGAGTCCTTTAAATGCCCCAAATGTCAATGTCAATAAGTGTTCTGCTACAAATATCTAGAACCGAACAGCGCTCTGAGCGGCGGAATTGCGTCTCTACATTTACACGGCGAGAGTTTAGAGAAGAGAGGGCTAGAGATTATAGCTGAGTATAGCTCGTGCGGAACCTGGTGAAACTTGGAGGGAGAGAACAGTATTGTGGTGTGGGATCGACTACCGACCGATGTTATGTGACGAGATGCAAGCGAGACTGAACAAGCGTTACCTCCTCCACTCTTAACCGCCCGTAGAACTAGTTTCTCCATCAAGGTCAAGCTTCACCAGGTTCCATTCGAGCTATATCACCGTGTAAACGGTTTTGAGAGTAGGTATCTCGTTGACTCTAATTAGATATTAGAGAGACTAAATAGAGCGGCCTTGAAAACTGCTCTCGCCGTGTAAACACCCTGGACAGAGAACTCGCATATGCTCTCAACTCTCATTATAGCTACTCTAAATTATTTAACTCAGTTGAACTTTTTCATAAACTCTCGCGACAGAAGCAGTATAAATGACTGCCAAAAACAATGGAGTGTCGAAGACACGAAGATTAATTGAAGCATATGAATTGGAAAGTTGTTTGTGGAATGTGTTTAACAAGAATTACAAGAATAAGGACCTTGAGAAATCAGGCATTGTCAAAATTAGCTGAGACTGTTGAGGCATCTGAATTTGGCTTTTAGTTTTGTTAATTTATTGTAATTTGGCCATAATTTTAGCAAGATCTATTGTTTTAGTTTTTTAATTTGTGGGTTTTATTCTTGCTTATTTATTTGTTGGAGGAAGTACAGCGAAAGGTCCATAACCTCCAGTAAGTGCGAACTGTAATAATAATAATAATAATAATAATAATAATAATAATAATAATAATAATAATAATAATAATAGTATTATTATCACTATTTTATTATTATTATTATTATCACTATTTTATTATATTATTATTATTATTATTATTATTATTATTATTATTATTATTATTATTATTATTATTATTACTATGCAATTATCACCATTCACTTGATGTGGAATATTTTCTATATTCCTTCAATACTATTGATAATGCATCATATTAATAATAATAATAACGCTCACCTAGTACATTACAAACAAATCACATAACTGGTACAATGGGTTTTGTACCGGTATCTGTTAACAAGAATATAGTTATAATTTAACAAAACGAAATAGGCACAAATATTACACTGTAGTAGTAGAACCATTATAAACACAATATAATGAAAGAAGATGAACAATGTTATGTGAAAAATTATTGTTTTTTTTTTTTCTTTGAACACTCGGTCTCGTTTGAGGAGCTGAAACGCAATCAGTCATTTTCATCGCAAATTCTGCACACTTTTTTTTAACATTGGAGATAAATTGGACTTTGGCCCTTGTAGCAAGATTATTTTTTATCTCTTTAATTTTGGGGGGGGGGGCACAAAGCACATCTTCTTCTTCTTCTTCTTTTTCTTCTTCTTCTCAAGAACCACTTCTTCAGCTGCATCCGTTGCCTTTCTTTCGTCAGGAAGCCTGAAAATTGTCTTTATACAGGATTCCTACAAAATACCTTTCCGATTTCGAACACATGTAATTTACGTGCTATGAATCTGAGGTGCATGAAAATAGTACCAATGGAAAGAGAAACTCCAAACGTTTAGTTTCTTGGCTTAAAGATGTTCAATGTGTCCCCCCTCCTTAGTAACACGGCACACATCAAGCCTATAGTCAAGTTCCACGTAGGTACGCGGATTTTCCGATCTTCAGATTCTGAGGTTATGTCTGTTCACCTCACCAGAAAGTTGAAAAGTGACGTCGTCAGAAAACACCACGGAACGAATAAATTCATCATCGTTTTCAATTAAAGTCTACATACTTGTGCAAAAATTTATTCGTAGTACCAGGACGAATAGAAGGAATAGTGTACGCACTCAGCGAGTTTACACGGGTCCGCCGCAACGCGGCGCTTCTATCGCTAGGATCGTGACTTGGAGGAAGTTTACAGTTCTTGTTACGCTAAACGTAGTTCTTTTTAAAAGCAAATTTCTACCATTTAACCCGTCTATTCGTAACTTTAAGAATACCTGCATAGTCCCTTATTCATAATTAATAGCCTTCTCTCAGTTAATACTATTATGAACGTTCGTAACAGAAAATACAATGGGATCTGAAACGCTATGAAAGCGATAAGTTCAGTATTTAACAAGTTGCGAATTCAGGGACAGAAAACTCTACAAAATGTTAAATAAAACCAGAGTTGAAAGATATTTTACGTGCTTATAAATTAATTAAATTACTCACCATATGAATGATTAGTTGCCTGCTATCTTCGAGAGTTTGCGAGATGACTTGGCGGATTTACGAGCTTGTAATTCTCTTCGGATTTCCTGTGTCCTGAAGAAGAATCGGCACTTTAAGTAGTGGTAAACCAATTTAGGAATAATATCCATGATGTGTTCTCTGCAACAACCTGCTCCCGAAGACTGGATCGTAAGAGCGTCAATAGTGTCAAGACAGTCATAGAAGATATCACCCCACATTACACTCGCTGAGCTAATCTTTTCTTTAATTTTCATTTCTGTTTGAAGAAGTACGTCGTACACAGCTTGGGAGGGATGGGTTAAAAAACTGACATTCCTACATTCCTACCGGATCCGTAGTCCTTGATTTGGGTGAGAGCTGCACAATGTTTAGACACATTACTTTACTGTCGAAGGGAATGGGCACAGAGGGTACACGCAATAAACTTAGAGGAATGATTTACGACATAATCTGATACATGATGCACTAAAAATCTGTCAATCAGCACGGCAGGAGTGGTATTTACCAACTCGGGCACAGCACTTTCCCAGCCTTGACCATGCATTTCTTCACAAAGAACAATTTTTTCTTTTATACAAGTTTCTACAGACTTCTTAACTGCCTTGTTACGTAATAATGTCTTTTGTCACTATTTCTACCGTATCCCGAGCTACAACTCGGAGCAAAACAGTACGGCATTTTTGCAATTATTTTGTAAACCACCACACAATATTCTTTTGTCACTGATTAATTCAAAGTACAACAAATTGAAGACATCTACATAAACCCAAACAACAATGCATACTAACAACCCCTAACAACTTTCACCATTAAACGCGCGAGAAATTGTATTTTCGAGGTGTCCGACCTCAGACAAACGATGGACTTTATCGATCGAAGCGCCACTAGTTCTCAGGTCCGCCACCGACAATGAGAGAACATAGGAGTGCGTACACTAGTCCTTCTTTTCGTCCTGGTAGTACTTTGTCCTCTGGTATTAGGGCTTGCAGCAACTGTAGTAGGTATGGATGGAGTCGCAACCGCTTGCGAAGAATAGTGCCTTTAAATCTGTGTACCATTTACGGATTTTAGGTCCACTGGGTGGATCTGCACCAAATTTTGTTCGGTAATGCCTTTGTACATTAATAACCCACTAGTTCATATGAAAATTAACCTCTTCTGTCGTCTATAGCAGCCATTTCGCCTCAACAATGAACAAATTTGTTTGTATACTATTATGAGGCGTGTTATCAAGTAGGGAAACAATGTTAACACAACTAAACTTTTTGAGTTTCTCTTACCATTGGTACTATTTTCATGCATCTCTGATTCATAGAATGTAAATTACATGACGTGTGCCGACTTGAGCTATAATTTTCACATTTTTGATAAAGACTATCAACTCCGTCCTTCGTGCAATTATAGTATTCTATACGAATAAATAAATAATGACTCACCCAACAATATTAGTAACGCAAGTGATATGCGCGGTCAGGTTACACAACTGCTGACACACTGCTCAGAACTTAGATGGGTGATGATGTCATAAAAACGCACTGACCAGCCTATTCTTCTATAAATGCTCTCTCTCAACACTTTCTCTCACTCTAAACTGTCTGCACCATGTAAACGGCCCGGAGAGTAACTTAGAGTTTAGAATTATATAAATCTCATGAGAGCTTGCTAATGGGTTTAGAGAAGCTATATTCTGTCACCGTGTAAACACTCCTTTAGAGAGCTGTCATGATTCTTCAGAACTTCGCTCTGAACTGTCGCCGTGCAAACGTAGCATGATTATTACTTTAGACCTGTATTTCAAGAGTTATGCGCAAGCTTATATAATCTCGTACGCAACAATCGCGAGAGTTAATGAAAAAGTTCAACTTAGCTGACTAATTTAGAGTAGCTATAATGAGAGCTGACACTATATGCGAGTTCTCTGTTCAGGGTGTTTACACGGCGAGAGCAGTTTTCAAGGCCGCTCTATTTAGACTCTCTATTTAGATATTAGAGTCAATGAGATACCTGCTCTCACAACCGTTTACACGGTGATACTCAGCTATAATCTCTAGCTCTCTTCTCTAAACTGTCGCCGTGTAAACGTAGCATAAAGCCGCCAAGCGACTCGTAGATAGGTAATTGTGGAGTATAGATCGATGACATCCCACCCTACTACACACTTCAGGCACAGTCTAGTATATACAGTCACGAAGCTCAATACGTAGGGAATATGCATCCATAGATAGTTGCTAACCACTAGGATCGCTACTACCGCCTCATCACAGACAATGCGAAATATTACCGGCACAGTCTATTGTTTCTAGTACCCACACCAACTCAAGCTTCGTGACTGTATGTACTAGACTGTGGTTCAGGTCTGCTGTTCCATAAACATGCGAAAACAAAACAAAGCTAGGCGCTTGGAGATCAGTGCTCTAGTAGATGAACTTGGTAGCGACCACTTCATTAGGAAAGAAGAAGGTGTATTTTATCAGGCAGAAGTAATTTTTCATGCGAAATACTTAAAATGTTTGCAGTCATTCATCGTAATGTGTAGAGACTCGTAAATCACGCACATATAATTTGTTTTATTTTAATTTTGTGCTGACATTTATGTTTTTTATTTGTTCATTCCAATCTTCAATTAAATCTAAAGTACCTTAATGCGTTTTAATTATTGTATAAATCAGAGGTAGACCATTTGCGGGCAGCATGTAGCCATGCAACTAAATAAAAATATTTTTTTATGATTCATGACTTCAGCTGTTTTCTTGCTATGATAACATTAATTGTATTTGATTAAAACAATTGTTATAAAATGCTTCATAACACGTTCTAGTAAAATAAAATAGCAACACGCTTTCTATTTTACTTAACAATAAAGGCAAACTTTTGCAGTGCAGAAGTGTCATTTGCAACGAAAACAGTTAAAATTCTTCACTGATATAACAGATTTAATACGCCTAAATGGATTTATAAATTTATTTTCTTCTAATTTTCGGCAGACAACGAACAACGTAGATAAGTATTGTATGCAACTCGTACAAAAGTAGCTTTATTAACTCCTGGGTCTTATATCACTCCTTCCGGTCGTGATCTAACTTCACCCACTCGGTAGTAAAGCTCCACTTTTGTACATCGGTATATAATTAATTACTATTAGGCCTATGTGGTGCCTGAATTTTTATTGAGTTCAATTTTTTTTAAGACTTAAATTTCTTTTATGTCACTACGACTAATACGTAATGTTAACGAAAGCATTGTATGAAGATTAATAGTCTATTGTTAAAAATTTTGTTGCTCATCTCAAGATACAACTTCAGTGGAGAGCACAGAGCGTCAATGAGAGAGTGTGTTTGCACTGCGTAGATATTTAATATTGCTTAACATGTTTTCGTAAATATATCATCTAAGCTCGAATAATTTTCTCATTGCGTGTGTGGGCAAAATGTAGTGGCTCCCGAAAATGAAGAGGATGGCTCCTGAAAATGTTTAGTTCTGTCTAAAAATAAAAATTATTGTATTTTATTGTATAAGCTGCCTTCTAATAATTCTTTGGGGTATTCACTTTCTCTGAGAGATCAGATTTCAAATGTATTACTTCAGAAACTCACGGTATTGATAAAATTGCATTCGAAAAGCTTACAAGTAGTTAGGTAGTTCTGGTTACAAAACAATCTGCCAAATTAGCAAAACGCTGTCTGGTGATCGTGAAAAAACTTCAACAGAAGAGGAATTCACTGAAGAAGAGTTGTGGTGTTTTTCACATGGATCTGTTACATCATGCGATGTGGAAAGGACATTTTCATTCTCAAGGAAACCTCAGGACAAATTTCCTTATCTACTGTGACAGCCACGAATAAGGCAAGATTACTCAAAACAAATAGTTTATTTGATTTTTCTTTATTTGTTTTTGCATATTATGGTGCATATTTTCTACATTTTTCTTGTATATTTGCACGCATATTTTACTATTTGATTGTGCATATAAATCCGAACTCTATAAATGTAAAATTTTCCCGACACAACGTACTGTTGACTAACACGACTATGGCAGATAACTTCCGATTTCAAAAACAGGACGTTATTATTATGTTATTTTTGTCTGAGTATAGTATATATATTCAAGCATACATGTACAGCCACCTCTGACGGTAGCTATAGTCGTACCAACGCGTTGTTTAAACTTTAACTTACCAACAGCACAAAATTGTGTTCATCGACTAGTTTAAGCGAGCGGCAGTTGCTAATATAGCAGAGGACAGTAATATTTTAACGTAAGTACGTAGATATACGGTATTTAGTGAGTTTGGTGTATTATTAGACTTCAGATTTTTAGGTTCTAAAATTTGATTATAGGTACTTAAAATAGACTTTAAAGAATAGAAAATAGACTCTAAACCATACCTGCACAAACAGCGCTCAACGAGCGCGCGCGCTCCTTCTGAGCGGGAGAGCTGTGTTTACCGCTCGCCGAATCGGAGAGGAAGATACGTCAGAATGACATAGACTTGCTACAGGTAGAGGAGAGGGAAACGACCACTCAGTTATCTAGTGGAGTGCAGTGTGTAGGTCTATTCTCAGTAACTGTTTCACGTTTCTTACCTACTGCTACAGTACAGAATGAAGGAATCTAAAAGACGGAAAAGTGGTGATCAGGCAAATTCTTTCAATGTTGCATGGGAAAATGCTTATTTTTTTCATAACTGCTGGAGTAAATACTCAGTGCTTTATCTGCCACAACATTTTGAAAGGTAGAAAGAAACGTAACATAATGCGTCATTACGAATATAGACTTAAAGATACTAAATATATTAATCCTCAACAATTTAAATATCTCTCTTCAGGGAAAAGGCCAGCTCAGTGTTGATATGTTGAATAAATTACGGGATTTCAATCGTAAACTTACAGTAAGTCAGTTTCGGGAAGGTAATATGGCTTACTTTCGAAAGATAGAAACTGCTCGTGATGAAGCCATGTTAAACGATTATGTGCAAATATTAACTGAAATTCATAATGAATTTAATTCTAGGTTCCAAGATCTTGTCTTAAGGTCCACACCTGTGGAGTAACGCTTAGCACGTTTAGCCGCGAAACCAGGTGGCCAGGGTTCGATTCCCGGTCAGGAAAAGTTACCTCATTGAGGTTTTTCCGGTGTTTTCCCTCAACCCAGTATGAGTGAACGTTGAGTAACTTTCGGTGTTGGACCCTGGGGGTGGGTGGTTATTGTGGCCCCACGTTGGGCGCCATTTGAGGGTGGGTGCGTCTCGGTGTTGCGTGAGATTCACTCAGGGTAGCCGAGGTACTGTTGTGGTGTAGGATGATGTCGGGAATAGTACCAAGCCGGCTACTTATATAAAAGGCAGTGTAAACTCCAAAACTATACGTTTATTGTCGTATTCACTTGGTAAACCCTAGAGTATGTATCTCCGGCTGACTTATAATTCAATCGTTGGTCGCACTTCTGTATCGACTCTATGGCGGCTCTGAATAAGCTCTATCCGATACTATAACTTCTATACTCTGTCCAGTACACTATAATCGAAGCTCCTAAACGTTGACGAGTAGTCTCGCCGATGACAAAGTTCTATCTATCGAGTCTTCGCCGGAAGAAAGACTATTAGGTTGGGCCGCCGACACCCAAAAAAACTCAGTGTGTCGTGCGTCGACACGAAAAGAAGTCGTAGTCCTGTCGACACAAAACGAAGTAGTTATTGTGCCCTGTATGTAGAGCCATCGACACGATAAGAAGTTGTGTTCTTCTCCTCTCCGCGCCCCGTCACCCTTATTTATAAAAACCTATCCTATGCTAAAACTAACTATCCTATTGGTTAAAAACTACGTCACTCAACCGGCCTAAAATCTATTCTCTGTTGGTCCAAAGTGACCTCATAAGCTGAACCACGATCTCTTCTTATTGGGCGCGAAATACGTCATGTCTAAATTTAAACTTTGGACTTCCCACAACATCAAATTAGTTCGAAGATCTTTCGAGAACCCCGTTCTTTGGAAAATCCCAAGCTTGCAGAAGCTTTCCCACGGGTCTAGTCCAACTTTGGCTTTTACGCTTGAAAGAGTGTCTATGCAAAACCCTGCTCAAGGTGGCCATAAATCTGTCCGATGCTGACAGCTGACGAGAGGATGTGAACCATCTGCGTGGGAAACTAATTCTAACCAAGTCGCCAGAACATCCCCGCGGTTACATGTCACAAAAATATGGAGATATCACTTCGCTATTAAATCAGTCTCTCCCTCTCCTAATTACTGCTTCAAATGCCCATCTACATAAACATTGGAAATTCCTGAAAGAGTTTCCAATGTTATGAGATGTCCCCGCTTTCTGCCTATAACTAGCCTCATAGTTCCCCTTCGCGGTCAGCCGGTGATACATTATTTACAATACAATCAGATTACAATGCCACTACAAACAATTACAATAAATATTACATATATCTTCACAAGCCTTTCTATGTACACAACTCTCACACAATAAGCACAACAATGTACAATTTATATTCATATTTACAAATGTACAATACCATTCATTCACATATTTACATTTATTTATTCGTTGATCAATTACACACTCTGCGTGCTTGGTTGTACCAGCCGCGCTGTATAGGTTCACCTGGCTGTACGCGTGAGACTAACTATCCTTACTCTTTCTCATTCCTGCCTCCTTGCCTCTCCTGTTTGAAAGGTCTCAAGAGTTGCTTGTGGTACCTTCCAACAGGTTTACTTTTTCCCCTTTCTACCAATTCGAAAGTATGGTCTCCGTATTTACTTTTAATTTCGTAGGGCCCCTTGTACAGTAACTCCATGCGTGAGTAACGTCCTCTAAGGGCGGAAGATTACTTCACGTCCCTGAGCAATACCAAATCGCCGGTTGTGGGCTCCCATTTGTGGCGATATCTTTTGACTTTACCGAGTCTATACTCAGCCTTTTTCCTGATTCGGGCGAAAGCTAGTTTACACAGTAGTTCCGCACTAGGAGGCTCACCCTCCTGTATTGCCTGCGGCAAACTCTTTATCATGGGATCGGGATCGATCCCTAACATAAGTTTGATCGGAGCTATTCCGGTCGTTGGATTGATAGAGTGGTTCATGACTCTCTCAATCACCTCACATTGCCTAAACCAGTCCTTATGGTTTCGGCGACACAGAATACGGACATACAATGATCTATCCCTAAGCGCTCTTTCGCAGGGATTACCGCTGGGGAAGTATGCGGAGCAATTGTATAGCTTCACGCCCGTATCTTCCAGCCTTTTGCAAAACACTTTCGATTTATGTACCGACACATTGTCACTGAGCACCGGTGTTACCGGGCCGTAAGTCGGTATGTAGTCTCTAACCAGCTTATCAGCACACAACTTACTGGAGATATTTCTTAAAGGGTAAATCTTTACAAATTTTGTAAATACATCGTACGTAACAAATATGTACCTGTGTCCGAAGGACGATGTGGGCATTGGACCGTGTTCGTCCACTGCTACAAGTTCATTCTTTTTACCCCTGATAATGACCTGTGGTACATTGTCATACCTTAGATTTAGAGGTTTCGCCCTCTGGCAGACCTCGCAGCGAGATATTGCCCTTCTAACCTTCTTTGACAGTTGCTTAACATAAAATGATTCTGACATAGTTAAAATAATCCTATCACACCCAGAGTGACACATAGATAGGTGAAAGTTACTTCTAAATTCATTCTCCATACTCGCAGGTACGTATATCTTCCACTTCTGGACATCCCTACCATGCAATTTATACAAGATACCACAGTGCAATCCATACACTTCACCTTTCACCTGTGAGAGTTCTCTAGCTTTGTCCATTAAGGCCCTTATCGTGGAATCCTCCTGCTGCAAATCTGCAATTCTCCGAAATTTTTCCGTCAGAGCTCCATTCCTCGTGGAATCAATTTTCATCACGGCAATTTCGTACGCGGGGGCGGTGATAGTTTCCGGTAGCCCCGATTTGGAATTCAAACGAGAGAGACAATCACCAAAGATATTGTCTGCCCCCGGAATATGTCTAATCGTCACATCATGAGCCAAAATCTCGTGCACATATCTAGATATTCTAGAGTTCGTCAATTTGCATCTACTCAGAAACGCTAGGCTTACATGGTCAGTAAATATGATGATCTGCCTATTAAAGATATACTGACGGAACTTCTGTAGTGCGAAGTACACAGCAGAAATCTCTAGTTCCGTGATTGATGCGTTGCTTTCGGTACGCGACAGTCCCCTAGAAGCTGTGGTAATCACATGTCGCTTATTATCTTCATCTGTCTGACATAGAATTGCTCCATATCCATATGGAGACGCATCAGTATAAATCTGAAAAGGTAGGCTGTCGTTAGGCCTTTCCAACAGAATTGAGTCGGCGAAAAGCAGTTTCGTTCGATCGAATGGTTCCTGCTCTGCCGACCCCCACCTGAAGGGTGTATCCTTATTCAACAATGCTCTGAGTGGGGCTACATGCTTAGCAAATTGACGAGAAACCGATTCTGGTATTGTAGGATACCTAGATATCTACGAACCTGTTTCCGGTTCCGCGGCGGTGAGATCCTCGAAATGCTCTGAATTCTCTCTTGGTCCGGTCTAATTCCGTCAGACGAAAATACGTAACCCAGGAAAACTGTCTCGACTTTAAAAAATGTTGTTTTCCCCAGCTTGACTGTCATACCAGCCTCTCTCAATTTAGTGAGTACAAAATCAATATCTCTAATATGCCTATCAACATTACTGCCATATATAAGAAAATCGTCAATGTACTGTACCAGAAAACCTTTCGTCGAATCACCAAAATTTATGTCAAGTGCCCTGAGTAGCGCAGATCCAGAACTCGCGATGCCGAATGGGCATCGGGTATACTGATAAACTTTCCCGTTATGTAAGAACGCGGTGAATTTTCTCGAGTCCTCGTCCAGCAGAATCTGCCAATACGAACTGGTCAAGTCCAAACTAGTGAATATAGAACAGTCACTGATACGGCCTAACAAAGTGTCCACTGACTCCGTCCTGAAATTATCTTTAACAGGAAACGAGTTAACGTGTCGGGCATCTATCGTTACTCTTAAGCTTCCATTGGGCTTCCTAAGCCAGCACGATGCATTTACGTAAGGCGAGTCTGATACTTCTATAACGCCATCTTTTCACATATCATTTATGACTTCGTCTGCCTGATCCCTCAAAGATAGGGGGATGGGTCTATATTTATGCCGAAATTCCTCCATTCCTACCACCTTAATTTTGTGTGTATACACTCTACACAGACCCTGCGCGTCTGAGAAGACATTTAAATGGCTACCTACAACATCCATTAAGTGTTTTCTTTCACTCTCACTCAGGCCGTGTGCCTGGTTAACTTTATCTCTCAATATTTCGAAAGTATCTGTCCTCCTATTGTTAGACGCGTCTACCTGCCTAAGATCGCCCACCGAATCCCCATTACAATATCTGGCCCTACCGCTAATGAGATTACGTTCTATTTGTCTCGCCTGGACTAATTCGCCGATACACAACTCGCATTCTCCGCAGCCTACTTGACACACTCCCCTAGTTACCTCGTTACCTTCCCACGGATTAACCTCTATAATTACATTCTTACAAATTTTGAGATGCTCTGCGAAAAATAACTCTTCCTGTAATCCTATCTCTTCCGCGGTTCTCTCGTCTATCTCTGGTCTAGAGCTATTCCTACTGAATGGGACATGGCCTACACTGCCGTTACCTGCCGTAACCCCTAGTCTGTTTTCCCTGAAATCTAATAGCGCGTGCCATTCATAGAAGCTTTCTACTACAATAATAATGTCGGTAGTCAACCTTTGTATCACAAGAAAAATAGCATTTAATTTCACGTCTCCGCACTCTAACTCGAACCACACTTGATATTTTACCTTTTCCTTCTTCTTGCTTAGGGCGCCCGCACAGTACAGTGAACATATGGGTAACGTTTGCAGTTTTATTCCTGAATCCCTAACCTTTTGAAAAAATTCCAAGCTGCATACATTATTTGTGGAGCCCGAGTCCAACAACACATAACACTTTATCCCAAATATTTTAGCATCTATATAAGGCAATACATAAGTCCCATTATTTTCTAACTCTGGGTTAGTAATCTCGCTGTGTCTCTTTACGCTAACCGCGTTGGTGGATTCTTTTGATAGTGACTTACTGCACTTAGCAACAGAAATCTTCGAACCCTTAAGACCTCTGTCTAGCAGTTTCCCGAGTGTGATGCATTCGGTTCCACTGCTATCTCGTCTCTATTTCTACTATTTATAGGCTCCCGGCCCATATTCATTCTGACCGGACTTTGCTGACGTCCGTTCATGTCTCTATTCCTACTTTGTCCCACATTACACTGTGTTGGGGGTCTATTGCACCCTTGTGAGGCCATTTCTTGTAGGACGTCTCGCCTACCTCTCTCCTGCTCTTGTCTCCTCCAATCACCTCGATTTTGCGGTCCCCTGCTAAAATTAGGCTGCCAGAATCCCTGTCTGTAATTTCTGTTTCGAAGCCAATGTGGTTGGGTTCTAAGCCTACTATTTCCGTTCTCTTGTCTTCCCGTGTACCATCGTATGTGGTTAACCCTACGCACGGGATCAACACCTCCTCTATCGTTTCTCATCCTGTTATAACTGCTCTGGTTATTCCTAATATTATTGTAAGGGCCCCAAAGGGCGGGTCACTCCTCCTCTCCCTGTTGGGACTATTCCCTCCGTTCTGACCATTATGGTTTCGACTATATGCATTGTTGGGGCTCCTGTCACAACCCCAGCTACTCTGATTTTAGGCTCCTGTCCTTGGGGATGAAAAGGCCGTACTTGCCCCCTTCCCCGCTTTCTGGTCGGTGGGGCTTGAACCCTTTCCTTTACCATGTTCATAATCTGCCTGTCCACTACATTCATAGTGCGTGGTGTCCGAATCGTCCAGCGCAGTCAATAGATCTATTGTTTCCCCGAAGTCTCGGGGCCCTGCTACGATCAGATTATATCTGATGTTCTCTGGATACTGCGAAATCACAGTTTGGATCAGCTCTGAATCCGGTATTGGCGGATTTAGGCTTTTCCCTTTCTTAACAAGTTCGAGAAAATAATCTATCATAGAGACGCCTCTTCCCGCGTCAAACCTGCTCTGATTAATTTCCTTCCTAATTCTTTGTTGTTGTCTTTGTCCCCAGTATCTCTCCGAAAATTTTTCTCTGAATTCCTCATAGGTAACATTATCCCCTAGGGCCACTAGCGCCCAGTTGAGTGGTCGGCTCTTTAGGCTCTTTCGTACGACAGTCATTTTTAGGTCATCCGGCACCCCTCTTACTCTAAAGTACGTTTCTAGCTCACTTATGTAATTATGTGAGTTTGAAAATTCAACCTCATCAAAAATAGGGTAACCAATCTCATTCATAATGTGAGTGGGGTACTGGGCACGGCCTAAATATGCCTTGTCGTTTACATTCATCAACTCACTACGCACATCATCCCGTGAGGTCTGACATTCCTCACCAACACTATTGTTAACATGTCTTACATTTATGTTACTACCTGATGCCGGGCTCTCACTTGTGCCCTCTTGTCTAGAAACTGCACGGTCCGAGCTGCTATGTCCGCTTAAATTTGCGGGACTACCCCCATTTAGTACGTCGTTTATTGAGTTTAATTTATTTCTTCATTCTTCCAAACATTCGTTATCCGCCATTTCTTTATTCTTTATGGCTCGCTTGAGACCGTCCACTTCCTGATCCATCTCACCTATTTTCTCTTCCACCGAATTCTGAATTTCTCGAACCTTCTCCACTATCGCTTCCTCAACAGCTGATTTTAGATCGCTATTCTCTTTCATAGCGCTATCTTTAACTCTGACTTCTAAATCCTTCATACTTTCTGACATCCTATCCATAGCTATATTCAGTTGGTTCTCCATTCCGATCCCGTTCTCGGCTAATTTTCCCTCTAGCTTCTCTATTTTGTCTTCCATCTTGTTTCCTCTTTCCGCTAATTTTGCAATATGATCTCTAATCTCCCTCGAACTTTCCCCCAATCTATTTTCCATTTGTTTTATTTGTTCTCTACTTTCCCTTGAATTATTTTCTAATTTAGTTTCCATTTGTTTTATTTGTTCTCTACTTTCCCTTGAATTGTTGTCTAATTTATTTTCCATGAATTGTCTCATCTGCTCCCATAACTGTTCTAGCGTCATTTCCCCTTTGCCACTGTCTCTACTCTGTTGCTTTTCCACCGTTCGCTCTCCCTCTATTTCCTGTCCTGCGTTATTCTCGACCTCCTCCCTAATTTCCGTAATTTCCCCGTTCTTCCTTTGCTCCATGGTTCCCTTGTTTCTATTTCCTCGTCTTTCTCGTATTTTCCTAACTACCTTACTCCTATGGCTACGTAGTATCATCTATATGCTACTCTGTCATCTATCCGACGCTTGCTTTCCCAATAATAGTGTAACTAGGCCTGTATTTGCACTCTACTCACTTCCAACAAATCACGCAATACACTTGTTTCACTCTTTCCCCCAAAATCACAAACAAAAAAAGTACATATATATACACCCAAAATATCACACCAGAAATTGAAACATATACACTTTATAATTATTCCCCAAAATATCATATATATACATATATACATATTTATACGTCCTCCCTTCATACTTGCCACCGCCTCTCCGAGTTTCCTTCTCTGGTGGTCTCCGTGTTGCCTTCTCTGGTGTTGTCGTGATGTCGCGATGGCCTGGTTCTATTCCCGCCTTCCAGCGTCGTTCCTCGGCTATGCAGGGCTGAACCGCTCCGTCCGGTCCTCCGCGTTGTTTGGTGCTGTGTTCGCACCCGGGGCCGGTCACTGGAACAGCTGACGTTGGAAAGCGCCATTTGGGGGTGGGTGGTTATTGTGGCCCCACGTTGGGCGCCATTTGAGGGTGGGTGGTTATTGTGGCCCCACGTTGGGCGCCATTTGAGGGTGGGTGCGTCTCGGTGTTGCGTGAGATTCACTCAGGGTAGCCGAGGTACTGTTGTGGTATAGGGTGATGTCGGGAATAATACCAAGCCGGCTACTTACATAAAAGGCAGTGTAAACTCCAAAACTATAAGTTTATTGTCGTATTCACTTGGTAAACACTAGAGTATGTATTTCCGGCTGACTTATAATTCAATCGTTGGTCGCACTTCTGTATCGACTCTATGGCGGCTCTGAATAAGCTCTATCCGATACTATAACTTCTATACTCTGTCCAGTACACTATAATCGAAGCTCCTAAACGTTGACGAGTAGTCTCGCCGATGACAAAGTTCTATCTATCGAGTCTTCGCCGGAAGAAAGACTATTAGGTTGGGCCGCCGACACCCAAAAAAACTCAGTGTGTCGTGCCGTCGACACGAAAAGAAGTCGTAGTCCTGTCGACACAAAACGAAGTAGTTATTGTGCCCTGTATGTAGGGCCACCGACACGATAAGAAGTTGTGTTCTTCTCCTCTCCGCGCCCCGTCACCCTTATTTATAAAAACCTATCCTATGCTAAAACTAACTATCCTATTGGTTAAAAACTACGTCACTCAACCGGCCTAAAATCTATTCTCTGTTGGTCCAAAGTGACCTCATAAGCTGAACCACGATCTCTTCTTATTGGGCGCGAAATACGTCATGTCTAAATTTAAACTTTGGACTTCCCACAACATCAAATTAGTTCGAAGATCTTTCGAGAACCCCGTTCTTTGGAAAATCCCAAGCTTGCAGAAGCTTTCCCACGGGTCTAGTCCAACTTTGGCTTTTACGCTTGAAAGAGTGTCTATGCAAAACCCTGCTCAAGGTGGCCATAAATCTGTCCGATGCTGACAGCTGACGAGAGGATGTGAACCATCTGCGTGGGAAACTAATTCTAACCAAGTCGCCAGAACATCCCCGCGGTTACATGTCACAAAAATATGGAGATATCACTTCGCTATTAAATCAGTCTCTCCCTCTCCTAATTACTGCTTCAACCCCGGACTCATTTCACCGGCATTATCACCTTCTTCTCATTCAAACGCTAAATAACATAAGCTGTTGATAAAGCGTCGTAAAATAACCTACCAAAAGTCTTGTCTTAATTGGAAAGAAGTTTAAAGTTATCATAATAAATTCTTCAACACCAGTTCAAACAATGTCATATAAGTTACAGGTGGGCCTGGTTGGTGCAGTTGGTATAGCGCTGGCCTTCTATGCCCAAGGTTGCGGGTTCGATTCCGGGTCAGGTCGATTGCATTTAAGTGTGCTCATATAACCTCGGCAGTTGCGAGCGTCGTTAAATAAAACATAACATTTAACGATTTACAGCTCGAACTTATTGATCTTCAATGTGGCCTAAGGGCTAAAGATCGTTTGAATAATACTACTAGCCTGGTTGAGTTTTACAAGACTAAACATTAGCAATAATATCCACGACTACACAGGCTGGCTGTGAAAATGTTTGCTATGTTTGGCTCAACGTTTATATTTGTGAGAAACTGTTTTGTATAATCAATTTTAATAAAGGCAGACATCGAACATCTGAAACTGATGTTTCATTACGATCAGTAGGCTATTGTTCCTTACACCTGCCCACAGCATAAAACCTCGTTTTCATGTACTGATAAATAAAAAATATAAAAAAATGATATTGTACATTTAAGTAGGTATAAAATTTATATTATTTCTGTAATATAAATATTTCTGTATTAATTAATAAGTCCAAGATAGTTTTGCAAACACTAAACGGGAATTCATTTCATTAACCTCGCAATAGTACTTTCTTTTGTGTACATTTTGTACGAGATCACCATTTCTTCCAGTCTACCCTATACAGAGCGCATCTAATATCAGCATTCCGCTCATGAGCTGTGAGCCGGCTCTGAGAGCGCAAGCCTTGTGCAGGCCTGCTCTAAATCTTAGTGGACTAGTTTTTTTCTTGATTAAGTTACAAATTTGCTGAAATGGCACTTATAAAATTGTGAAATTTAAGTGCTTGTAATATTATTAAACTATGAAATGATAATAGATTATATGTAGAACATTACTTCTACCGCTACAACCACCACCACCACCACCACCACCATTAGTGATAGGCCTACTACTACTACTACTACTACTACTACTACTACTACTACTACTACTACTGCTGCTATTGCTTGGTTCTAGTCAATTATCTGCTACAAATCAAATACGCTTTTAAAGAGGTATCAGAACTCAACTTTCCAACAATTAAATAGGCTATCTAGCACCCCATGCTAATCGCAGTTTCATCTACTAAGAGCCAGATATGTGAACTGCCAACTTCCAGACGAATTCTGCACTATGAACATAATGTAATTTTTACACAAGGATCTGAATATGCCGATTTTCTCATTGTCAGTGATAATATTTGGTGCAATAAAATTTATTTTCTTGCCGATATAGCCTATTTCAAATATTAAATGCACTTAACACAGGCGTCCAGAAAAAAAAAGAAAATATCCTCATTACAACTAACAAAATTAGATTTTTTAGGAGTCACTTTCACTTTGGAGAGATGGAATTCAAAATAAAAATAAAACTGTTATTTTTGAGCTAATAAAAAACTGTAAGATTGACACAAATCTACTTGCTTCAGTTTCAAACAATTTGTTTTTATTGAGTAAAAACATTGATATAATATCTTCCAACGCTTGACCTGACATCATTCGACTGACAGTCAAACATTCTGATGGGACAGAAAAAAAAGTTAATTTTTTTTCCCCACCATGTTAATAATGACAAAACAAGTTCTTATATAAATTTTGACCACTCGACCGCAATTACGAGGCCGTCCGGAAAGTGATTATCCCTGAGGTCGTTTACAGGAAAAAGCACAATTCCATGGAAAGATTTTAATAATAGAAAAGAGCAAAATATGCTTGAGTATAATTGTTAACACTAGTGTTCGTCGCTCAGTTCCGTAATCGATAAGTGTCTTTGTTCACATCACATGACGTGGTATCTGTCACACCTTTTTGCCGCGCCACAAGCACTCGCATTCGGAAACCGGTTGGTGGTAGCTTCTGTTCTTGCACACTTTAAAGTGGAAACCATGGACTGCAAATCTGGTCATGGTATGTCGTAACTCGTATAGCTCTTTCTTCCAGTCTCTACATATCATCGCGTCCGTGCTTTAGAAGTCGCTGCACATTTCGTTTCGCTTCGTTTCCATGTCTTGTATTAGTTTCTCGTAGCTGGGGGTTGATGGTAGAAGTAGTGTGATTCTCAGGTCGTGTAAAAGCGGCATTTCCCCGTTAAGCCGAGAGGGTGTGAACTTTGAGAGACATAAGACACGTTTCAAATAGGCGCTCTTGACCTTCTCTAGTTCCGCCAGGTGCTTTATTTCAGATGTGTCCATATGTTTGTCGTACGCCGGTCCCCTTGTCGTCTCTCTCCGACGTGTTGTCGAGGTGGGGAGGAGAAACGGGAGTGACGTGACAAGATGGCTGTGGTTTGAGGGTTGGGGTGATGATACGAAAATATGGCGAAGTTTAAGGAAAGATTGTTTTAAATTAACATTTCTTTATTACAGAAATAACAAGGAAAGTATAACTGTGGTTCCCTCCTAGTCCTGTGGTGGGGTAATGGGGGAGTCGTGATAGAAATTGATAATTTAGAAAGTTGTCCTGAGGCTTCGATGCGGGAAGAGTTATGATGGGTGAAAGTAAAGTACGATTTGCGTGAGAGGGAGGTGGGGGTAACGGGAGTGCCTGGGGAAAATTGGCTTGCTATCATGTGTGTTGTGGGGGGCAGGATAACGAGAAAGGGAATCAGGTAGAAGGTTAGTTCTCTAATCAACACAGCGTACTGTGCGACTTACCGACTTCAGGAGCGGGGAAGGGTGACCTCTATCATTGACGGATCAAACAGAACGAACTCGCGACTTACCGACTCTAGAGGGGGTGTTGAGGAGGGGGCTTGGTTACACAAGCCGAGGCATGAACTGTTAAGGGCAGGGAAAATAAGAAAGCAGAGGTCTGTAGTGAGATAAGAGGAAAGGAATAACTATAGAGTATGAAAAAGGTGAGAGAGATTCAGTGATGTAGGAAGAGCACAAGAGACAGGGGCGCAGATGGGCTCCCTGTTCCCGAGTGGTGGCCGTGTATGGACAGGTTCGAAAAAAAGACAACCATAGCGTAGGCCGGTTGGATGACTGCTGCAAGTGACGGAGGACGGGTTAGAGCTACCTCTTTGCCACTTAGCGAACGAGGGAGTTTGGATTTTTTTTTTAAATTGGGGAATTTAATTGAAGTGAATTTATTATGGCAAGCAGAGTAACTATCTCATGCCCCCATGTTATATTTGCTACCTACGCACTTCATTTAAAACCAGGTACCCAGCTTCGAAGCCGTTAGCCCTGAGAACTTAAAGTATATTTTCCCCTATTTTCATATTATAGGATTATCTAAGAAAATAGCAATTTCTTTGTGATAGTAGAAGTGGTCCGTGGCCCATGAGTGAGTTTGGACTCGGGCTCCGATGTATTTATACCCCTCTGGAACCATTGTGGTTGGGGACGCCGTTGACGTCACAGTGCCTGGGGGCATTTCTACTGCCAACGTGACTCGTCGCCGCGCGATCCTTGCTTTCTCCCTCACAAGAGGGAGAAAAGCGAGCCAACCTGCTTTCTGACAGAGAGAAAACAGCAACTGTCGTTTGCGCGGGTAAGTTTGAATCGTATAAAGTAGGACGCACGGGTATCGAAAATTGATATACACAACATGTTCTCTAGTCCATACGTTGCCACCGGTACTATTTTTGCCCGGAATAATTTCATTGCTGTCTTTAGTGATATGTCCCTGAGGTGCTTTATGTCATTCATGGTTCTCAGCACAACTTTTGCTTTCTCCCTTGATGTGGGTTGTGAATACTACTCCTGCCGTCTGTAATGTCACTCCTAGATATTTGAAGTTTGTTACTGAATTCAGCGGTTTGCCTTTATAGACTAGGGTTGCAGCCTTCCCTCTTTTCCTGAATGTCATCATTACCGTCTTTAAGGAAAGATTTATTTAAACAGATATAGCAATTGTTGCGCTATTTGTCAACGTATCCCTGCCGGAATTGAAACATTTGTCATACCATGGAATCAATTTTTGTATACTTGAGTCGTAGACGTTAGCCGCCTGGGATCGGAACCAGCGTTTGACAGCCGTCTGCACCTCTC